>NW_006293779.1:11410232-11487420 GCF_000327345.1 Myotis davidii | reverse complement strand
GGCCCTGCTCTGAGCCCGACCAGGGGCTGCACCTAGGGATTGGGCCTGCCCTCTGCCACCCGGGAGCAGGCCTAAGCCAGCAGGTCGTTATCTCCCAAGGGGTCCCAGACTGCGAGAGGGCACAGGCTGGCCTGAGGGACCCCCCCTCCCCCACCGAGTGCACAAATTTTTGTGCACTGGGCCTCTAGTAAAATTATAAAAAGGATTAAGTGCCTTGGAAGAAAATTAATCAATGCTACAAGAAAATTTTAATGGGGAGACCTATTTTGAGCTGTTTGAAATAATAGATCCAGGGAAATCCACTGAGGTCTAAATTTCCAACTCAACCTCCTGGGATTGCGGCTAAAACCTGTTTACAGCCTCTGGGCCTTGAGAAGGAGAGGGCGGTTGCTGTATTTCTCTTTGAGGAGAATGAGCCTTGCCCACAAGTGTTAGCATCTCCCATTTTATCCATCACTTGCAAGGCCTCAGTAGCGAGGACAACAAAGCCATTTACCACATAGATATCCATTTAATTTTAGCATATCTCTAAGAGAAATCTCCATGATAAGCATACCCTGATGCATAGCTCACTGGAATAGTTTCCAGATAGAGAAATCTGCAAGCACCTGAGTGTCAGGTGCTCTTCCCAAACCCTTCATTACTTCCATGTGATACAAACTGTGGGTCTTTAAACATGTCCAAGTGCCTTCACAATTCCATTACGTTAAAAGTATTTTATTTATTTATTCAAGTATTTCTTTAGTACTTACTATGTACTCTGAAGATAGAAGACATTGTTCATGCCCTCTCAGAACTCACATTCCAGCAGTAGAGACAGGTATCGGTAGTCTGTTAAGAACAATCATGAAAGAAGCATAGAGTACCGAGGAAGCCCTTCTAGAGACATAAACCCAGACCTCCACAGGGTGAGGATTGGAGGTGGGATCATTGGGGGTGGGGGGGCTGCCACAAGTAGGAACTAGCTAGGCAATGGGAAAAAGGGGTGCAGGGAGCAAGGACCAAAGCATACAATAATGGCAAGAAAATACTTTCAAATGCATTGTCTGACACAATGTTTTAAAGGATTAAAGAATCTTGATTGAATAAGATGGATAGAATTGTGGATTTTGTAATAAGGCTCTGTCACAAAATATTCTGAGTTACATGAGCTATTTTATCTGTGAAGTTTAGATAATGATACCTGTATGACAGATTATCATGGTGTACAACTTATAAATATTACTACATAGATATCAATTGATGCCTGGACTTTAGAGGTGGTAGTAATGGTTTTAATAATAGGGTCAATAATACTACCATGGTTAATTTATATTGATATACCCTCTAATCTTATTTAAGAATGCTTATTTCAGTTCTTCCCTGAAGTTGGTAATAATTAAGAACTTGACTGACTTTTGCATATCCCTATTGGGCACCTGAGCAGGTAGATAGGGGAACTTAAACTTGACCTTTCTTTCAAACAATTTTGTAGAGACGATCTCTTTGCATTGAGCACAGTCATATAATAACTCTAACAGCTATCACTATCAAGAAGAGGAGCTTGTATTTAAAAATTATAGAAAGTTAAGGTATTTCTTTTAAAAATATTAATTACTTCTTCAGTACCAGAGGCAAGTCTAGATATAAAGAGTGGTAAACAAAACAGGCCAAGTTCCTGCGCTTTTGGAGCTGACATTCTAGTGAAAGAAGTCAGTAAATGATCATATAGACTAATAACTACATTAGCTAAGTTCAGATAATCCTAAGGCTACAAAGAATATAAGGCAAAGTAATTGATAGTCATTAGGAGTGTATTGAAGGAGAGACGAGTTTTAAAAATTTAAATAGAAAGATAAAAAAAGTGACATTTGAGCAGTGACTTGAATGTTGAGAAGTCAGCCATGAAAGACCTTAGGAGAAGAGAATTCTAAGGAGAAAGGAAAACTAATGCAAAGGACCTAATATGAGAGTAAATTTGATGTGTTAGAGACAAAGCCACAAAGTGAGTGTGGCTGTGGCATAGCAAATAAGTGTTATTGATAGGAGATGAAGTTGGAGAGGTAGGGTGACCATATACCCCAATTTGCTTAGGATAGCCCTGAATAATGCCTGTTGTCCTTGCATAAACAATAGCACCTTCTTTCATTCTCAAAATGACTTCATTTTTTTTGCAGTAAATAGTTTAATTATAATGACTGTTAAATAGTGTATGTCTGCTTTTTCCACTTAGAATATCGTAAGTAATTTGCCATGTTTCAACATAGAACTCACAGTTTTATATTCCATGGTGTTAATGTGCCATAATTTACTATACATTTTTGTAATGGGGAATGGTTATAGTTCTAGAGTATTTTTACCATTATTAAATAATGCTGCTTTAAATATATCCTGTGTATCACTTTTTTTTCCTCTTGGACTATTTCTTTAAGCTAGCTTCCCCTGGAATTAAAATTATTGATTTCTAGTATTTTTTGGTGGGTTGCAACAATATACAATTTTACTGTGCTCGATTATTTGTAGGATTGAAGTTGGCCAAGATATTTCATCTTTTGTTCATAATCTGTTCATATTTGTTGCCCAGATTTCATACCCTTTCCCCATTTATTTTTAAGCATATTTAGTACTTAGAAGACATTTATGTTGCATATTTCCCCATTTTGATATTTGCTTTATTCTAGTGTTTTTAGACTGCCTAAGCTTTGAATTTTTATGCAATTCTATTTATCTTATTTTTTATAGTTTCTGCCATTGCTTTTAATGTTTAGAAAGCCTAACTTAACCTTAATAAGTAAGTTAAACAAGTTTTTGGGGTTTGTTTTCATTATTTGTGTTTACTCTGGCATGAATTATCTAGCCATACTCCAATCATTTATCTCCTCAGATTCTAATGGTTTCCTTAATAACTGTATTGGTTTTAAATTCAAAGCTATGTGTACACATACACAATAACTATTAACATTTGTCTAGCATATTTTTAGTTTCTAATTGTTATCTTTGACTTAATTTTTGTATTAAACTGTTTGTTCCAACTGTTAATGTTTTTTAAAAGGTGGTATATAGTGTGATTCTATCTGATGTTTTTCATCGAATTGCTGTAAAGTGGTGATGATAGCATCACTTACAAGAATATATTCCCTTTTCCTCTTGTTTGGAAAAATTTCTTTCATCATATATTAAGTAATTATGTATAGCTGGATCTATTTCTAGACTCTCTGTTCCTTTATGCTAATCCATAAGTCTATTTTTGTGCCAGTAAATCCTTCACTTATTTGAAAAGAGCTCAAATTTCCTCCCTAAAGTCTTTGCTTCTCTTGGCTAAAAATTCTCAGTACCTTCAACTGCTGCTATTGTATTTAGCATCCAAACCTGTCCCCCACCCTCTAGGAATCAGAAGCTAGCAATTATGAAATAACGGACCAAGCTGTGGAGTAACCTTACGTTGCCTTCCTTGGGGAAAAAAATAACATAGATCAGGGCACCATCCAGGCAAGAAGGAGAATGGCAAACTCTTACATTGAAATAGTAGTTTTTGTCCTGGAGAATACTTTGTTGTTTCTCATCTCCTTTAAGAAGATAGAAAAGTTATCAGTGAATGAGAGAACTTCCAGGGTTCAAAATCCTAACGCTACTGTTTTCTTGCTGTGTGATCCTGAACAAATGTCTTCAATTCTCTAAATTTTATTTTCCTTGACTGTGAAGTGAAGACATAGTGGCATCTACTTCATAAAATTATTGTAAAAGTGGAGTGCATAACCCATGAACACATGGTAAGCACTTGATAAGCTATCATTATTACTGCTAAAAATCATTTACATGGATTTATTATTTCATTTAACATTTTGAGGTTGTATGTAATTTAAAGCTGAATGAACAAGGTAGGAAAGGTTCAGTAACTTTCCCAAGGGCACAATCTAATAGAAGGGCTAGAATTGGGATCTCACCTCATATGTCTAACACCAAGGCCCATGCTCCTTCCTGTAGATGACATGACTGCACAGCATGATTAAGGTGCTTATACCTGGTTCTTTGGGTTCTGCGCTGGTTACATAGATGCAGCTGTAAGTTCTTAGGTGAAGATAAATAGAAGGTTCAAGTATATGATTGTCTTGAGATTTCCTATGGCTTCACTATGGAAAAGTTATATTAATGGGAAGGAGAGATATGGTTTCATCCTAATCTGCAAATTAGTTGACAAGGAAACTTATCCTTTCAAGCTAAGTATTACTTAACATACTTTGTTCCAAGTGGCAGGACACAGTCCCGGAAGCATTTGTCATCCCCACAGGGTGGCGGAGGAAGCAACACTTCCTCTCGTCCAGCACACGTTACCTGTGCTCTCAGGAGGCCCAGGGACGGAAGAACGTGGGTAGAGGATGCCATGTTAGCAGCCTGGGCACACAACTGCCAAATCAAACAGAACTGGAAGGTCTAATTTTAGCCCTCTCAGCCTTGGCATTGTCCCTTTCAGGCAATATATTTATCACGTACCACAATAAAGTGCTTTGTTTCAGCCTTGCTGGATCCTTCACAAAGGCCCAGCAAGGACAGGGTGAGCATAAGTCAGAGCTAGAAACACATCAAAGACAGGAACCTTACTAGAGAGGGTCAGCGTTCCCCTGGCAACCTTTGGTAAATGTGTCTTTTCCACCCATCTTAGTCCCAAAGATCCAAGAAACGGGCACGTGGTTGACTCTTCTTCCTCCAGCTTCTTCTTTGTGAACCTCTGTTGGCTGCTCATCAACAGGTGTCTTCACCCCTTCCTGCCTGGGATTTGCAATTTACTCCCTCTCCTCATCCCTGCCTCACAAAGCCCACTTCTGTCCATATCTGGGTCTTGTTTTCTTTCCTGAGATGTCCTGGAGAGTGCACTAAATTAAGAGTTACAAACAGTGTTACAATATACAAACTGCCTCCACGGTTTGTTCCCTACAATGACCTGGTGAGTTGGGTGAGGGAAACTTTCATAGAACTTTCAAAGATGAGAAAACTGAAGCTCCAAGAGGCAACAGACTTTTCCTAAGGTCATACAGGAAAACATGGCAGAGTTGGGACTGAAACCCAGCTCTGGTGTTTTAGGGAAAGGTGTCCCATGAACCAATCAAAGCACAGAAAGCCCACACAGGCCATTTGGGTGGGCCCTGGAAAAGTTTTCCTGAGGATATCAGCTGGCTTCATGGCCAACAGTTCCAGGTTGAGGACTCAGAATGGTGGCCCTTACCTTCAAGTAAATGTCCTTATACTAAAAAGAGACTAGGGGATTTTGATCTACAGACACATCCAGAGATGCTACTGCTTGCAAAGGAGAAAAATAAATTTTTCATCTACCAATCTAGGTTTCTGGCTAAGCTATACCCTGTAATGATAGACAGATTAATAGGACAAAAACAAGCAGAAGTCTAATAACACATAGACCTCTAGTGTACATGGGAGAGAACCAAGAAAACTGAGTAACTCTTCAAAATGGCCCAAGTCACCACCTTAAATACATCACCAGTAAAAACAAACAAACAAAAACCAAAAAACGTTAGTTGGGAGGAAAGCCAGTGGTGGGAAGCTATCAGGCAAAGCCCAGCAATCCAGGTCAAGGTTGTTATGCAGATTGAAGTCAGCTGCCTTCTCCATTAATAAGAATTTATAGGGATTTGGACATCTGCCCGTTCCTGGTACAAGGAGGGAAACAGCCTTACAGATAGAGATTTCCCTTTATAAATGTGTCTTTTTGAAGGGTAACTTTGACTCTGTTTTCAGAGATTCTCCTATGTCTGCTATTTCTTAAAAATGATCATCCTAAAGTAATCCTATGCCAAAGCAGCATATTTTGGCTCTTTCCTTTGACCTCTAAATGGATCTCTCTCTGGGCCTCATTGAACTATCCTAGATCTGGCCTTAGGCACCCTGAAGTAATGACCTATGGATCATCTTCTCTTTGAATTTTCTATCTTTCAGATTTGAATCTCAATCATTATAATGAACATGGCATAGATTTTTTCCTATCT
Source organism: Myotis davidii (assembly GCF_000327345.1). Taxonomy (NCBI): domain Eukaryota; kingdom Metazoa; phylum Chordata; class Mammalia; order Chiroptera; family Vespertilionidae; genus Myotis; species Myotis davidii. Next base: position 11,481,442 of record NW_006293779.1, on the reverse strand, counting down.
TATATATAATTTAAGCTGTGCTAACATTATCACAATACTGTGTGTAACATTATTATACTCCATCTCACAGAAGGCAGCACTGAGCCTCAAAGATGCTTCCTAACATGGCTGTCCTGAATGTCAGAGACTCTGATCCAGGAATTCCCCCACAACAACACCATGTCTCCCTATCGTTGCTTCTCCCGGGTGCCGGGGGAGAGGGGACAGAGTAGTCTTGAGTGCCATGCTGAGGACTGGATTCAGAAGGAGGATATAAAGGCCACTGAAGGGGTAAAGCAGGGCAGTGACATGATTAGATTTTATGCTTTAGAAGGTCATTTCAGCTATAGTTGGATTTAAGGAGGGCAAGACTGCAGATGGGGAAACAAGTTAGAAGATTATTGAGGTAATCAAAGTGAGACATAAGAAGATGATGGCCTGATCTAACATAGTGGCAACAGAGAGTGGATGGAATTTGAAAAAGTTAGAAAGTACAATCTACAGACTAAACTTGATGATTAATTAGATAAAGGAATGTAAAAGAGAGCAGAGTCCTCAATAACTACAGGTTCTGAACCGGTCCCTGGGCAAAGAGTGGGGCCATTACTACAGGTTCTGAACCAGTCCTTGGGTCTGGTAAGTTATAGGATACAAAGGTGGACATGTAAGCAAGCTGATATTATCTAGTATTCAGGAAAGGCCTGCACTAGAGATCATTATGGGAACCATATTTACAATTGTATTATATGACAATATTGCATGAACATTTGTTGAATAAGTTTAGTATCACATCTCCTTCAAGCAGAACATTTTACTTTTATAAAGCCAACTTTATATGCCAATTTCAAAACTCTCTGTATTCGAGACCCACCCACATCAGTTAAGTATTTTTTAGGATTACTGTGCAAATCACAGTTTAGGAGCATGGTCAGTGCAAAGGGCTCTCAGAAGGGAAATAGAGACTAAGAATCGGAAGGCTTGAATGACTCTGCCTTTATCAGTAGACACTTGGACATGTCACTCGCCCCATCAGATACCCATGCCCTCACTCTGAGAACAAGGAGAGGATACGCACCACTTATGCTCAAGGCTGCTCCGAGCCCTGTGACTGGGGATGTGCAGGTGACATGGGCCCCAGGTCTGCACTTCTCTCTTACGGCTCCCTGCTGCTGGAGATAAGGGCCATGGTCCTACCCACTGGGACTTGGCAGCACAACCTAGATCGCAATCTGTTGGACAGAAGGCTGTGATTATTAATGAAAGCATTTCCTCTGTTACCTCACTGAACTAAGGCTCTTATGCTGCCAGAGACAGCCCCTTCTTTTCATAGAAACTGATTCTCAAACACATTGAATAGTCACAGACAAGCACCGGGAAGTAAAAATAAGATGCAGAAAAGTGGGTGGCTGCTTGAAACACTCCCAGATGAAAGGTTACCAGCTATTAATCAGCTCATACTTCTGTTCAGTGGGTGAGAAAGGAATTGAATGGGAACTTCACTCAATAGTTGATGCTTACTCAGGGCTTGGGGTCCTCAGATGACTTGAATATGTCAAGTCAGATATGAAGCATTTTTACTTAAAGGAAGGAGAGTAAATAGGACCATGGTAAATTCTCCATGTCTCACAATCTGTCTACTTCTCTTTATACCTATCAGACCTGATGTAGGTATAGGGGTTAGGCTAACTCCTAGATGTCTAGACCTGAATCTTGAAATGTCTACCTCTCTGCTAGAGCTGCCCAGTTTCCTGGGTCCTGTGATCAGGGTAATAATAGCCACTGTTTTGTTGAACAGCCACTATGTGGAAAGAATTTTATGTCTTATCTTAGTAATTCTCATAGCAATGTCATCATTTCCATTCGACAGATGAGGGAAATGAGGCTCCAATAGGCTGAGTAACTTGTCAAAAGTCATACACCTTGTATGCAGCAAAAGCACCATTAAATCCCAGGTCTGACACCAGCACACTTTTTTTCTCCATTAAACGAAGCTTAAGTAAAAAATAAAAGACATTGCGCCCTGATTAAGAAAGAAGGGAACCCACAAGATGGGGTGAAAGAGAATTGAGTCTGAACAGAAACATTTCCAAAGTCATAACCTAGCACTTGGGCACGATGTAGTCTCAGCTGTGGTTCCCAGGTACTTGGGAAATGTCCTTTGTTCCTGGGAAAGGAGAAAGAAGATGGCAGTTGGGTCTGACCCCTAAGGCTGATTGGTCCACTTGACCCCTTGCAGGTAGAGTCCATGAGCACTTGGCCACCTAATTACTAGGTGGTTTTAGTTTGGAACCACCTAGGGAACCACTTAGTCAGATTCCAGGGCTAAGGTCCACTAGCAGCATCCATCCTTGGGTCAGGGCCACCCCATCCAGCAAATCTCCAGGGCCCCTTCAGGTTCTCAGCCCTGAGCTGTGGAGGGACAGCCTAGGGAAGGAGGCCACTCTTCATACCCTAGTCACAAGGACATGGATTGGCTCTTCCCATTCCTGCAGCGGCTAGGAACTTCGGCCCATCTAAGTGCCCCGGGAGCACTGGCCTCCAAGTCTTACTGCTCAGGCTCAGTAGCCAGGGCACTGCTAGGTTCTGTTACTAACCTCCGTGTCCCATGGCATAAGTCCCCTCGCCTCCCTGGGGCTCCTCTATTAAACAAGGGAGTTAGATCAGATGATTGATCCCTGGGGCTCACTTCTGCTTTCATCTTTCTGTATTTATTATTCTTTCTGGAATGAAACTCTTGTCACTGGCTCTAACACTGCCATCAAAATGTGTTTCCTCATTTATTACAGATCAAATAAATACTCGCTCATCATAAGTCCCCAAGAGTGCAGTCTGCGTCCCCACCTGTTTCATGCTTGTGGACCAGGACCTTGGCTCTAATCTCATTAGGTTCAGGGTCTGAGAAAGTTTCCAGAGAACACCAAGAGAAAGGATTTCTCCCCTTTTCCAAAGCTGCTCAGGTCCACAGAGACCGCGTAAAAGGCCAGCCTGTGGTTTTCCCTGTGCCCTGGGACATGCTGTTGGTGGGCTGTGAGCACTTAGCTTCAGGAGGATGAAGGAGAGAGGAGCCCAAAGAACCAGCGTGTCAGATATTTGCTTTATTGAAGAGAATACCCTGCACAATGTGCTGGGCAACTTTGAGTCTGGTTTTCAGGGTGGTTTTAACAGTCTCTGGAAACTAGCAACCTCATGTCATTTGTTTATAGGATCCCAAAGGGTCGGTGATGGGAACTGTTTCAACACTTGGCACAGAAATAAACATGCCTCCTGGCTTATAGGCTTTGTTTAGCCTGGAGGCAGCTCGCTTAGGGCGTGGAAGGGTGGGAACACCCAGCCAGGTCAGGAGACAGGGGTTCTCACCCTGGCTCCGTCATCAGTCACCCATGGGACCTTGGACAACCTCAAATTCTCCAACCTAAAACCAAAGGGCATAAAACAGAAAAGCCCAGAGGCAATTTTTTAAAGCTTTGGTCATCCTTAGTTGTGTGATTTCTAAATTCTTACTGCTAGTGTCCCCAGTGCAGGATCTAGAAACCATATTAGGGACGTCACATGGAGGAAGGGAGGATCTGGGGTTATGTCTGTGCTGCCTTGGGTGTTTTCTCCTTAGACTTTGATTTTTATTCATGTTCGTATCGATGCTTCCCAAATTGGCTGAGGATCATATTCACCTGAGTAGCTTATTAAAAGTATGGAATTCCCTCAAAGAATGGGTCTCAGGAAGCTGTATTTTTAACAAGACAACCAAGGTTGAGTGTTGTTCTGGGACATGTTTGGGAAACACTGTTTAAGATTTTTTCACCTGGGAATCAGTTAAAGGAGAAGTTGCCAGAACTAGTAAGAATTTGTCTCTCTGTTCCTTATGATCTTTAGCTCTGTGCTGTGAGCATTCATCTCACCATGCTCCCTATTCCAGGAGGTTTGAATGTCTGCTGCATTCAGTTCTCAGCCCTTCAAGATTGGAACCATGTCTTCTCCGTATATCTCACCATGCCCAATACAGGGCCTTTCTCACAGAAAATGCTCATAAATGTCTGCTGAACTGACTTACGCAGAGTTAACCAGGCCACATGTCATTATTGATACAAAAAGGACAGTAGAGAGCTTGTAGAGAGTGTCATGGAGAAGACAGCATTGGGACCAAGCCTTGCATAAGGAGTAAGATTTAGACGGGAGGTAAGGAAAAGAAAGGGCAATTTTGGCAGGAGTCTAAGCCTGAGCAAGGCTAGTCTCTTCCAGTTATTACCATGTTCAGGTGAGGAGCACTTGTTCTATTAAAGGCTAGACCCAGGTAATCTGACACTAGAACCAGCTCAACTCGCAATCCAGACCCCTGTCAGGTATCCCATAGGCCTCCAGTCTGAGCCCCAAAAGCCCTTTCTCTGCTGCTCTGAGTCCTACTTCCAGGGCTGTTTCCCTGTTGATGTGCTCATCTTGCTGTGTCTCTGCACCTGTGCCTGGACTGTCCACCTCAGCCCCGCAGTCTGTACATGGATCTTGGCAGGCTGATGGCCAGATCACATGAGAGAAGCTGGACCTGATGTTCTGTGTGCCTCATTACATGCAGCAAGCCCTGCCGTGTCCTGAGAAGCTGGACTTAGATATCAGCATGGATCGGGGACAACTCAGGGCAACACACACACACACACATGTGGGGCATGCAGGAGGCAGCTGATTGATGATTCTCACCATTGATGTGTCTATCTCTCTCTCCCTTTCCCTTCCTCTCTAAAATAAATTAAACACACACACACACACACACACACACGATGCAAGTGGGTGTTGCTTGGCTCCCCTGCTGGTCCTTTTCCCTCTTCTAGGCAGTCTTCCAGTTTTCTCCGAAGGGCACGCTTACGTGCTCTGCCTCTCTGCTCTGGAATCCCGTTATCAAGACAAGATAGAAGGTGGATGAGAAGAGGGAAAAACTCAAGGGAGCAAGACCAGCTAGAAGGTGGCTGCAGAATCCAGACCAGAGATGACAGAGAGCCTGTATCAGAAACCAATGGAAGTTCTTTCATTCTGTTCTAAGCTTTTTACAAGCTGGTTGAGCTAAAGTAAATTACTTAATCTCTCCGAGCTTAAAACTTCTCATCAGTAAAGAGGGGATGGTAATTGCCTCTTTCTTATAGCATTGTTATACGGGCAAATGTGCACAAAGGCCTCCTGTAAACTGCAGTGTAGAAAAATTTAGCCTTGTCTTCAGGTAAGTGGTCCTGGAATTTCACTCCAGGGCCCATCCCTGGGGGGGGGGGTCCCTCTTGCCCATCAGAGGCCCTCCACCAGTCCCACTTTGTGCCTAGCACCGAGTTTCTCTTTATTGTAACTCAAGCAGTGAAAAATTCTTTGGGTTGTGGCTGGGCTGGTTTTTACCTTGTAGCCTGGAACTCAAACTTAAACATAATACACCAGCTCCTGTCCCCTCCCTTCTAAGGTAACAAACACTCAAGTACAGGCAGGTTCTCAGGTAAAAAATCCACACATTTGAGACAGCCAATTTGAAGTCTGGGACTCCATTTTCATATTTACAAACCTTATGTTGCAAATGAGTGAAAGGAGGGGGTTAGAATGGCCTTAAAGATCATCTGACCCAAATCAGTTATTTTTCACAGAGGGAAACTGAGCAACAGGGAAGGAAAGGATCTTACCCAAGATCACAGAATCTACTAGAAACAGGGCTGGAATAAATCTCCCTCCCATTATCACTGGGAACTTGATAAGTTTTACTTTCATTTTTACCCTTTCTGTATTCCTGGTCCCAAGTGAAAGATACTACTTAACCCATATCATTGCTGCCCAGAATAAAAGGAGTGTAGGTGGGGAGCATTAACCTATGGATGCTTTTTCATTCACTTATCAAACATTACTAAGCATCGCCTTTATGCCAGGAACTGAGGGTACTGAGATAAAAAAATGGATGCCACCTTCAAGGTGTTCAAAATTTGATGATGAAGACAGATAGGGAAACAACCGCCAGGAAAATAGACTAGTTTCTATACTGTTCAATGAGACATTCCTGCCATATGCTGCCTGCACTTCATATTTATACTGTGGTTACATTGATTCCCTTCAGAATAAGACATACAAAATGCCATAAATTGATGAAAATCAGTGACAAGGTCCTGAAGCATCTACTTCATTATGGTCAGTTCCCATCATTCATTCATTCTGTCAAAAAATATTTGTTGAGCACTTAGAACAGTGATGGCAAATCTTTTGAGCTTGGCATGTCAGCATTTTGAAAAACCCTAACTTAACTCTGGTGCTGTGTCACATATAGAATTTTTTTGATATTTGAAACCATAGTAAAACAAAGACTTAGATTTTTGATATTTATTTTATATATTTAAATGCCATTTAACAAAGAAAAATCAACCAAAAAAATGAGTTCGTGTGTCATAGGTTCGCCATCACTGACTTAGAATGAGGTACTAAGGATGAAAGATAAATAAAAGACAGTCCTCTCTCTCAAGAAACTAAATAATAACGATCATGGGAGCTTTTACAAGGTACGAGGGGTGCCTAGGAGAAAGGATGCCTACCTTGGCCTTGTAAAGTCAGTGACGGTATCGCAGAGGAGGTGGCCTGTGAGCTGAAGCCACTTAAAGAAGAAAAGGTCTGCTGAGCAAACACAGGGCATGTGATTCTAAGAAAAGAGAGCAGCATGTACAAAGCATGGACCTGTGGAAGCATGTAAGACCTGAGACCTGTAATAGTTGATGGTTGCCAGGCATGTGAAGTGAAAAGACAGATGAGTAGGCAGGACCTGTGCCATGGTAGAGAGGCGGGGGCTACATTCTGTAGACAATGGAGAATTATTGAGAGTTTTAGGGAGAGTATTAGATGGTGGGGTTTATATTTCAGAAATTCATTCAAGCAGCCATGCAGAAAAAGGTGGCTTGGAGTTAGACAGCCCGGTGAGGAGGTTGGTCATTAATCCAAACAAGTTCTGATGAGGGCATTGTCAATGCCACTTTGAGCCGGTTCAGAACTTGATTTTCTGAATGATTCATTCATTGCCAGACACACCTGCATGATGGTGCTGATCATAAAGTATAACCAAGAAGCATGAAGTTATGCATTTGATTGTTCAGAACTGTGATTCATGGTCCTGACAATGTTTCCTGCGTGTGTAAGAGACAACCCTCTTCCCAGACAGCTGGAACAGGCTAAGGAATCATAAGTGATCCATGGAAAATCCAAGCTTTCCTGCATAAGAGAGAAGCTGACACTTGGACCTTCAAAAGGCTTTTGGAAGAGGTGGTTTTAAATAACCTTTAATCCATTTTTCCATTATTAATACAAATTCACGTCTGAGCTTGTGGTTTTCCAAAGAAGGCTCTGGCAAAGTGGCTGATCTCTCTCTCTCTCTCTCTCTCTCTCCGAAGATACACTGATTCTTCCTGCTTTTGCTCCTTCTGTTCCTTCACTTAACATGCCTTCCATTCACCTGTCTGTGATTGTGCATAGGTGTCTTGCAGATTCAGGTTCAAATTTTAGTTCTGCCAAACACTATTTGTATGATCTTGAGAGAGCTGCCCTAATCCTTATTGCTGAGGTGTCATAAGGTCATAGGCAAGTTCATGAAGTGCTCACTCAACACAGTGCCTAGCCCAGAGCCAACACTCAGTATTCAGTAGCTCTTCTTATTGTTAGGTGAGATTCTAGTTCAATAATGACAATTTGTAATTCTCTAAAAATAACAAAGTGACGTATTGAAAATTTTACATCTTTTGATTATCAGGATAACCATGAATTACAGTTTTCTTACTTCGATTATATAAACCCGACACCTGAGTATTTACTTGATTTCCATATCCAGCTGTGGAATCCACAGTAACTTACAATTAAGAGACAGTTGCTAATAAGAGACTTGGGACTTGGAATTAAGAGCAAGAGTAAATAGAGAAGCTCCATCACAAAGGGCATGCCTTATCCTCCGGGCATTTTCTCAAACCTAAGAGCCTAGAACACAAATGGCCATCTTAATGGCATCTTCTCGCTGGGTTGGGTGCTGTTGGGATGGTGCTGAGGGGGAAGCCTTCTCTAGAGGGAGTGGCTTTGTGAAAGAATTGTTCAGTGTTAGGGCAGGTTACTGACAATGGGTGTGGAATCTGTTTTAGAAGGTCAAAAATAATAACAAAGTATGTGATGAGATTACCTTTTCTCGTCTATTGCAAGTGTAGACCTGCCTAGAGCCCGGGAGAGAATTTGTCTCAAGAACGTTGAAGCACTAGGGCCACTTGGGTAAATTCTTCAAAACCTTACTCAGTCTCCTCTGAACAACTGTAAAGATCTTGTGACATTTTCCTTATTCTGGTGGTCCCTGAGATTTTCAAGTTTACTTTGAACTTTTTAAATCAATCTGTGACTAATTTGTTTTCACTCTTTTTTATTATAAAACAACACTAAAAGGAAATTTTACATAGTAATTCTTAATTTTCCTGCACTAATGCAACTATTTTAATTTTGGAGTATTTTTATCTTTGTTTACCTATTTCTTTCAGTGAAGCTAAAAGAGTTTTGTTATTGTATTTGCTTTATTAGGAAGAAATGGAAGATAAAGCAGTTAACATTGGCATGAGTGATAGGCAAAGTAAATGGCCAAATCAGGAGTAAAAATCAGGAATGACTTTAAACCTATGATTTGTTCACTGGCACTCTACTGTAATAATGGCCACATAACTTGGCACATAATTGGTGTAGGTAACATTGGTTCTTTTTCTTTCTTTTTAGGTAACATTATTTAATATACTATTATTTTTACTTACTAACAGTAATAATAGGAGAATGGAATTATGTCAGCTGAAATTCACCAAATGATCTTTTGAAAAAGCCACCAAGAGCTGGTCAGCACTGAAAGCAGAGTTGTTGGAAGTCTCTGAGGATGAGAAGAAAAATAGAGAATCAAGTGACTAATAAACATGAGCTGTTTCCATTTGGGAAAAAAATCTGCAACTTTAGAACTAGAATAACTGAGACTCCCTACCATTGCTGATCAGCTTTCCAAGCCACTTTTTGATCATTTGTGTATAAAGCCTTATTTTTCTTATCAATAATCTCAATATTTCCACAAACTAAATGTAGAATTAGGTACCTGGGTAGCAAATGAAAATAAACTTAATTCATCGAAAGAAAATATAAACAATGCCCATATACTTTACATGAGTAGCATAAAAAGGGACAGGTGCCTTCCCCATGTGGTAACCAATGTGAAAGATGACACATGATGGACGAGGGTCAACTCTGCAGCCCTTTGAACTGTGAGAAGAGTGTTTTGTGCTAATCTCTTTTCTAGAATACCAAATAGAAGGAAGTAGACTTGGGGAGACTTTTATCAGATACCCTAGAGGGAGTTCCCACCAAGGAACTGCTCAGAACTCCAGCTTGGCTCCTAATCAGGTTTGAAATAATCATAGCTGTGGCACTAATTGCATTAATTTGCTTTTCTTCAGGCAAAATGGGGAAACAGAATAGCAAACTGGCTCCCGAAGTGATGGAGGACCTGGTGAAGAGCACTGAGTTTAACGAGCATGAGCTCAAGCAGTGGTACAAAGGGTTCCTCAAGGACTGTCCGAGCGGGAGGCTGAATCTCGAGGAATTCCAGCAGCTCTATGTGAAGGTAAGTTGTTTGTTCATCGGGCAGAAACATTCTCTTCATGAAATGCAGCTTCATGTGGAATTATAATTCAAATTAGCCAGTTTGTTTCACCCAAATAGAAAAATGGACAATTTAAAAAAAATGCAAAGGGGTGTGCTTTGTTCCAGAGATAATAATTTCTGAACAAGCAGAGTAATCGTTCAATCAAACCACTGAGTAGAGTTTAGAGGATGACAGGGCTGGTAAAAGAACAGTAAAATTTCAGATAATCGTATGTGCTGATGATTATTGACAAGCTGCTAATTACACTATTGTTTGGCTTGAAAAGGCATCTGTATCTTTCTCAGTTAAAGAGAAAGTACATGGATTTTTTTTTTTCACTAAGAAAAGGCCTCCTATTTGCAGATAAGAAAAAGATCCCTTCAACATCACATGTAGAAGGGTTAGGGGAGGTCTGGTGTACATCCAGGAATCAATGTCCACACCATGGGCTCTTAACTCAGCATTTTGTACTGTATGGAAGTTCATCTTTCCCTGGACCTGAGAGAAAACTGTTCCATGGAAGGTATACTTCCTACTGCAGTGGTATTGTTTGGGTTTGTCTGAGTTTATCAGCTTGACTCGAGCCACTCTAATTTGTATCTACTTACATAATATTAGGCTTGTGGAAGAAATACATACTTTTTCTTTTAACTTTTTCTGAGTAAAATGACAAATAGCATAGAGTGATTTTATCACTTAAGTGTAGCAACTGACCATTTGAGCAATCTGAAACACCCACCTGTATATATGTGTGTAGGATGATTGCATAAAATATTAAGCATTGCCATTGTCTCCTGAAGTTGAACATTTCCCATAGCCTGTACTCCAGAATTCCTTCCGTGCACTTGTACAAGAAAGGACATGTATAAGAATGCTCATAGCTGCACTGTTCACAACAGCAAATCTGGGAAACAACCCAAATGCCCATCAAAGGGCGAGTGGAAAATAAACTGTGGTATATTCACGGAAGCAGTCAAAACAGTTGAACTGTAGTGACACTAAAACATTAAGTGCAAAAAAGCAAGTCTCAAAATGTTCTAAATTAAACACAAATAGTATTTAAAAATTTTGTAAGATTACAAATAAATGTCATAAAATCATATAAAAAGGAAAGCAAGAGAGTGATAAACACAGGATTCAGACTGATAGTTATATTCAGTGGGGAATCAGCAAGGGATGAGCTGGGGATATAGCCATATGTTAGATATAAATTGTGTCAGTCATACCTATGGTTTTGGGTGGTGAATTTTCAGGGTTTATGTCATTATTAAAAGCTCACTAAACCTGCATGGGCCACTGATGCATGCCAGGGACCCAGAATTATTATTAGTGCAAAGCTGAGCCCCTGAGGACACTATGTCTATAAGTGTGTGTAGAAAGGTACACATATACTGGCATGGGCACTGTAATAAGACTACCATGACATTTCTAAGATCTAAGTAATTCACTTTTAGCATGTGAAGACCTTTTATATAAAAGTGTTGAGAAATGCATTTATTATTCAAGTGATCTAAATTGGTTTTGCAGAGAAGTGTGATGGTATGCACGTTCCTAGATTATTATACATACCACTCTCCATAGTTTTCAGTCACATCTTCCACTATTTTATCACCCCAGAGTTAGCCTGGGCCTCAGAACTGATTTCACTATCAGGCCCAAGGAAAGCACAGACAAATGAGATTTGTCAAAGCCACTTCCATGTCACTGAAGGTCATGTAAGCTGTCACTCTGTGTTTAAGAGAGCTCCGTGTGCCATGTTCCTTACTGTTTGTTTGAAATGAGAAGTTTTGCCTTTGAAGACATAGTTGATTTGCAGGAAATTAGGTATTGCATTTATATACTGGAAATACTCAGCACCAAAAAAGCACCAGCCTCGAGATGGGGAGAGAGAAGGATGTAAACATTAAACACAGCTCAGCGTACACAGTACAACTGACGTATATGTACTGACATCATCTCCCACCCCACTTCCCCAACTCCGTCCTGGAGTAGATATTTTTTTTGTTCCCTGAAGGGAATATATGACTTTCTGGATGGAATTTAGACTCTTGGAAGCTTCTTAATAGCCACATTCAAGCTTAGCCTGTGCTCTTGTATCAAATAGTCAGAAAGCAGGCAAAGTCTTCCGCTGCTTCCAAAATTGTCCAAGGACATAATACAAAGTGGAATCACGTAGGAAATATGCCACATGCACAGAAAAAAAGAACGACAAGTCTGATAAGCTAGAAGGGAGAAGCACAGAAAAATGTGGGTTATATAATGAGACCAGGAGAAGGGCCGGCAAGAAAAAAACATAAAATAACTTCCTTTAATGCTGCTGAAAAGTGCAAATATTCAGCAAAACACAGTCCTTCTCCTGATGAATAGGCACTTCTAGCTCAGTGTGGATGATGAAACATCCTAGAACACAGCTGGGCCAGCAAAACTGCTGTGGTCTCTGCCCTCTTGTCTGTGCGGTCAGCCTGGCTCATCTACCTGACCTGTTTCAGGCTCCCAGAGAGTCACCTCGCTCCTTGGAACAAATGCTGATGAAGTATAGGGAGGAGCAGGATAATGAGAGACAATGCAAGGCCTGGAGCCACAAACCCTCAGCTTTAGAAGCCTTTGTTACCAAAATATAAAGGAACACTTTCATTAAGTCTGTGTTTAAAAAGACTTAAAACCGAGGTTCAGAAAAATGAGGCAATTTGCCCACAAAAAGACCGAAGGTAGGAGAATGGACAATAAAAATTGTATGCTGACTCGCACCACAGCACAGAACCCTACCTGTCGACTGGATTCCATGGCAGCTCCGCCTGCACCCCTCCATCCCCTACACCGTATGCCTGCTGGAGTGAGCCTTGAAAAACACAGATCTGGGCATGGTCCTTTCTAGTCTGATACAGGTTTCATTCTTTCGTCATATTGACCACAGTCACCTCATTTCAATTAACATAAGACCCAATGGCTAGCACAGAGCCTACTACAAAGCAAGCATGAATCATATTGTTGAGTGAATCATATTAAATGCTGGCTGTGTATCTCCCTCTCAGAAAGCCTTGTGGTGGAGGCATAGAGAAGTAACTAAAGGACAGTCCTGCCTGAAAGACACGGTTAACCACAATACAAGGCGGAATGACATAAGTGCTTCTGGTGGGGCAAAAGTGGAAAGAAGAGCTTAATTTCAAAATGGGATATTAAAGTAAAAAGTTAATTAAGACCGTGATGGAGGACTTTTCTCTTAGCTTTTAAGAAGGTAAAATATCTCTAGGAGATATTTTTACTTTTTCAAGCTTGGTACCTATGCACTTCCCCACAAATTCATTTGTGAGAGTTTTAACTGCCAGTACCTCAGAATGTGACTGGATTTGGAGATAGGATCATTAAAAAGATAATTTTAAATGAAAAGGAGGTCATTAGAGTGGGCCCTAATCCATTATGACTAGGGCCATAAGAACTGGAGATTAGGACACAGGCATGCAAAGGGATGACCATGTGAGGACACAGGGAGAAGGTGCCCATCTAGGAGCCAAGAGGAGGCCTCAGAAGAAACCAACCTTACCAGCACCTTCATCTTGGATTCTGCCCTCCCCAAATGTGAGGAAATACATTTTTATTGTTCAAGTCACCCAGTCTGTAGCACTGTGTTATGGTGGCTCCAGCAAACTAATAAAGTACCTGTTTCTTCTCTGTTACACACTTCCACGTGCAAACCCAGATCCCTCTGTATCTGATGTAAGGATGCCCCGGCACACGCAGGAATGTCCGTGTCTCAGGTCCCAGGAGTTGTAGGAGACATTTCATCATCCCCACCACAGCACTGCTGTAAGAGGTGGGAAGGGAGCTTTTGCATTTTGTCACAAAGAACCAAGTCCCTGATTTTTCCCCCCAGGAGCATTTCCTTTTTCCAATAATCATGTGATTGCCAAGTTGAGATCACAAATGAAGATGGAGGGTTTGCGGTTTTGACTATATGTTCAGAGAAGCAGCCACAGTGTCAAAATAAACCCTACCCTGGGGAAGAGCAAGCAACTGTGTGAGGGAGGACGTGTCCCTCTCCAAGCTCCTCTTCCTGGGAAGACGGGTGCCTGTTCACCTTGTTCAGTCACTGTGACATGAAAGCTGAAGAAACCGCATAACAAAGCTGGTGGAGTCCTGGAAAGCCCCAAATGGATTCTGATTTTGTTTGGAGTTTGCCTGTCAGTCAGGATTGTTTGGGAGGATTCAGGCTGAGTTGAAAAGTCAGTCAGGGGGTAGTTAAAAATGGGCATGGAATTTGGAGTCGGGCAGACTTGAGATTCAACGCCAGCTGTGCTACCTTTGCCATATCCCTGCCTCTCTGAATCTCTGTTTCCTCATCTTTGATAAGGAAATAACAAACCCAGACCTATTACCTCAATGGTGAACCCCAAAGGACAGAAGGGAAGCGAAAATGATTTTGCAACCTATAACAAGATGTTCTTGCTCTCATGATTGATGATCTACTCAGTTACTCCAGAGTCAAGATGAAAAATGTGTTTGTTTTACATGCCAAAGCCAATGGCTGCATAAATGGTCTACAGAGGAGGATGTAAGGCTCTATTGATGTCTACAGGGTATTCTAAGGTGGGGTAGCAACCATGGCAAGACCTACCACAGGCTATGCTAGCTTCATTCCCATCGCAGAGCCTTAGACATTGAGCTCTGTGTCTTCCCCAGCACAACGGTGTCCGCCACGCCCCTGTTGCCATACAAGATGAAGTGTGACATTAGTTCATGTTAGAGCCAACCAAAGTGCTTTGTACCCAGGTAAGACAGATGGGTAGCTAGATTAAGGCACCTGGGCATGGGAAGGTTTCCAGATGTCAAACAGCCCAGTCCCTTGGACTGTGGCATTGTGGCATTGTCTAGGAGAGAGAATTCCCCCTTCTACCCTTTTTGCATTCTTGCAGCTAGACTACTAATAAAATTGGCACAAGGCCTAATAACATGAGGAAAACCCAAATTATTACATGTACATAGGAGAATTAAAAGAATAATTCTCTAAGAGAGAAGTGGAGCAGGCTGTTTATATATTTTTTATTATATGAAGAAACAATTAATTTGTGGGGACTTTGAAAAGATAAAAGAACCTAGGTGCTGGGGTCTGGAAGTAGTAAGGAAGTCTAGAACGTGGGCTAAGGGTAGTAAATTAGTAAAACTGACAAGGGTTTGTTTATATTTGCTTCTCAGCCCTGGATCCTCTATCTATTGCGATAAGGCTGTCAGATTCTTTTTAGTCTGACTGATCTGAATCTTAGTCCTTTTATAGCGTCTGCCGCCGCTCCCCCTGGTCCATCCTGGTCAGCCGGATACTTTTTCTCTGACCTGAGCGTATCGAGTATCTCATTCTCCTCGTCCAGCTGCGCCTTTCTCTCCTTCCACAACTGAAGCCGTCTTTTCCTTGGGGGGAGAGGGGGTACCTTTCACATGGAGGTTTATTTCCTGCATTTATGCATTTATAGAGACAGAGGTGAGTTGGAGAGCTCCGCCTTGCTCTGGCAACCTCTCAAGTGATTTTAATTCAAAATAATCCATATGCCATTGTGGGATTACAATGGCTATTACAACATCGCAGCATCAGATTCAAATGAAATTGGAAAGTAAAAGATTTGGCTCAAAAAAGCTTTTTGGATGATGAGTTTTCAAGGATTCAGATTTTGCTTGTTTGTAAAAGGTAATTAGGAGTAGGCCTCATTAAAAATTTTGGGGGCAGAGCTATATGCAGAACCATTTTAATTCTTTTGGGAAATAGACGTTACATAAGACCTAAAATGTCATGGAGATCGGGCTGGTGAGGATGCTAAGATTTTTAGTGAAAACCTGGGAATTCATTTCCATTTGGAATGTTTCCCAACACGATCAAGGCTGCACTTCAACTTTAATTAATGTGGAAGACAAGAGCTAGGGTCTGAAAATCTTGAGGGAGAGATGACAATGAAGTTCTAGTTCTGGGAAAATGAGGTCACATGTGAGGTTCCAAAGGCATTTGTTATGGGGAAATTTTCTCAGGGAATAGCTAGTTACCAGTGAGTCTTGCATTAGAGAGAGCATTAATCCTAAAGGGGTTGGAGTGATAACCTCCTCCTGTCTGGGATGGTGTGAAATTCCTTTGGATGGCTTCCACACCTTGGGAGTTTGCTTTCCTGTGATACAGCAGGTGTCAGTTAGAGAGCTATCAATGGTCATTGCAGCCATGTTATCCAGAGGAATGCTCTTAGATGTTTCCTCAACTTCTCCGTTCTGTTCTCGGGATAAGGTTGGAAAGAGCTCTTTAGAAGTCTTTCACTCCATCTCCTCCCCCTCTCCCCCTGCACCCCACCAACCTCTTTCCCACTTCCCCCAGCTCACCTCACCTCCAATTTACAAAGGAGGACACAGAAGCCCTTGGGAGGGAGAGGGGCATTCCACAATGGAGCAGTTTCTTAATGGGATCCACTTAACATCCAAAAGGATGGGTCCCAACTCCAGCCTGATTATGGAGGTTTTAAGCCAGGAAGACCAACTCTCCACTTAGCTATTATCTACAGCTAATTGGTAAAGGACAATCCATTTCAAATTGGAAATAGAGCCAAGGAGGAAGAAATAGCCCATGTCTATTATAGGATTGCACTTAAAGATACACAATCATGTCTGGATCTCTCATTATAAAGCTGATTTGCATTACTGGATTTTTATGACCCTTTGAAAGGGTGAATGGGATCTGGATCTGGTACCACTGACCCAACCTGGTGGGAATAATTTCTTTCCTCCCCTCCTGTGGCCCATCGAGCACCTGCCAGAAGAAAACTCTCCATCTTATTGATTATCACTCTTAAATCTCCACTGGAAATGTTCTTTGCTCTTTGACTATTTCTCTCTCAGGGTTGATATGGATTCCCATCCTTGTGATTGCTCTTATGATGCTGTGAATTATTCCAGTGTCCTGTCAGCTTCTCTCCTCCCAGATGAAACGCAGTCCTGTCATAACTGGAAAGAAATGGAGAGATCAGGTGTAAAATAGTCCTAAATCCATCTACAAAATGTCCAAGGACTTCATTAGCTCTGTCATAGGAGAATCCCTCAGTAGATAGCAATACAGAGAAGCTACTAGCAATCATTCACCAACACTACTGGGTGGTATCTATAACAAGCCTGCAGCCAGGAACTATGGGGAATGTGAAGTTTGAGTCAGATTGCCTCACTTGTGTTAAGGGCTTGCAACCTAGTACAACAATCTACATAGATAACTCAGAGATGGTAGAGGAAATAATATTTGTCCCAAGACCAACAAAAATATTCTAGCCTAGTATATTTCTATATATTTCTACATAAATATCTTTACTGGATATTTCAAGATACCCTGAAGTATAGTAACAGTTGCAGCTGCAAGAGTGACATTCCCAAGAGAAAGGACAAATTAAGCAAGGGCATAAGGACAGGGAGATAGGGGGGATGTATGGGGAATAGCAAGTAGCTATGTTGCCTGAAATGTCAGATTACCAAAGAGGTAAGAGGGGGGAAGTAAGGTTGGAGATGTGAGTGGGACCCAATTACAGTCACTGAAAGCCAGGAAAGCTCAAGGTCCTGAATATGTTCACAAGTCAAACAGATGATTTCTTGCCAGGAGGTGTTAGATGACCACAGAAATTCTGGTGACCTGGTATTGTATTCTTAAAATAGCAGAATGACAGTACCAGAAACGATAAGGTGTGTTTTATTTTTTCATTTTCCTTATGAATGTTCACAGTGACTCGGTGAATGAAGCAGCAGGAGCTCTCAATGTGTCCTTAGGCAAATGCCTTAGAGCCAGAGTTGACGGAGTTATTCATCAAGTGTTTATTGTCCATACCATGTGTGTGTGCCACATCAGACTAACTCTGAGGGGATCACAGGCAGTCCTAGGCAGTCCCATGGAAGTCCTATGCAATCTGGGCAGGGGCTGGGGTGGGCACAAAACCATCCAGGCAAATTAGTGCAGGCCCAGCACAAGAGCTATGAGGTTTGGGATCAGTAGGAGCTTTAGGAGCTGAGGGGAGGGGAGGGAGACAGGGGCCATGTTTTTAGCTTCACTTCCTACTACTTTTTTTCTGGAGACATAGAAATTAATAGAATATGGTACCAAGGCAGAGATGGGAGTTCCACAACAGAAAGAAGTTTCTATGACTGAGCAGAGAAGATGAGGGGGTGAAAGATAGAAGGTTAGAGGTAGGATGGGGAGGCATGGCCTTAGATTATTTCTCTGTAAAATGAAGGAGAGAACCACAGACCTCTTGGATTCCTTTCCAATACTAAGATTCTAGAAAGCAAGTGGAGCTGACACGAGATCTCTGCTAGTATGTACTGCAGGTTGCTTGGCATCATGGTACTTTCCTGTCCAGCTCCCCACAGGGGCAGGGACTGTGTCTTTTTTTAAAATACATTTTTAAAATTGATTTCAGAGAGGACAGGAAAGGGAAAGATAGATAGAAATATCAATGATAAGAGAGAATCATTGGTTGGCTGCCTCCTGCATGCTCCCCACTGGGGACCAAGCCTGCAACCCAGGCAAGTGCCCTGACTTGGAATCGAACTGTTGACCTCCTGGTTCATAGGTCAATGCTCAACCACTAGCCATGCCAGCTGGGTGGGGACTGTGTCTTATTCATCTCTCTATCCTCAGCTCTCAGTAACAAAAATTAGTTGGTTGATAGAACAAATTAATAAATGAATAAAGGACTCTCTTATAAGCTTAGCTGAAATTCAATTTGAAGAAAAAATGAAAGGAATGAAGCATGTTATAGCATGTTATCCAGAATAATTAATCTACAGAGATTCATAATGAACAACTGTGATATAGGATGAAATAAGCAGGATACATCATAACGTAACAGGATGCATAGCATTACCATTCTAAGAGTCTAGTTAATTTTATTATGAAATATGTGATGCAGTTGCCAGCAAAGAGAATAGTCAATGAGCTTCCTTAAATACTACTTTCCCAAGAGGAAAAGAAAGGATAAAATGTAAAACTCATGATGTCTAATATAAAAAAGCTATCTGAGCCCTAGCCGGTTTGGCTCAGTGGATAGAGCATAGGCCTGGGGGACTGAAGGGTCCCAGGTTTGATTCCCATCAAGGGCACTCACCTAGGTTACAGGCTCCTCCCCAGCCTGGGCCCCGGTTGGGGCACCTGCAGGAGGCAACCAATCTATGTGTTTCTCTCATATTAATGTTTCTTTCGTCTTTCCCTCTCTCTTCCACTCTCCCTAAAAATCAATGGAGAAATATCCTCAGGTGAGGATTAACCAAAAAATAAAAAAGCCATTTGAAGACTTGAAAATTAGACTGTTTGTGTTAGTTTGTAGTATGATTATTAGAGAAAAATCCGAAAACTTAAAGGATTTTCTTTTAGAAGAAATGCAAAAGATAGAGATCGTCTGCTTTCTAAGTAAATCTCACTGTATAGTCAAGGTAGGACTTGCTTTTATTCATATTATTTTTAAAAATGTGACAAGTGTACCAGGAGCATGAGTAATGATGACATCCTGTTAGAGCTAATATGTTGTGGCTTCACAGCTTGGTCCCAGTCAAATCTCTTGTCGACTCAGAATTTGGTGCCGGGAGATATCTTTCAAGATGACACAGTTGGGTTGCCAGGGTAACTCCCTGGATGAGGATCTAGATGGCTTTGGAGGGATTACATAAGACAAGACCAACTGGAAAGAGTCAAGAGATATCCTGGGGTCAAGAGATGAAAATAAGTTAGGTGAAATATTGTCTATTTAGCTTTCAAGATGAGGACATGATGAGACAGGTAGCATTAGACACCTGGATCAGCCACCTAAATAGAAAAATCCTAGTGGTCAGACTGATGATGAAAGCTCTGGGCAACTAAGGAATCCAGTTGATACAGAATTAATATAATAGTATGTATTAAGCAAGGAACCATTTCCCTAAGAAATCAGTCTAACTATCTCCTTTTAAGGTTTCAAATATATTAAAGGTGCTCTGTTATTCTGTGTTAGGGACATATATCAATATGTATTTATTGTTCAAATGGAGGAATGACTCTGAAGGACCAAAACTATTGAATTTATAACAGTCAGTGCAGGAGACATGAAGATTTTCCAGAGTGTTTGTGTGTATAATTACACACACACACACACACACACACTCATTTCAGTTAAGATAAAAATTCAACTGAGTGCAATAGAGATTCATGTGGTTTCAGCATGACTGAAGAATATTTTTCTTTCGTGGGAAGTCCAAGCTGACCTGGCATCACTGCTCTGCAGACCTTGAGGGACTCAGTCCCCTTCTATCCTTATGCCCTTTCCAAGGGTGTTGCTCTGATTCACAAGTGGCTCTCTACAGTGCCAGGTTCCAGCCAGTGAGAAGGAGAAGACTGAAGGATGGGAAAATACACCCTTACCTTTAAGGGAAAGAACCAAAAATTGCATACATTACCTCAGCCCATATCCAGAGTTTAGTCTCATGACAACACCTAGCTGCAAGGGACACTGGGAAGGTAGTCTTAATTTTAGGTGGCTATACGCCCAGCTAAACAGTCCATTACTGTGAAAAGAGAGAATAAGGGAGATCACTAGAAATCTCTGCCCAGAGGGAATGTTTTGGGGGGCTCCTTCCTGTCATCAACCTCTCTTCTCAAGGTCAGATGCAAGGTGCGCAGCTATGTGCACTTCCCGTGGATGGGATTTGAGACCATGACAAGCAGAATTGGACTCATTCTGCTTTACTAAGAGTGGGTGGTGCTATGATACCCTGTTCTACTGCCTGGGCTGAGCCAGACAGCCTCTTCAGGGCTCCACTCTGTCTCACACTGGAGGCTGATAGAAACTGCATCCACATAGAGAGTTAAACTGACCATAAAGGTCCCAATGATTGATTACTTCATTTGCTGAAGTCAGTGGGGTTTATTTTTTAAACACAAGGAACTGTTGTCCATAATTTGCCAATGTAAGACTTTCCTGTCAACCTTTACCCTCTTCCTGCGCCTGCTCCCTGACTCTTTGTCCCCATTGGGGCACTCTGCTGGGTGTAGTGCTGGGCTGGTGGACCATGATTAGTGCTTGTGTTTCTCTCCTTGTGTCAATTTGACAGCAGAGGCATTTATTTGACGGCATGACTTGAATAACACATGAAGATGAGGCCTGCGGTGGCATTAGGCAAGTGCAGTGTCACATGAGGAACAGATACCTAACAGTGGGTGAGAGATGCTGAGACATGGGATCTATAATCACACTCATACTAAGATTTACTGATGCAGAAAATCTTCCAACTACCATCTACCCATTGATCAATCCATCTACCCATTGATCAATCAATCTATCTATATATACATTTATTTATTCATTAAACATTATTGAGCATCTGCTCGCTGAGGATCCTGAAATAAACCAATAGCCATGACTCCTTTCCCCAAGGAGCCCAGCCAATGGGGGAGACCGCCAAGTGAACTGGAGGTGATGATAAATGTTGTGCTAGAGGCCATAAAAAATGAAGAGTGCTGGGAAGAGGCTCTAGGGGGGCTTCCCTGAAGAAATAATAATTGAGCTACGTCTTAAGTGGACCAGGTGGCAATGAAAAGAAGGATCTCCTGATAGCAGCAAGCATTTGCAATCTTTTTGGGTTTTTTTTTTTTTTTGCCAATATTTTTTCTTGGTCCTGGTCCACAAAATCATCGTGCAAGGCAAGATCCTAGATATTTCTCAGCCACACTAAAAATACATCCATAATCTAATGGAAACAAACACATTGGTGAAAGTTTCCCCTTCCTGCCCATTAGTCAGCCCTTTATCAAAACAGCCCTGTCGGGGACCGAGAACATGACGATGGATCACAACGTGTGCGTGATGTGGGCCTGGACGCATCCGGATGACAGGTCCTTGGCTCTCCGTCTCTCCTGTGTGTTTCCAAGGAATCTTCCTCTGAACTTGAGCCAGGCGGGGGCTACAGCTCATGGCCCTGAACTGTGCTCGCTTTGATCCAATAGTGCCAGCGTTGGCTTCTTTTCAGCGGAAACATGAAAACCTTTGTTCCGTAAAACAAGTAGTCATGACTTTTTTGTTGGCCCTGATGGCAGTTTTCAGAATGACAAAGGGAAGGGGGCTAATACTTACTGAGGTCCTACTATATGTCCAGTAGATACAATGAGAGAAACAGAGGTGAAAGGATTACTTGGAAATAATATTGAGTAGTAATAACAAGTATAAGAATAATAGTAAACACTTATGTCAGATTTACTATGTGCCAGGCACTGTTCCGTGTATTAATTCTTTTCATTAAAACAACTGGCTTTTGTGCTAGGTACCATTACTACCTCCAATTTGTAGAGAAGGGAACTGAGCACAAAGAAAGAAAAGTAGTGCATCTAAGGTCACACAGCTAATGAATGGCTGAGTGGTATAGGCTTTAACTCTGGAACCACAGCTCTGACCTTACTGTATGACATTGGACAAATGACATAAACTCCTGAGCCGCAGTTTCTTCATGCAAACAATGGAGAGAGCAATGCCTCACACACAGCTCTGTTGAGAGCATTTCAGTTGTGCTGAGACACCAGGCTTGTATGGAGATACTATGAAGGTTGACCCTGCCATATAACACTCATGTCATGTACGGCCGCTTTGAGACAGGCTCCATCCAGGAAGTAGGACTTGAATGGAGCCAAAAGGTTCATTGACTCCAGGCTAGAAAGAGGTTTGCATCATTATTCTGCAGAGGACATTGGTGTTTCCAAAATGAGCCAACTCTGGCTCCAACATCCCCACTGACATTTTTCTGTGCCCTATTGTCTGCTTCAGAGCTTCCCACCCCACACCTACCTACTTCGCTCTTGTCCTCCCTCAGTCAAACCTGCTCCCTCAAATGTTTCTAATCAGTTATATCGGCACATCAGTGGCTGCTTAGACTTCATGTGTGTGGCATGCTTAGGGATTTAGAGTGTATCAGGAAAGCCAAAGCAATAATGATGAGATTCCAGGGCCATCACATGGACGAGCAGGGCAAGGCTTTGGCAGTCATCAGGGGTGAGAATTTGACAAGCTAGGTCTTATATTCCAGCGTGTGTGTGTGTGTGTGTGTGTGTGTGTGTGTGTGTGTGTTAGGGGTGGGAAGGGATTGGTGTTTTGAAAATGTTTTGCAAGTTTTTGCCTTCCTTGACTTTGGCTATTTTGGCAAAAGAATCTCTGCTACACGAACCTTTGCTGGGGCTGAAGCTCTCAGTCCGGAGGAGGGCAGCACAGAGGGGCCCCAGAGGGTGCTTGACACCTGTGTGATCCCGGTGGCTTGTGTAGAGGACTGACCAGCAAGGCGCTCCCCTCTCAAAGTGTTCCTCAGTGTAAAGGCCCCCTTCTCCCTCCACAAATATCCCATCAGTTCATCAGAGAACCTGGTACAGGAGTGAGGGTTCCTGTAGCTGGGAAAATCCAAGTAGACATTTAGCTCCACCAAAACCTTACTGAAAGGATCACCCCAAATATGCTACCAAACAGATACATCTACAACCACTGCAGGGCCATCTCCAGAGGAGGGCAGGGAAGCTGGAAGAATCTAAAAGTGCTGAAAATCATGCTTCCTAACATCAGGCGTATGCATTTCTAATTTCTACATGACTGACAGGGCCCGTCCCTCCCTCTTCTGATTCAGTATAATGGAGGTAAGAGCAGCATCTATACTTTACAAAGCTCCACGATGATTCTGAAATGCATCGCAACTTGCCACTGGGCTTTCACATGACTCTACATGGGGACAGACAACCCTGGATGACAGCAACTGCTTCATTTTCCAGAAGGCAGAGTTGCCAACCCTGCAGCTCATTTATACACTCAACGAAGAGTTCCCAGAGTCTTTCTCAAAGCCAGGTCCAGGCCCAGTCCTCTGTGTTGGGGACACAAAGATGAACAAGACACTCAATCCTGACTTGGGACACTCTTGGTTCCCCAGCACCCCTTCCCTTGCCTTTCCTCCCTAGGCAACCCCCTTCTTTATTTTCCCCACCAAATCCGCCACCTTCACTATTCCCACCTTCTCTCTGTAGCAGCATAGGGGAGGAGGGGCACTGAAATCACACTTCCTGTTGTCAGACTTCCCAGTCAGGGGAAACATTGACTTAACAATGTTCAGCAAATTACATATTCACACAGAATCCTGTTGGCAGATCCTCCCAGCCCTGAGCACCAGCACCGGGGAGTGCCTCTGACAGTCTGACAGCATAATTACCCCTCACTATGAGCTCTGCCAGTTGTCATATTCCCAGAAGCTTTGCTGAACTGTCAGCATTGAAACCAGCCTGATGGGCTCCACACGACACTTCCTTTGGCTTTGGTGTCCGATCGCTCTTTTCCTCCAAACCCATGCCAGTGTCCCTTCCTCCCTGAGTCAGCTCTGGTCAACACCGAAGGGAGCATTTATGCCTCAGGATCAGGCCCAGACATTTTGCTTTCCTAGCAGGCCCCAGGAGGAAGAGGCTCTCTGGGTGCTCACTTTGCATCAGGTCTCCTCATCAAGGCAATTCAAATACAGTGGGGCCTTGACTTACGAGTGTCCCGACTAATGAGTTTTTCGAGATACGAGCCATCTCTCAGCTGATTTTTTCGCTTTGAGTTGCGAGCTAAAATTCGGGTTATGAGCCAGCTTCAGATACCCCACCGCTAGTTGGCGCAGTGAACATCACAGTGAACGCCACATCAGCCCAGCATCACGTGTCTCACTCGTTCACTTTAAGATTTGACATACGAGTAATTTGAGTTACGAGCTCCATCACAGAACGAATTAAACTTGTAAGTCAAGGCCCCACTGTATTTGCATTTGACAGCTTGGAACATGGGAGCAGTTATGATGGAAAATGCAAACCTATTTTGTAGGTAAAATAGAGGAACAAGGGATTTGGGTATCAGATAGAACCAGGCTCCAGTTCTGAGGGCACCTCTGTTTCCACATCTGTAAAAGGAGAATGACCTCACAGAGGAGCTGGGGTTAAATGAGAACACCAAACACAATGCCTGCACCCAGGAAATGACCCACACATCTCAGCCTCTCCTTTTGCTTTTCGGAGACAATGGAGGTTTTATCTATTTTGTTTAGGTCCTATTTAGAGATGATTGAATCATATCAGCTTCATCCTCCTTAAGTACAGCTGCCCCAATATCCATGGATCCACCTGGATCCAGGTTGTATTATTAAATGAAAAAAGCCAATTGTAAAACACGATATAGCATAATCCTATGTTTTTGCAAAATATACACACATTTCTCCTCTTCATAGTGTGTTCCTTCAAAAAGGTTTGGTGAAAGGGGGGGGGACCTGTACTCCTTACTTTCTATATGTTTTTATTGTCCGAAATCTTCACAACACGTATCTATTACTTTTTATTTTAAATTAATCTTAAACAACAACAAAACCCTCCTTCTCTTTGCCTCAGGAAAAAGTACAAATTCCATTTCCTGTGCTGGACCTCTTAGTTACATGGCTACAAGGAACCAAAAAATCTAATAAAAGGTGGCTTAAATAGACAAGAGTTTATTTTTCTCACACAAAATAAAGTTTGGAGATAGAAATTTGTTCAGTATTAAACCATGGCTTCTGAATATTTCTTGGCCTTTCCCTCATGGATACAAGCTGATTGCTGAAGTTCTGGGCATCACATCATTACCCAAGTCTGCCAGAGAAGGGGAAGGGCACCAGCAGCATCAGTCTTTTTTTGTCAGGAAATTAAAAGATTTCCAAGAAGTGCCCCCTTCCCACCCACCCACCTTCAACAGACTTACTCTTCTGTCTCTTTGGCCTAAACTATATCACATGTCATATACGTATATAATTAAGAAGCAACAATCAGGATTGTCATTATTACTTTTAGTCCAATCATCATCTATTACCTAGTGTTGGAAATATTGATGCCTTGAACAAAAGCCAAGTTAACAAAAAATTAGGGAAGAAGGGATAGTACTAGTTGACTTAGACTATCTGCCAAAAAGCCTGAAAACTTACTTTCTCACTGCACTGATCCATGCACTAGTTAACCTGGGCAGAGCACAGTCACCAAACATTCTTCAGTCTTGCATCTCCTGGACTCGAGCCGTTTTCTTGGCCTGTGACATGCTCCCTTGGGAGGTCATGATGAAGGGAACAAGGTGCTCACATATTGTGAAATCATCACCGAGTGGAGCCCAGAAAGCCGTATGCTGCTTCTTGACTCTGGGAGGCCTCGCAGCCAGCTCTGTGGCTCCTGTCAAGCTCTATAGTTAACTCATGAACTCCATTTTATTCCATGAAGTGCTATGAAATAGCATAGAGTAGCCTTGCCCCATCCACCCTGCTAGCCCCCTGGACCCTCTCTGCAGCATTGTGGCAAGTCCCATAATGACGGAAGGACAGAGTGGATTTGTCCAAACACCCCGTTGCTGACGGGTGGTGCAGTGGTAGGTGGCAGGAGCTGATGGAGTGAAGTGAATTTGCCTTCTAAACAGGCAGCGTGGCCAAGGTGAGCTTCGTGTAGACCCTGGGTTGCAGTGACCTGTGTATGTGCCTCAGCTTCCCTGCTGGACTATGGCTCTTGAAGGTCAGGAACCAGTTGAGCATCCTCGGAAAAGTTAACTATTTGTTCAGATTGGTTTAAGGAGTGGTTTCTGTCTTGTGTTATCTGGGCCCCAGAGTCCATCGTGGCCAGTGGCGTAGCTGAAGAGCTTTGACGTGGTCCCTGAGGAGGCGGCGTCTAGGAAGCAAGACTGCAGAGCCCAGCAGCAGGCGGCCCTCTGATAGATAGGCCTCAGGGGCCTGGACTTCTCGCTCATTCTCCTTCAGTCACTTCCTCTGAGGAAGCTGGCACTGTGAACAGCACAGGAGCAGCTTCCGTTGGCTCCTGGTTGCCCCTTGGGGCTTTTCCCTCCAGTGGCAAGGCTGGATTTCAGGAACATGGAGAAATTGCCATCATCCTGGCCATTCTTTAGCTCTATCTTGTTCCTCAGTCTGAGTTTATCATCTCCCAATGAACTTAAACTCACGGTTGTTAGAGGGGCTCTCAGGGGCCATCCTAGCTAACCCCCTGCCCATCACAACAGAGCGGAAGCCAGACTTGGAGGAGGGAAAGGACCTTCGCAAGGAGATCTTGAATCCAGTGCTCTGCCCAGTGTAGCTTACAGCCTCTCATCTCAGTTCACAAGCCAATTTCCTGGCTTCTGGAATCCGTGCAGCTAATTTAGAAAGATGGAAAACAGCAGAAGTGCTCTGGCCTTGGGGCATGCAGACCCTGCCGGGGCGTCGAGCTGCCAAGCAAGGAGTGGTGACTGGATCATAGAGGCAGAGCTGTGCTAAGAAGGCAGCCAGCAGAGCCAAGGGATGCTGTTTCCATGGCAACTGCCATTCATCCTGGGCTTGCCAGGAGTTGAGCAGGGCTGGATTCCTGCCCCCATCATGTGACATTATTTTCAGTTTTGAAATGCCTTCATCAAGGTATATACGTGCGGACAGGCACACACACATCTCCGCAACTTTTTCCTCTACCTTTGCTCAGGGAAGAAGAGGAGGGGCTCCCAGCGGCACATTCCAGGCCTGGCAGCACCATTTCAGCTCCAGTAGCATCAGTAGCCTGGGCAAGGGACGTGGGGGAGGAGCAAGTGACGGAGGTGTGAGAGGGACCAGCTGTTGTCCTGGTACCCAGGAATCAGAGGAGGAGTTGGGTGGTCATTTTGTAGTCTGTGTTCAAGGATGTAGCCACCTGGTAAATCACTTTCCTGCTGCTGCTGTAACAAATTACTACAGCTCCATCACTGCTACAGGGACAACACGACCCCCTCCAGGGGCAGAGAGGAGGTGCAAGGAGAAGCTCACATAAGGCACCGCCCTCGCTCTGCTCAACTTAAATCAGTGGTTCTCAACCTTCCTAATGCTGCGACCCTTTAATACAGTTCCTTATGTGGTGACCCCCAACCATAAAATCATTTTCGTTGCTACTTCATAACTGAAATGTTGCTACTGTTATGAATCGTCATGTAAATATCTGATATGCAGGATGTATTTTCATTGTTACAAATGAAACATAATGAAAGCATAGTGATTAATCACAAAAACAATATGTACTTATATATGTGTTTTCCGATGGTCTTAGGCAAACCCTGTGAAAGGGTCGTTCGACCCCCAAAGGGGTCGCAACCCACAGGTTGAGAACCACTGACTTAAATGAACGGAGCAGCTCAAAGCAATCTGTCAGAATCTCATTGTGTTTTGCTTTGTTTGGCTGCTCTGTGACTTGACTTATTGTGAAATTTCTGTGAGAGAATATATTTTCAATAATAATCCAAAGGAGAAGAGTGGAGGGGTTGTTTGCCACATATGCAAGCATGTGATAAGCTTGCAGTAATTAAGCCACGATGCTATTGACAGAGGAATAGACTGACTGCCAGCCGAAAAAAGAGAGTAACAAGTTTAAACCCAGGCCCTCAGGGCACAGCACAAGTGTGGTATTTCCAACCCGTAAGGGAAATTTGGACTTTTCATTAAATCATGCACTGGGTTCAACGCTCCGATGTTGCCATCTCCAAGTTCTTGATAATTTTTACACAGGGGCTCCACATTTTCACTTTGCATGGGCCCCCCAAATTCGCTAAAGAATCAGCAAGACTAGAGGCGGGCTCTGTATTGCCGGTGACTGGGAGAGAGGGCCGCCTGGCTTCCGTCTCTCCCTCTCCCAGCCTTTGCATTTGGGGACTTCTTAGCACAGCACCCAGGGAAGGAGCAGCGATGGCAGCGTGTGGCATTGCCCAGCCAGGGAAGGTGCCTACAGCGGGGAAAATGAGGCCAAGGCCAAGACCCACTGGGGCCCTCTTTGCTTCGTCCCAAACAACCGTTTCTCCTGCGCATGGAAACCGGAATCAGGAGCAAGGGGTCCTCAGGGAGGAGCTGGGAGAGGGGGAGACAGGTGTTTTTGTATATTTGCTTCTATTTTCCTGGGAGCACAGCTACGAAAGGGGAGAAAACGGTTACCTTCCTGCTTTGAGTGATGTAACTCCGTCCCACCCACTCTGTGCTTCAGTCTGTTCTGCTGCATTTTTATAGACTTCTCTAGGCACAATCCCTGCTTCCCCTTTGAGTCTCTCTCTCTCTCTCTCTCTCTCTCTCTCTCTCTCTCTCTCTCTCTCTCTCTCTCTCTTTCTCACACACACACACACACACACACACACACACACACACGCACACACACACGCAAATCTGGGCACAGGAGGGTTTGTTTGTGTCACCATGAGGGTTTCCTTCCACACATCTCAGCGTGCACCAGCTGCTTAGCAACAAGCTGCAGGGCAGAGCTGGGCATGCAATGCCCCTGTGGCTGCTGCAACCACGGGTGCCCCACGGGAGGGGAAGGGTCCACAGGGGGGACTTGAGCTGAAGAGCCTGGTGTGCGGCCGCCAGAAGGACACTCCAGAGATCAGAGTCAGGACTCTGGTGCCGAGCCAGGAATCTCAGGCGCCTGCTGGGCGTGATGCTCCAGAAAATAGAATCCCGACAGAAAGCCGTGGGCGGTGGGGAAGCTGCCGGGATGGCTGATAACAGGTGGCAGGCAACATGTAAAAATTCATAAATGTCTGCTGACAGGATCCCGGCAGGATCTGGGTTCAGGTCGTCGTGATGGCTGCCCTAAAGCTCCTGCCCTGGTTGGCGGTTCTTGTCTTCAGGTCAACTTTCCCCGCTCCTGGGAGCCCCTGGCCTAACAGGAGCCAGCAGAGCACACCGGGCTCTGCAGGTAGATTTCCTAAGTTCACATCTCAGCCCTGCCATGTACTGTGTGACCTTGAGAAAGTGACTTCACCTCTCTGTGCCTCAGTTTCCTCATTTGTGAGCCCTACCTCATAGGAGTATTGTAAGAATTGAGTTAAAACTGGGAAAAAGACTTAAAACAATGGGTGTGAATCAGTGTGTGGTCAGTGACACTCCAACAGGACAGGGGTGCCTTGTTTTCAGAGATGGCACAAACTGTAGTGTAGACTCCAAAACACACATCCAAGGGCCTGAGGGAGAGAGGAGGAGCAGCAGCTACATTTGTGTGTGTGTGTGTGTGTGTGTGTGTGTGTGTGTGTGTGTGTGATGTCTCCTGGCAGTGAATGAAATGCTTAGATAAGCTATGGCATTAACCACTCCTGGGACGGGTCTTTCCACACCCGCTGGAAACTGAGGCACAGGAACAAAGTACTCTTCTCAGGCCACATGGCACTTCAGACGTGGAGTCGGGGTTTGACGTGGCGGCGGCGGCTCCTGAGCCCTCATTCATTCCCCTCAGCCATGCTGGGTCCCCTGTTGCTTCTCAGAGAAGGAAAAAAAAACTGATTTCTCAGAAGGGTCAAGATTCACTGGGAAGAACTCCTCTTCAGAGGAACATTTGAGAAATAGTGTTTAAAGCAGGGGTCACTGTGGCACTCCCTGGTGGCTGGGACCTGGGAAAGGGAAGACAGACCAGGGTTCGGAGGAAATGGAAGGTGTGGGAGGTGTGAGAGCATCAGACGCCCGAATTCGAGACGAACGCCTGGACTGATGCAGCTGTTCCAAGCTCCACACGCAAGCCGAGGCCCAGTCTGCCTGGCCACTCACTCGCCTCGAAGCCTGGTGTGTCCAAGGGTGGGAAGCAGCACTGGTGTCCAGATCTGAGAGGTTGCTGCCTTGCTCCGGCTCACAACTTTCCTGGTAATGCATAAACCCCTGCTTCCCTGATCGGTGGACAGCCATCATGTGCCCACGCTCTGACGGTCACTCACAGCACTGGCCTATGCTTCTAGAATGTGGGCAGTTAGAACACATTCTTTGCATTGGACACACTGTCCAGAGCTGCAGAGTTCCACAGGGAGGCCCGGAGCTGCGAGCCCTCAGAACATGGCTGGTGGGCATTGAGATGTGTCACCAGGAAGACACACTAATTTCAAAGGCATAGTTCACAATAGGTAAAACATTTCATTAATAACTTTAATATTGGTTACATGTTAAAATGATGTCATGGGATGTGCTTTGACTAGAGTGGGTTAAATGAGATGTCATTAGAATGTCACTTGTTTTTTCCTACCCCTTTAAGTGCAGTCATTAGAAAATTTCAGATGATTGTGTGGCTCACAGTTGTGGCTCACAGTGTCTATTGGGGCTCTTCTCGGAGTTGTTCACAACAGGCCTGGCATTTGGAGAGCGCTTCTTGCCACCATAAAGTGTCTGCCATTCCTTATGGCAGAACCACAGAAAGGGAGGCCTGGAATGAGGAGCCTTAAGCCATCTTGTTCAGCCTCTTGATTTACGGGCGGGGAAACTGAGGCATTGAGAGGAGAAATGATTCTGGTGCTCTGGTATGACCTGTGACCCCCCACTCTGACCCCGGTTGCCTTTCCATGCCACCACGGAGGGCAGGTTGGCCTGTTATTTTTCAGTGTGTCCCTCCCGGTCGTGGCCTCCGCTCCCCTCTGCTCTGGGAAGACCTGGAGGATTCTCCAAGGGGAGACTCACATCTTTATTCATGAGCCTCCTGGAGGGAGCCCGGGTTGCTCTCTGCTTTCCCTGCAGAGACGAATGTGGAAATGTACAGAAGTCCTCCTGTCGGGAATCCGGACAGCCACCTCACCTAGAGCATAAACCATCAGGCCCCACTCAGCCCTTCTCCACCCTCTGTACCTCCATCCCTACCCCACAGGCAGCATCGCCCAGGCAGGCTCAGCAGACCCACCGGGCATCTCGCCAACTGGCCCATGGTTTCTGTTGGCCACACCACCTCGTGTAGGCTTCTCCCAACACCCCAGTGTAGAGAGCGGCTACAGTGTTTGGACAGGTTCAAGGCTTGGACTAATGAGAGGGCACAGTCCTCTCGTGGCCACGTGCAAGTCCCAGCTTGGAGGGCAGGGCCCTCCCAGCACAATTATAGCCAACAGCTATGGTTGTAAGCTTAAACCTATGGTCTGAACATGTGGCCCCACGTGGCTGAGTGATGTGGGCTTGATAGAGTTCAGGTGCATGTAATTGAGTAGGATCGAACCCCACGAGAATGTTGTAAACATCTTAACCAGGCCCTTACTTTGCCCTGTGGCATCTGCTATTAAATACAGACATGGCTTGTAGTCGTGTCGCTGTCTCTCCATCAGAGAGGCAGCGTCCCACCGAGACCCAGCTTTCATTCTCTTATCTGTCTTTTCTCAACCCTTCACCGCCCCCACTCAGGTTTACCCTTGGCCATGCTGGCGAGGCATACCCCAGGAAGACACAGTGCCTACTTACCTCCTGCTCCCTCCTGTTCAAGCCCACTTCCTCCAGGACACCCCCTCCCCCCTGACCTCTCCAGGCCTGCCTGGGCCTCCTTCTTCCAATCCTAGGTGCCTAGGATCTGCATTGTTGCCTATCATAGTCACCATGACGCTGTGAAATGAGTTGGGTGTAGGGTGAAATGGGAAGCGATCTTGAATGGACCCCTTTATTCTCAGAGGAGTTGGGTGTGTCTGTAGGCTCGTCCCAGAAAGCCCATGCATGGCAGGCCACGCCCATGTTCCGCTGTGTCTACCTCTGATGCATGACATCTACCTGAGGGCAGGGACCAGGCGTTACATTTACTGTTACTCTGCGTGGCCTCTCCTCGCCTCCCTCCTGCCCACACAGAGCTCCGCACAGAGCCTGACACCAACTGGGCTTCTGCGAGTATCTGTTGAATGAACACTTCGGCAGGAAACCGTTGTTTGGACTCCCCACTTCTAATTAGGGGAGAGGTCTCTCTCCTCTTTCTAGCCACGAGACCAAGTGCATGTGCTGCTCTGGCGATGATTCATACCCTTATGAATCACCAGCTAACTTAGTGATGGGAATGACAAGTTTTCAGGCCAAACAGTGAGCCTTCTTTAGCATAGTGAGTTATGACAACCGTCAGAACACATGTCAACCCTTTCAGTGGCCGTCGGGTGAATGTGCAGCTGTCTCCTCAGGCTTGAAAAAGACCTGCAGTGCTGAGTCACTTTATTGGACAGTTACTTATTGGGCACCTCAGTGGCCTGGCCCTGTTCTGGGCACCAGGGAATACAGTGGAGATTGGGGGGCAAACCCTGGCCATTCTCTGCCTCCATTTAGCGTATAGTCCACTGGGGGAGGAAGGCGTTCATCAAGCCACCCCATGAGCATTTCCTCACAATCATGAGGATGTTTCCAAGGGCAGAATCAGTTGTGTGCCAGTACCTGGCCTGGACTCAGAGAAGGCTTTCCTGAGAAGATGAAGACTGAATCAGGGTCTAAAGAATGAACAGAGTTAACAGGTTTTGGCAACAAGGAACATTCCCATCAAAGAGAACAACAGGACTGTGGCCAAGAGCACAAGGTCCAAGTGACGAAAGAGGCTGAGGAACAAGGGAGGGGACCAGGTACTGGACACGAGGCAGGACCAGCCGGGAGGGCTCTCAGACCTGGGGGTGATTTTGGCCCTTCTTCTGAGAACAGTTAGACGCAATTGGCTGGTATGGGAAATGGACATGAGCAAATTTGGGTGTGAAATTTCCCTGTGGAGCTGTGTGGGGAACGGATTGGAGAGGCCTGAGAGGGAGGGTAGGGGAGCAGTTAGGAGGCAAAGAATGTGCAACATCAATGGGGCCAGTGAGCCAGCCCAGCAAATGGGGTCCTGTTCCCACTGAGGCCTCATAGGGTGAAGAGCCTGAAGCCCACACCGAATACCAAGTTAATCCTCAAGGGCACCAGCTTGGCCAGCAGCCCAGGACATGTGCAGAGACCCTCTCACTAACCCCCTGCTCACCCAGGGGCCATCTGCAAGCATCTGGGCGGACTTGAGAGGATGAGGAAAGAGGACGAGGGCCTGCAGCACCCAGGGGCCCAGAGGTCTTCCACATCTGTCATCTTCAGTAAATCCCACAATTCTGTGTGTGAGGCATCAGTATGGCCCATTTTGTGGGTAAGGAAATTGAGGCTCAGGTGGGTCAGCTGACAGCCAACTTCACAGCATGACATGGAACTGGGTTCTCACCCCACCTCTGCTTCTCATTAGCCTTGGGTGGGCCCTGATTTCTTTGAGGGACACACACTTCTGCAGCCCTGGGGGAGCGGGGATCCCACGTATCAATATCGTGTGGCCCCAGCTAAGGC
This sequence comes from Myotis davidii, assembly GCF_000327345.1. Classification (NCBI taxonomy): domain Eukaryota; kingdom Metazoa; phylum Chordata; class Mammalia; order Chiroptera; family Vespertilionidae; genus Myotis; species Myotis davidii. The sequence continues at coordinate 11,447,757 of NW_006293779.1, read as the reverse complement.
CCAGGAGGCTGACAAATCCTCCGCCTTGGTCTTCACTGGCACATCTTCCCCAATCACAGAACTTGGGGCCACAGCTCCCATTCACCTGCCCTGGGCACAGCCTGCTGCTGGGGGGCGGGGGGTGAATGTGGATTGATGTGAGGGGCAGTAGGTATGCCCTTTTGGTCTTTAGACGGGGTACCCTGCTCCCCATGTGCCTGCTGCCTGGTCCAGCCCTGCTGAGGACAGAGACAGGAAGTGCCCACAGGATGAGTGCCATGTGGGGAGGAGGCAGCAGAACAATGGGCAGAGAGGCAGAGCCTGCTGGACCCTCCCGCAGAGGAGGGAGCACGGAGGAGGTGGACCACAGCTCAGCGTCAAAGGCCGGGCAGGCTTGCCAGGTGCAAGGCAGGCCAGGATGAGTGCCATGTGGGGAGGAGGCAGCAGACCAATGGGCAGAGAGGCAGAGCCTGCTGGGCTCTATCAGGGAGCATGGAGGAGGTGGATCACAGCTCAGTGTCAAAGGCCGGGCAGGCTTGCCAGGTGCAAGGCAGGCGGCATTCTGCACACAGAGCTTGAGTTCCAGCAAAGTGAGGGCAATGACCTCGAGGTGCAGTAGCAGTATTTCAAGGATGCAATAAAGAAGACCTTACCCTCAGGGAGGGGCGGGGGGTTGTGTATGTGGGTTCATGGGCCAGAGAGATAGGCTCCAGACATTTGAGAACAAAGGGAACAGAATGGACCCGAGCAGGATGTGCTAAAAGGGACTGCATTCCATGAGCCACGGGAAGGGAAGGCTCCCCTGAGGCTGAGGAGGGGAGCGGCCCAAGAAGATGGTTCTGTTCTTTGATCCCAGGGTGAACTCTAGTCCAGGCTGATAACGGGCAGAGATCTGTTCTGAGGTCTGCAGGCTGCCCTGCATCAGCCAGGAGTGGGCCGGGGCCAGAGCCCAGGAGAGACCGTCCTCATCGGCCTTGCTGCCACCCCCTGACCCCGCCCATCCGCGGTCACAGTGGGACACGGCAGGCCTCCAGGCTTGTGCAAACCTCGTGCCTCTGAAGGGCTAGGGGACCCGCATCCTCCATCAAAGCTCCTCCATCAAAGTGCAGCCGGCTCTGGTGCCTGGGAGATGGAGAGATTCTAAATGTCGCAATGTCTTCTCTGAAGTTAGAACAGTTTCTGGAAAGATGCGGTATACGGGCAGCAAGGTGGTGCTGAGGGCAGACTGGGTGAGGGGAGGAAGTGCAGTGTTGGAGGCCGTCTCTTTTTTGTTGTTAACCCTCACCTGAGGATAAGATATTTTTCCCATTGATTTTTAGAGAGTGGAAGGGAAGGGGAAAGAGAGAGAGCAAACCATGGATGTGAGAGATACATGGATTGGTTGCCTCCTGCATGGGGTCCAGTGGAGCTGCGGATCAAGCCAGGGATCAAGCCTGCAACCGAGGTATATGCCCTTGACTGGAATTGAACCCGGGAACCTTCAGTCCGAGGGCCAGTGCTCTTCTCACTGAGCCAAACCGGCAAGGGCTTGAGGCCATTTCTTTGATGCAGCCACCAAACAGCCTCTGTGTCACCCAGGTCGGGGTCTGGCATGCAGTCAGTGACACAACATATATTCAGCATAGGTGTCCGGGCTCACTCACCCCCCTTAGAGGAAACAAGCCTTTTAACATTCACAGCTGGATAGATTATGGCAAAGAAGTGCAGGGTTTGGGCCACTGTCTTTGGAGGGAGCTGGATAATTCGTGCAAAGCCTCCTGTTGTGGCCTAGGGAGAGACAAAGGCCGCGAGCATTTCCTGGTGTTTTCTTCTGCGCGTTGGTGGGTTCCGAGTGAGGGTGTGGAGCACAGGGGGGAGAAGTCTAAACTTGCGTAAGCCCAGAAAGTCCCAGACTGTGAAACCATTCCTCTGCTACGATGAAGAACAATGAATTGTCAGCAGCCTGCATAATAGGGTGGTGGGAGGAAACGCTACACTACATTTTAGAAATTTTATACTAATATCATTCCCATCACTCTTGTCTGCAGCTCTATGCAGCACTTGTAACTTATCATAATGTATTTTATACTCATGTATGTAGTTGATTAATATCTGCTTGCCTCACTGACCTTAATGCTGTGAGTCTTTTTCTATTTTATTCAGCACCTAAAACAATGCTTGACACAATTGCTTCTCAATCGTTATTGAGTTAATGTATCATAAAAAAGAGTCCTCATTTTGGTAAATTTCTTGTAGTTCACACACAATGCCAGAGGGGGGCAATACATACAAAAGGCTGAGGATTCCCAGTGTTACAAGACAATGGGAGTGAAGAATTACATAATGCGACCAATTCTTTTGCTGCACCACATTCTTATGCTTCATCATTTGTGGAATTGGGTTTATTTCCTTAGCTAATGCTCCATGGAGAGAAATAACAATATGTAGCAGGAAAGATCACACCTGTCTGCGTTTGCCTCCTGCCTCTGCCACAAACAGACAGGAACCCACAAACACCGTGACCTTGGAAGCTGCTTCTCCGGCCACGGTCCCGAGTGCACAGTGGTAGGTATGCTATGAGGACTAAACGAAATCGCACACATCAGGAGTTTTAGAACCGAGCCCACTCCAGCGTGCGTGACAATCACAGAAACTTTCCAACAAGTGATGAGGCCGATGAAAACCTTTCCCTCGTTCTCCGCCTCCTCTGCCCTGTGTGTCCTTATTCCCGGCAGGGCAGAGCTGCAGATGGACACAGTGGGGAGAGAACTAACTTAAGAGTTTGCTGGACCTTTCTGAGTCCACATTTCCTTTTCCACGCAATGGAGTTGAGGATACATGCTCGATGGGAATATTGTGAGAGCGAGTGACATAGCACAGATCAGAGCAGCCAATGCAGAGCCCCAGAGCCACACGTGGCTACCTACATCGATGTGCAAATTAAACAATGTCAAAACATTCCGTTCTTCCGTCACACATGTAACATTTCAAGAGTTACAACCCCCGCTGTCCTCAATGCTCTCTGTGGGTTTTTTCTTTTTCTTTTTTTATTCCCAGTGCGCAACATAGTGGTTGTCACATGGCTAGTGGCTGTTATTTGTAACCATGTGGTTTATGGAATTTTCCATCATCACAAGAAGTGCTGTGGCACAGAGCTGGCTAGAATGTAATAGATGTTCCGTAAGTGGTACTGCCGTTTGCAGTAGCAGCGTTTGTTACCCTCAGGTTGGCCCTGCAAGCATTCCTTCCATGTGGTCATTCAACAAGATCGTGCTCAGCACTTCCGTCTGCAGGCCTGTGCGATGTGCTATGGATACACTGGTGGGCAAATAGGCTTTGCACTCTAGGAATTTTAGTTCAGTAATAGTAAGTAAAGAATCCCCTAAATAAATAGGAATGACAGACAGTGCTAAACCTCTGTCTTAAAAACCCGCTTCTCTGTTACCAAGTAAAAGTTAACAAAAATCAAACCATCCCCCTGGGTTGTCTTGAGGACTCCAGAGACACTGAATGTGTAATTGGTTGCAACTACGTAGGACAATGATTAGGAAGAACAGTTCAAAAAGAAAGTAGTTCACTCATTCATTCACTACATAATGAGATGACTGGTGGCTGAGGGATCCTCGATGGGAACTGGTCAGGGAAAGACCAAAATGATTAGAGGGTTGGGACTTTCAACCCCACCCCAGACCTCCAGGCAGGGAAGGGGGGCTGGGGCTGGAGACTGAGTTCCATCACCAATGGCCGATGATTTTATCAACAAAATTTAATAAAATTGCACAAAACCCCTTAAACAATAGAGGTCAGGAGCTCCCTGGTGGTGAACACATAGAGGCACTGGGAAGCAGTGTGCCCAGAGAGGACATGGAAACTCCATGCACCTCCCCACACCTTGTCCTATGCTCTCTTCTGTTGGACTCTTCCTGAGTTGTGCCCTTTATACCTTTATAAAAAACTGGTAATCCTATATAATTAAAGGCTAATATGCAAATTAACCAAACGGTGGAACTACTGGTCACTATGATACATACTGACCACCAGGGGGCAGACGCTCAAGGGGGAGTTCTGCTCAGTCAGATGCCAGGCAAGCACAGTGGCCGTAGCACTGGTCACTATGGCCTCCAAGGCAGTGCTAAGGATGTCCAATTGCCGGCTTAGGCCCAACATCCCCTGAGGGCTCCCAGACTTCGAGAGGGCACAGGCCGGGCTGAGGAGACCCCCTTGCCTCCTGAGTGCATGAATTTTGTGTACCAGGCCTCTAGTAGTAGGTAAAGTGCCTTCCTGATTCTGAGTCATTCTAGCAAATTATCAAAGGAGGGAGTTGAGGGAACCCCCACCTTTATAGTAGGTCTATCAGAGGTACAGGTGACAACCTGGGACTTGTGACTGGTATCTCCAGTGGGGGCAGTCTTGTGGGACTGAGCCCTTGACCTGTGGGGTGTGCCCTAACTCTCGGCAGTTAATAATCAGAATTGAATTGACTTCTAGGACACCCACTTGGTGTCCGAAGAGTTGGAGAATTGGTTGTTGTGAGGGGTAAAAACAAAGCAAAAACTCACATGTTTGGTGTCAAAAGTGAGTAAAAAGCAGGTCAGAGCACGTAAGGATCCAATTTACCTATTTAGAAAGTTTCAAGTTCAAATTGCTTGGTTCAAAACTCAGCACCTGGCAACCTATCCTCAGGCACCTGAGCTCCCGAGAGGCATGGGGGAGAGGGGTGCAGAGGGAAAGAAGGGTGACCTTTTCCTCCATAGCACCCCTCCCTGAAATCACCCAGAGCTTTAGGAAGACTGATTACTTAGGGGCTCTAGCTCTTACCAGATAACGCGGCTGTTGTAAATATCACATTGGGTTCCCCATTAATTGCAAGGACCGGATCTCTGTATTCCCAGCACCGAAGACAGGGCCTGGCAAGAGAAAGGGCACAATGGATTTTGATGAATAATGCAAAACGAAGGACAGCAAAAATATGACACATTTAGGGAATGAGGGAACAAAGGAGAAAGCTGTCCTTCACAGCCATAGAACCGTAAGTTGTTTGATGGGGGAAAATGGCTGTCCAATGTTTGTTTTCTGAGATGAATAAAATGATCGCCGTTGTTTTATGCCACTAAGCTTAGCGGTGAGGTGGTATACAGCAGTAGTAACCAGAATGGATCTTGGTGTCTGGACATGGCTGCTACTGAAATGGAAACCTAAGCCAGCTCCCCCTCCCCCAGCAAGGCTGGTCCCTTCTCTGGGCCTCAGGTAAGGGGTCCCGATAAGGCGGAAAAGCATCTTTTATCTCTGGAGGGAAATATTCTGCCTTCATTGTGCTTCTAGGTGTAGGAAGAGTGGGCAGCAGGTCCCAGGGCGGGATGTACAGCGAGAGAGAGACTGAGGCTCCCCAAGGGAGACAGCCCCGAGTGGGCACCAAGCCAGCCATCTGTCCTGCTGGCAAGTGGCAAAACTTGCAAAACATATCCTCAAGAATGTGCTTTGAATTTGTTGGATTTATTCATTCAGAAATACATATATACCTTGTCTGTTTTTAAATAGCATGTGGTTATTGGGGGTGGGGAGAGAGTTTGAGGTTCATTGGCCTCTTTTCTTCCCTCCACCTGGAGAAAGTCCTTCAGCTTTGCTGGTCCAGACAGAGGGTCAGGTGTCAGATTCCCTGCCCGTTGTGAGGGCTTAGAGTCTAAGGCTTAGACTCATGTCCAGGCCGAGGCCCCACCTGGCTCTGCCCTGGCTTCTCCGGGTCTGTGCTCCTCTCCTCCTTGTACCCATCGTCTCCGCGGCACCCTTGCCAGCTGGTGGCTCTGAGAAGAAACCTCTTTCTATCTCTCCAAAGTAAGCCCAGTCATGTTCTATTTTTAATGGCTTTTAAATGTCTGCTCTACAAAAGAAAAGTCCCTGTAAAAGGCGGTGGGACACTGGGGCCTCAGCAGAGATGACAGCTGGCTGGGGAGGGAGCCAGGGGCTGTGAGAGAGCAGGTCCAGGCAACCTCGCTCGGCTCATGGGCAGGGACCTAGATGTTCTCATGGAGGGGAATGTGGACATCCGTGTAGAAACCCCCTCCCCCAACCCCCTCCGGGTGGGGAGAGGAGGCTGCTACCTGCCCAGTCCTTGTCCTTGTGGGAGTGAATGGAGAGGCCACAGCTGAGGGTTCCAGCTACCCCCATTGAGGCTGCACCAGCCTTGCCCACGGGACACAGTGAGGTGCTTGTGAGTGAGGTCACCCCCGCAGACAGCCTTTCCTGTGCCAGCGCCCTTGGCCTTGAGCGCGGGCCAAGCTGCTGCTCAGAGAGGCGAGCTCCCCGACCCTCCCCGGTCTGAGACCACCCATGTGCTGCAGCCTCTCTGTCTGTAGGGGCTCAGCTTCAGCCTAGACAGGCTGGTTCTCTCCCTGCGGCCCCTGACCGTGTCCGTTCCGCTTTGCAGTTCTTCCCTTACGGGGACGCCTCCAAGTTCGCCCAGCACGCCTTCCGCACCTTTGACAAGAATGGGGACGGCACCATCGACTTCCGAGAGTTCATCTGTGCCCTGTCCATCACGTCCAGGGGCAGCTTCGAGCAGAAGCTGAACTGGGCCTTCAACATGTACGACCTGGACGGCGACGGCAAGATCACGCGCGTGGAGATGCTGGAGATCATCGAGGTGAGCGCGGGCCCTCGGGGCCACCCGGGCTGTGGGGCACCGGGGCAGACCCGGTTCTGGGCCCTGTTTCTTTGACCCAGGTCTACAGCGGCTCCTTCCTCCTGGGAGCCCTGCTAGTGACAGGCCAGGCCCTGGATTCTCCTACCGGCCCCCCACTCCAGTGCAGGGCAGGGGGGGGGGGGGGTCCAGATCCCAGCGGCTGGCGCTGCCCACTGAGGAGGCATTGAACCAGCCCCGCACGCTCTGAGCTCTTACACAATGTGGGCCTACTGGGCCAGGAGGATGTTACAGGACTGCTTCCAGCCCGGCTTAGCTCTGCGGGGCTGGACTCGCCCTGTTCCTCCCACCAGCTTCCCCCCGGGCATGCGATGCCACTGCGGCTCCTCCGGTTGGCATTGAAAAAAGACTTTATTGAGTCATAATTTATAGCCCATAACTTCAGCCATTTTAAGGCACAATTAAATGGTTTTCAGTAAACGTAGCAAAGTGTGCAGCCATCACCATAATCCAATTTACATTGTCATCCTCCCTGTCCCAGCTGGTAAGGTCTCTTTGCCCACCTGTTGCCACCTCCAGGCGGCTCAGCAAAATACTGTCCTTCTGTGCATGTCATGTCAATGGAACTGAACAATGTAAGCATGGTGTGGCCCTCTGTCTCTGGCTTCCTTTTCATCTCTGTTGTGGGATTTATCACATTCATTTTTCATGCATAAATAGTATCCGATTGTCGTGTAAAATACGTCATGTCTGTTCATCTTTACCAATTGCTTCCACATTTTGGCTCCAACCTGCAAGTCTTTGAATAGATGGGCATTTATTTCTTTAAGACACTTTTCTAAGAAAAACATTGTTTCTACCGAGGAAACTGCCACCTTGAGAACTGTGTCTGATGAATAGAACAATTGGAGTCTTGTTGTTGTAGCTCTAATTGACAAATAGTCCCCAATCCATGGTGCTCCTTACACTGACTCCTTTCAGGGCTACATGGTAGTGGTCCATGTTGTGTGATTGTCTTAAGCGACTCTAAGTTCCTGATCAGTTGAGACCACATTCCATGTTCTCCCAATTCACCAAGGGCTAGGGCATGCTGACCATCGCCAACACTTCAAACTCAGTGTTTAAAACAGAAGGCATCATTTTCCTCCCTGACAAACCCTAACCCCATGGTTCTTGATCTCTCCACTGAGCTACTCTTTCTACGCATTTCCTCCAGCCAGAAACCTGGCAACCATCCAAAGTTCTTCTCTACCCAAGAGGTCCTGAGACTCACACATATCTGAGTATATCACTCTTGTATTTAAAGCATTTAAAGAGGTCTTTGAAGTAAACTGGAGTTGTTGATCCTATCATAGAACCTTCTGGTTTTTCTGCAGGCTATCTACAAAATGGTGGGCACCGTGATCATGATGAAAATGAATGAGGATGGCCTCACGCCCGAGCAGCGGGTAGACAAGATTTTCAGCAAGATGGATAAGAACAAAGACGACCAGATTACACTGGATGAGTTCAAAGAAGCGGCCAAGAGCGACCCTTCCATTGTACTACTTCTGCAGTGTGACATTCAGAAATGAGCTGAGGTCAACGCTATGGACTGCATAAGTTTCAATCTTCCATTCAATCTGCAGCTATCTCTCTCTCTCTCTCTCTCTCTCTCTCTCTCTCTCTCACACACACACACACACACAGACACTGCTTGGACTACCTATACATGGACTTGCTTCTTGTGTTTGAAACACTTGTGTGCATGAGAATGTCATTTGCTAATGAATTTTAAAAAGCATATATTATAAAACAACCTGCCACAATGTAATATGTGTAATATTATTTCATAACTAACCCTCCTTCTCCAAAGCCTGGCCAGAAATGTGCAACTAATAGTTCTATGACTTCTCATTCATGTTTTGCTAATGCTGTGTCTCCTTGATTACATGTCAGTAGCACTGAGAACGCCCCCCTCCCCCCGCTATGGTAATGTAACTTATAAGCTGTGTCACCATTTTCCTGTAAAATAGTACTGGGCAGACACACACAGGGGTTCTTGATTCGTCCATGTGGTCCACACACAAGAGCTTGTCTTACCAGTGAATATAAATGTACTACATTTGCATGCCTTTTAGGGTTGCCTTCACTCTTACCTCATTTGCATCCTACCAATCTGGAAAAAGCTGTTTTGGAATTAATGCAGTATAAAACTCCTGATAAATGACTCATTAAGTATATCTATCTATATATATATACACAAAGATATTATTTATTGAAAGTGACAAAAAAAATGTATTGATTTCTGCTTGAGTTTTCAAAGGCTTCCGAAAAGGTGGCGGTAGAGGTCCCAAATAAATTTATAACATTTGACTTTTTCCCTGACTTTTTATTTCACTAATTTTAGATGTGAAACAGATGTTTATAATTATCAAGGGTCAGCTAGCTACTACTTACCACATCTAGCCCTTAAACAGACAACTCTGGAATTCGAGGAATTAATGACGACAAAAGGGGAAAAGCAACCTTCCAACTTCATTCTGGCCCTCAAAAGAGGGACAATTTCATATGTAATGTTTACAGAAAACACAACTTTTTCATCCTTAAAAAAAATGCTCATATGAAAATAAAATGTATCTCAATGTGACTCTGGTGCTAACGACACATTATGTTCTACACAAGCTGGAGGGCACATTCAGCGGGCTGGAATGTCCTCCAAAAGGTCTTTCCAAACCAAAAGTACACTATCTGTTCTTTATCAGGATGGAACACTCTGACCTTCTTCGCTCCGGGAAGGGAGGCGGACAAGATTCCACCAAGAGCCCTAACGGCTCGCCGGCTGGTGTGGCTGTTTGAACATCGACCAACCACGAGGTTTCAGGCTGACTCCAGGTCAGGGCACATGCTCGGGTTAGATCCCCAGGAGGGGCGGGGTGTGCTGGAGGCACATAATCGATGTCTCTCTCTCAAATCAATAATTAAAATTGAAAACAAAGGACTCTAAAGGCAGGTTTGCATTTCCAGAACATGTCTAGAGCAGTTCAGTTCCTTCCTACAGTGCCGTCCAACAGAGCTTCCTTGGTGATGGGAACGTGCATGTCCCCACCAGCTACATGTGGCCAGTGTGACTGAGGAACTATTTTTCATTTTAATTATTTAACTTTAATTTGCCACATGTAGGCAGTACAGTATCACAGTGCAGTGCTATATTATTCATTTCTTATTGAGTGCTTTTTTTCCTAAATAGTCGTTTTCTTTGCCATAGGGTTATTAAATAAGACAGAGACCACTGCCTAATAATTTATTTATCCATTCAACAGAAACTGAGGCAAGCAAACCGTACCACAAACACTGATAAAACCAAACTTCCACCCCAAGTGCTAATAGAATATCCTGGTGTCCTTAACCCCTGAGCTAGGTGGTCCAAAGTGGGGGCAGGGAGAGATGGGAAAGGGTCAGTGAGTGCCTCTAATGACTCCCTTCCCAGAGTGTGTGTGGGGGGATGGTGGGGTGGTGGTGGGGGGTTGAGGAGCTGCGGAGGCTCCTTGGAAGGGCAACTGGTTAAGTCAGGCTCTGGGCAATGCTTTCATAGCAATCTTCATGGACCTACCATGTGTCCAGCACTATGACAGACAAAACACACACACACACACACACACACACACACGCACACACGCACGCACGCACGCCTACAATTGTGAGTCGTGAAGCAGCAGCAGAAGGAAGTGGGCCCTGTGGATATTCGGGACGCGCACAGAAAACAAATTCTCCATTAGACTGAGTGGTTCTTTTCATAAATAAAGTAGAAACAAACGATGAGAATGTAATATTCTGGAAAAGCAGGACTAAATATAATCAGGGAATCAAAACGTTTATTTTCATTCTTACAAATTCTATAGAAATGAACCCAAATGAAACAGATATGTACATATACATATGTACAAAATTTTACTTCTGAAAAAGAATCTATAAAAGTAGATGGTTGAAAATAAAACAAAATGAAACAAATAAACAAACAAATAAACGTAAATGGATTTAAAACCAGTACTATGAAACTGATTTTCTCCAAGTAAAGTAAGAATAATCTTAAATTGCTGGTTGTGGCTGGTTTTCCAGGTTATTTACATATTTTATTGTGGTCATCTATACAAAGGAATCTCTTTTATTTCAGAATATCTTCAGTTCCATTTTATTACATCAAATAGTCCTGAATTCTTTTCCCTTTACAGAGCTTTCACGATCAACTTCCATTTTCTTCTTCCTCTTGACCCACGGGTCGGAAAGGCAGTATCATCTGCCCTCTTTCAGGATCAGACATTCGAAGAATTCTAATCAGCTTACTTGATGGAAGTGAGCTAGAGGAAGTAAAATTAATTACTCACATTTCCAAGAAAACGTTTTCACATTACAAGAAAATTCTCCTCCTTCTCATGAAAACATAAATCTAAATGGCTGTTATCTGTTAACATATATTCACAGCAGGGGGGTATGGCTACTATCTGAAGTTCCAGAAGAAATATGATTTGCAAGAAGGAAATAATTTGTTTTCATTTAAAAAAATCAACTTCCTGCTAAATGCTATGGGTTTTCAGTTTGGCAGAAAAATAAAATGAGGGAGATTTATATACCAACTATTTCTTACTCTTGTTCTTGTCTAGCTGGAAAGGGGTTACCTGATATTTCCAGTCGCAAATTTAAATGCCCACCAAAGCGATCACTTTAGAGAGAGAATATGGGTTCTAAGCGACAGGGAGCCTGGTACCCAGCAGGCACCCAGCAGAGGCTGACTGCCGTAGAGGAGCGCTCTCTATTAGGAAGGAGTGTAACTGCACTTGTAACTGACCGGGAAAATAGCCAAGACCAGGGAATCATGAACGTTTTTTTAGTCTAAATGGAATTACTACAACTACTGCAACACTAGTTCAGTGGTTCTAAACCTTCCTAATGCCGTGACCCTTTAATACAGTTCCTCGTGTTGTGGTGACCCCCAACCATAAAATTATTTTCGTTGCTACTTCATAACTGTAATTTTACTACTGTTATGAATCATAATGTAAATATCTGATATGCAGGATGTATTTTCATTGTTACAAATTGAACATAATTAAGTTTAGCGATTAATCACAAAAACAATATGTAATTATATATTCAATATGTGTTTTCCGATGGTCTTAGGCGACCCCTGTGCAAGGGTCATTCGACCCCCAAAGGCGTCGCGACCCACAGGTTGAGAACCGCTGCACTAGTTGGTCATAATAAACACAGAGGAGCAGATTCAAAATAGAAACAGTAACAAGTCAATAATCACATTCAAATCAACCTGCTTCTGTTATGGGAGATGATACACACAAAATTTTAAGTATCTACAAAGAGAAAATTATCTTAAATCTCCAGAACTGGTATAGAGGCTAATTTTTCCTTTTAATGGTCATTTAAGAATTTGCACTTTAAAAATTGAGATTATAGGGACTCTTTTCCCCCTCCCTACATGGGAGTCAGTTCTGTGGGACTCTTCCCCCTCCCTACGTGGTAGTCTGTACTTGTTCTTCAATAAATCTCCACCTTTGCTATACCAAAAAAAAAAAAAAAAAATTGAGATTATAGCCTTAGCCGGTTTCGCTCAGCAGATAGAGCCTTGGCCTATGGACTGAAGGGTCCTGGGTTTGATTCTGATCAAGGGCACATGTCCGAGTTGTGGGCTCAATCCCTAGTGGGGGGCGTGCAGGAGGCAGCCAGTCAGTGATTCTCTCCATCACTGATGTTTCTATCTCTCTCCCTCTCCCTCCCTCTCTGAAGTCAATAAAAATATATTTTTAAAAAATTGAGATTATAAAAGACTTCTCCCCATTTTATACACTTGACACATATATTCAGAGCAGACTTTTAAAAGTTACCTCATGCTCTGAGGCGTAAGCAAGATGAACTGTCTGAAGCGCTGGGAATCTGCCATCTTGAGTATCATGTCCATTGCGATTCTCCGGTTCACCATGTCCTGGAGAACAAGCAGAAGTCAGGGTCGCGGCATGTTAATCAAATTCCTGGGAACACAGTAATCTGCCGGCTACTGCAACCCCCTGGATTTTTATCCATGAATCATGCATTTCCTTCTCTCTAATGCCAAGCTTAGGGAAGATAATGTCCAAAACTCTCAGGGAAAACAACGGAGTACATCTCCCTTCCATGTAATTTCTGCAGTAAACGTGTTTATAAGCCCTCAAAGACACAACTAACTATTCCAGAATGAATCTAATTGGTACAGTAATAGTCACTCAGGAGAACGGTATCAAAAGTGACGAGTGAAACATATTACGTCTCTCAAATTTTCCCTCAATGACTAAGGTGCTTTAAAAACTCTGCCTGCACCCTTCATCTTCTACAATTTGTACAATGTGAACCAATTTGAATTCACAGACCAATTTCTCAAATCTTTAATATAAACAGTGCATCGGTGTATAGAAAAAGAATGTTTAGTTATAACAGGTTTTGAAATGAAATGAATTAAACTGTGCTTACATTTTCTGAGTTAAATAACAGAAAAGAAAAACAATCCAAGCAGTCCTCCCACCTGAGAGGTGGAAGCCGAGACAGATGGAGGATGCATTTTGAAAGGACTCCTGGAAACCATGTGTGCGGTGCAGCCTGCTGGCTCAGAACATGGGCTTTGGAGGCAGACAGGGGACCCACATCCCGCCTACACTGCTCAGTGGCTCGTATGATACAAACTCTTCCATCAGGAATATCTGCAAAGTAATCTCACATAAAGTGAACAAAAATAGCCAGAGCTTGCACAAATGGAATGCTGTCCTTTCCAAACAACGCCCCGGTGTGGCCTATCATTTAATAACAAAGCTGTCAACGCACCCAAAAAAAATATTTGCTTCTTTGGGTTGGTTCTCAGAACCTGGGTGCATTTTTCTGAATAATTTTAATGGGGCAAAATGCCATCCTGATTAAGACCCTCTAAGTTTGTGAAAGAGAAAGAAGTTGTCCTGAGTTAAATATGACATAAGATGGGTCATAGGACTGGATTGCAAAATGGTATGGGGGGTGGGTGTCAATTGGGGAAAAAGGAGACAGATGTAAAATGGTAGAAAAGAAAAAAAATGGTATTTGGGACAAAAACAATGCATGAAAGAACAATTGCCTTCTAAGATTTGTGAATTAGTTTCAAAGCCAATTCTCAGAGGAATTTCTAGCTTATCATCAAATGTGTTTTGGGAGGGTGTCACTTGAAAGATTACATGGCACTTACCAAGTATAAATTCTGATTCATGAATAAGCATTTTCTAAATGCTTCCTATGGGCTAGGCCAGTGATGGCGAATCTTTTGAGCTCGGCATGTCAGAATTTTGAAAAACCCTAACTTAACTCTGGTGCCGTGTCACATATAGAAATGTTTTGATATTTGCAACCATAGTAATACAAAGATTTATATTTTTGATATTTATTTTATATACTTAAATGCCATTTAACAAAGAAAAATCAACCAAAAAAATGAGTTCGCGTGTCATAGGTTTGCCATCACTGGGCTAGGCATTAGAAGGTAGAAATATGACCTCAAAAAGATTACAGTTTGGTGGGAGATTCAGACATAAGAGGGACAGCAACGGAAAGGAAAATACATACAGTTAAAATACTAGTGTAATGGTACATGCAATAAATAATATAAAATATAATGAGGCAATGTGAGGGAGGTGGAAACCAGTGAGAAGACACATTCTGAAGACACATGGAGGATAGGCCTGTGGTGACAAATACTAAAAGAATTAAAGTACGACTGGAAGTTCATTTATGATTTGGCTAAACCAGTTTTGCTAGAGTAGTCAGTCTAAACTAAGACTGCAGTGGATTTAGGAAAGAACGGGGCATGAGTAAGTAAAGAGAATGACTCAGAGATAATTTGGGAGAACTTACTATGTGCACCAAGCAAGACCCCACGGGAGCCTCACTATAACCCGATGAGGCAGGAAAGATTAATAGCTTTATTTTATAGATGAAGATATTGAGGCCTGAAAAGGATAACTACTTTGCCCAAAGTCATTTGGGTAATTGGTCTCAATCTTGGGTTTTAGACTTCAAAATCAAGTGTTCCCACGCCCTTGTGTCATATATATAACTGCTCTCTGAGGGGCTGTGAAGGAAGGAAAGCGTAAGCTAACTGCTTTTGACTTTCTATTACAATGAAAGACGGAAATACACTAGGGAAGAGGCTACAGGAGGTCCATCTGGTGGAGAGGGGGGAGGTCCCGCTGGGAGAGAGAGGAGGAATCAGGACGGGTCTCTGGAGCTGCCACATCGTAGCAGGGAGAGAACCGCAGCTCTTCAGTTCTTCCTTCCACCAACACGGACTGCAATGTCGGGGCCGGAGCTTTCCTAGTTCGGGTAAAACTAAAGAGAGAATCGCTTCCATACAAAACACACGTCCACCACCCCACCCCCAAACTGGAAAATTTAAAATGTAACACTACCATGTAGACATCAAACTCATCCAGGCATCTGAAGGGAGACTCAGCAATGGACCACAGAGAGAGAATGAAGCACACGGTGGAGAAGGAGCGCTCGCCTCCGGATAAGGCTCGCATGTCGTTGAAAGCCGCTCTGTTCCCCTCTCCAGGCTGCACCTTGAATGAGTCAACGGGAAAAAAAGGTGTAGGAAAGGCATTATTAAATTCTCTATAAAAAGGCTGCCTCACATTAGAAAGAATGGGTTTACAGTTAAAAATAATAAAAGAGACTAAAGTCATTTAGTCAAGTGGAAATGACATCTATTCCATTTAAAATATTTTAGAGTAAAACAATGAGCTATGCATAACAGTGGTTTTTGTTTTATTGTGAGGGGAAAAAAATTGAAAGCATTTTCTCACTGTAATGAGATCTAACATCCACAATTCCAAAGGCTTGATGATAAAAATGCCAATGTGAGCCCAATGTTAGTAACGAAAACACTGTGAACTAGTGATTCTGGCACTTTCATAGTTCCCTAAAGACCTGAAACCATACAACTTGTAGAAGACAACATAGGGAAGAACCTACTCATCTTGGATAGCCTGGGCCCCGTGACCACCTGTTTCCTTCACGCCCTACACCTGGCACCCACCATTCTACTGCTTCCACGAAGTTTGGCTCTTTTAGATTCTACATAAGTTATACCAGACAGTATTTGTCTCTCTCTGTGTGACTTACTTTATTTAACATAATGCCCTGAGCTTCATCCATGTTGTTGCCTGGATGTCAATTTCCTCTCCTTTTTATGGTTAAATGATATTCGTGTGTGTGTGTGTGTGAGAGAGAGAGAGAGAGAGAGAGAGAGAGAGAGACAATATCACATTTTCTTTACACATTCATCTCTTGGTGGACACTTAGGTTGTATCCATGTCTAGGCCAATTTAGGTAATGCTGCAATGAGGGGGTGCAGGTGTGATTTCATTTCATTTCCTTTGGATATATACCCAAAGCTTGTGCTTCTGGTGTCAAATCCAAACAATCATTGCTAAGACCAACATCAAGGAGCTTCCTCCCTATGTTTTCTTCTTAGAGAAGATTTCAAACGGTGTAAAAAGTTGTAGTAATCAAGAGGCGTGACTGCTTCCAGATTTGTTCTTTTATCTCAAGATTGCTTTGGCTATTCAGGGTCTTTTACGATTCCACACAAATTTTAGGGTTGTGCTTTCTACTTCTGTAAGCAATGCCATTGGAATCTTGATAGGGACTGAGTTAAATCTAATCAGGCTTTGGAAAGTATATACATTTTAATTCATGAACACTGGATATCTTTCCATTTATCTGTGTTTTCTTCAATTTCTTTCTTCAATACATTAGAGTTTTCAGTGGACAGATCTTTCACCTCCTCGTTAAATTTACTCCGAAATATTTTACTGTTTTTGATGCTATTGTAAATGGGACTGTTTTGTTTATTTCTTTTGTCAAACATTTCTAAGTGCCAAGATAACTTTTGTTACTTGAATTCCAGTGACATCTAGTGGTTATGTTGCTTTAAATGTAATTACTGAATGTCAAAAAGACATAGGACCGACTTAAACAGACTCAGACCGGCCAAAGAAAGTAACAGCAATGAATTGAAATTCATAAAATCTCTTTAAAAAAAATCCCCCTTTAATAAATAAGGGCTCATGGGAACAATAAACTAGCAATTAATAAATGAACAGCACACTGTCACAATTGCCCGAGAAGATAGTATACTGAACATTAGAAGTCACTCCTTCATTCTGACAGAATTCCACTTGCACAAATATGCTACACAAGGTGAAAAGGCAGCACCAACCAGTTCTACATCATGAAGGTTAATCACACATGGATTCACATATTTTCCAAACTGCTATCTGAAAAATTATGAAGCTCTCAAGTGAGCATTCATTTATTTTTTAATCATCTAAGGGTTACAAAATATTCTGAATTTAAACATACACAGAAATTTTACATATATCATCTGTAAATCTGAATCCTCCATGAAAATCCAAATGAAAAAGCAACATTAACATAGCCAAACCAAATAAACACACAAACACACACATATGAAAGAACTAAGTAACAGGATGTAATCTTTTGTCCAAAACTGCATTTGGTATCAATCTAATGAATGAAGCCCTGGATGAATCATGGAGATCTAAATTTTACTTCTGATCTATTACTAACTTATCATGAAACATTGGTATCAATTTCCCTTTTTTTGAAAAACGACTAGATTCCTTTTTTTCCCCTTAATACTCACCTAAGGATGTTTGTTTGTTTGTTTATTTATTTATAAAGAGAGAGAAAGGGGGAGAGACAGAGAAACATTGATCAGCTGTCTCCCATATGAGCCCTGACTAGGGATCAAACCCACAACCTAGTTGTGTGCCTTGACTGGGAATTAAACCCGAAACCCTTTGGTGTATAGGATGATGCTCCAACCAACTGAGCAAACCAGCCAGGGCAGATGACTAGATTCTTAAAGCAGTAATGTTCTTCTGAATAACAGGGGTGACAACGTCAGAAAATCTAGCTGCACTTGTCTTGTATAGTCAGCTCTGGCGATAAATTACCCAAACACTCCTAACACTTTGTTCTTTTACTCTTTTTATTATTCTTCTCCTTATTATTATTAGAGTGTAAATCACATACAGTAAGGAACAAAACTGAAGTGTTTAGTGCAAATAATTTTTATACAAACACACACACACACACACAGTAACCACCACATATAAGAAGTAACATTTAATCCTCCCCCCCGCAACTCTGCAAATTCTCTGTGTTCTCTCTGTCACTAGCAATCCTCAAAAGGTAACCACTATTTTGACTTTAACCACATAAATGAATTTTGCCAGTTTCTGAAGAGTGGAACTGCTTTAACAGACAGTGGCAGACGGGTTTCCAAATTAGTTCTCCCAAGTTATAGTCCCACTGGCAGGGAATGAGAGTTCTTAGTCTATATCCTCACCAACACAAGATATTCATTATCAGTCTTGTTCATTTTAGCCACACCAATGGTGATGTCATAGTAAGTTGTGATATAAATTTGTATTTCTCAGATGACTAATGATACTGGACACTTTTTCATGTGCTTATTTGCCATCTGGACACTTTATGAAGTTCTTGTTTAAGCCTTTTGATCATTTTTACACGTGTTGTCATTCTCTTTCGTAATTATTATTTAAAATTTTTAGATATGAGTCCTTTGTTTTATATATGTATTGCAAATTATTACTTATTCTAAGTATTAACATGGGAATATAAAATGTATGGCAACTAGAAGTAGTAAATGAGTATTTGAAAGTTTTCTCCAATTATTTGAGTGAATAGCTGCTCTTGCCCTGCACTCCTTCTTTCAACGCATGTGACTATGAGAGAATACATAAAGACAGACTCCACAGAGTTGAATGTGGCAGCTTTCTTTCTCAAGAGAGATCAGATCTAGGTACATCTTCAGAAATAGGTAGTACAAATTATTACATGGGCTAGAACATTCTTTGAGAAATTCTTTCTTGGCTTCCTATAGTGAGACCAGAGAAAATGGACCTTCTATAATGTCCCACATAATTTCAAGAAAGAAACCAATGGAGTAAAAGAGAAGGTAACTAAATTTTATTTCCACTGAAATAAAATTCCTAATTATCATCAGAAGAAAATAATGTAGTTGTATGGGGGAGATTTTTTTTTTTTTTAATTAAAAAAGCTACAACAGCAGCTTTAGCCAATAAGGTCAATTTACTGTTCAACACTTTGACAAAGCATCTCCTAATAATGAACACGTAAAGTTAAGATACTTACTGATATAGTAAGAGTTTCATTCTTGTGGTCAAAATTCATTTTTCCACAATAGGCCCTCTGAGATAATAAGTTGTCAAAGTACAATTTGCATCGTAAAGTCAAACACCTTGAAATAAAAAATTGGACACATTAAGAAGAATATAAAGATACAAAGTGTATTCAGCATGATCTTTAACCAGCATGTAAGACCAGACAAAAATATGCTAAAATGTTAACACTGGTGGGCCATTTTATAGGTGCAATTTTAGGTGATTTTCTCCCGATCTTTATATTTTGCTTGTCTCTACATTTTTACCACAAACATCTGCAGAATGATATCACCTCACAGTGAATATATCTCCTGATATTAGAGCCGGTCCATATGGATGTACCGATCCATCACCCTAATGCAGAAGACATCCATCTCCTTGCGAGGACTGACTCTAGCAGTGTTGACAATGGGTGAAGGACCTATTCATCTGCCTGTCTCCTCTCAACTTCGTAGCAGCAAAAAAAAAAGGGGGAGGGGGGAGGGCAACCTCTAGTCACTGTGTATCTACCATAGCTACACCATGCCTGACCCAATGCAAACTCCCCATTCCGTCTCTATCTGTCAGGTGGCATTCCACTGAGCCCTATGGATGCCTTAAATGACAACTTATGGAAGAATAAGGGGGAGAGGGTGAAAAACTAAGTGGAACTGGAAGTCCTTGGAGGCCAAGGAGCCTCCGGTTCACAAGGCAGAGTCTGCAGAGGAAACCACAGCACTGAGAGAACTCGAGAGGACCTGGAGAGGGTGCCTCGGGTCTCACTGAGTACTCTACTCATCAGTTCACATTCCCCCTGGCCCAAGTGGAAACCTGTTAAGTTACAAGATATCAGTACAGTACTCAGAACCTGCATCACAGGTAGAAAAAAATTAGTTCTCAACTAAAGGCTGCTCTGGTCCCACCAAACAAAACTTAAAAGCAGCCTCAAAAGGATAAAAATAAACCCTATTTAAGCCTTAACAACATATGCTTATAAAATAGAAACAAAGTTTTAGTTTAGTTCAGGAATATGGTCCCTCATGTAAAAGCCTATTTCTTGTTATGGCTTCATCTGAATTTCCATGTATGTGGTAGAGCTAGTTACATTTTTAAAAAATTCTTAAGACTAATAGAGTTTGGGGTATAAAGGCAGGTAAAAAGCATGTGACTGAGGGATTGCTTCTGGGGAAAACAGAAGGTTAGTGTAAAGACTAGGGCTGCCTGGGGTCCAAGCACACCAAGGGTTATCCCTACCTTTAAACTGTCCTCTGCTTTATTTGTTGCTTGTGACTTTCATTGGGGTCAATTTATCCATGCGAGTCTGTACATTTCCGGGTACATTAATAATATCCAGTTTCCCTAATCCTGTATTAATTCACGCAACTAATATATACCAAGTTCCTACTCTGTTTCAGGTACTGCAGTAGGTTCTGGAGATAGCTGTAACAAAGCAGCATCCATCAAGCTACAAGCCACACCATTCTTGTTGATCAGGGTAAATCAACTGAATATTGACTCAGCAGGTCCCGTCAAAAACATGCATCCCTCAACAACGTGCAATGTCCAAGAGTGAAAGAGGCTGCCTCAGGACCAATGAGCTACCCTTCAAAGGGCACTTTAAGCAGCCAGTGACCAGCCACCTGTGAATGATCTAGAAAGGATGGATACCTGATGGAGTGGAAAAGTTGGACAGCTGCTATAAAGGCCCACTCAAATCCATAATTCTCTAATTAAATTATAGGACGGTGAGCACCAGCTGACAAGGCAAGCACTGGCAGCTCTTCACTAACTGAATCATGCAAAGTTCTTTTAATTTAATTTAATATTTATAAGGGATAAGTGGAAACAAAGAAAAATAAAAAAATGCATATGTGATAATATATTTTTTAATGCACTTACCTTCTAAATTGTTGGTATGTTTTGAATCTATGGGTCATTATTTCTTCCAGTAATTTAATAAACCTTTTTAAAGTCTTTACTTTAGTATCCAGATCAAGATAGGTTTCTTTTGCTTCTTGGTACTGCCTATTTTATGACAAAATATTAAGTAAATAAAGGCCATTCAAAGAAACATAAAAAAGTAAAATCTCAAATATATTTCATGGGGAAGACCAGGGAGTACAGGGAGTGCTGAGGACCCAGAACTAGCAGATTTCACAGAGTTGTAAACACAATCCACTACCAGGAGGAGTGGGTGCTGCCCTGACAGGGAAGAGTGGTTAGCAGGCTGGGCAGGAACAAAGTCCAGCCCTAGAGAAGGCAGAGAAAGCACAGAGGATGCCGAAACCGGTTTGGCTCAGTGGATAGAGCGTTGGCTTGTGGACTGAAAGGTCCCAGGTTCGATTCCGGTCAAGGGCATGATGTTTCTAACTCTCTCTCTCTCTCTCCCTTCCTCTCTGTAAAAAATCAATAAAATATATTAAAAAAAAAAAAAAAGCACAGAGGAAAGTGGGTCCCAGAGTGGCAGTGTATATTAGAGAATATACACCTTCTAAACGTAAAGGGATTACACTGGAAGACAATAAATATTTCCCTCAGTGACAGACACCAATGTGGGAACACACTGAGGAACACAGAAAGGAGAAAAGGAAACAAATTGGGGAGAAAACATATAAAATGGTTGGACAAAATATATAGAGAAGACAAAGACTATCTAACATATGTATAAACTAGAGGCCCAGTGTATAACATTCGTGCACTGGGGGCTGGAGGGAGAGGGTCGTCCTCAACCCAGCCTGTGCCCTCTTGCAGTATGGGACCCCTAGGGGGATGTCTGACTGCCAGCTTAGACCCGCTCCCCCAAGGGGTCCTTAGCATTGCTGCAGAGGTGGCAGAGGCTCCTGCCACCACTGCTGTGCCCGTCTTCCGGCTGAGCGGTGCTCCCTCATGGGAGTGCACTGACCACCAGGGGGCAGCTCCTGCGCTGAGTGTCTGCCCCCTGGTGGTCGGTGTGAGTCATAGTGATCAGTCGTTCTGCAGTTTGGTTTATTTGCATATTAGCCTTTTATTATATAGGATGGAGACCTCAAAAAGAAAACTGAACAGAACAGAAAATATTTTAAAAAGTAAAACACAAGAAAACGTTTAATAAATAAGACTTGAATCTGCAGACTGAAAAAGCACGATGTGTACCAAGTGAAAGGATCACGGAGTCTGACATTCTGGACAAGCTACAGGACTTCGTAGACTATCACAGATACTCAAGAGACAGGGGATTTTACATTAGGGTAAACTAGTCTTCAATTCAAAGTTAAGACAAATAATTATGAATATGCAAAAATATCATTCATGTAGCCATTCTTAAGGAAACAATTTGAGGACAAACAACTTTTCAAATGGCTACAGGGCCATTTGGAAAAAGATAAAATACATTCCTCACCTTACACCCAAATTATCCACAGGACAATGAAAAAATACATAAAAAGTGCACAGAACAAAAAATAAACAGTTGTTAAGACAAGAAAAAAAATGTTCACTAACACTTAATATAAGTGAAATGCAAATAAAAATTATAACAAGGTTTGTTTTTTTGGGGGGGGAAATCTATCCATCAGCAAAAACCATACAAGATGATCACACTGTTTAGACTATTGGGAACAAGCCCTCTAATACACTGCTGATGGGAATGCAAATTAAATATAATCCCCAGAAAGGGGAATCTGTCAAAATGAAATTTTTTCCTAAAAAAACAAAACCAAAAAACCACACACACATACACACACACACAAAATAAACCTGAATAACATGACACATGCACAAAATTACTTATTATGTACCACTATATATAATAGCAAAAGATTCAATTAAAAAATTCAACTATCCATCAATAGGTGGTTGAATACTCTAAAACAATAAAAAAAATATCCAAAACACTGTATATCATTAAATCAAAGAAAATAATCTGTAAAAGAGTTTATATAATGTGCTATCTTTTATAGCTGAAAGGATAAAAAGCAGTCACATTACCTTACATTTGCATATAGAAACACTGAGAGCACATTTAATAAGATAAAAGAAAAAAAAGTAAAAAGAGGAAGAAAATTTTGGGGGGGTCTTTTTACATTGTATTTTTTTAAAACTATTTTAAAGAAAAACTTTACTATTTTTGTTTTCCAATGCTTTTGAAAATAGAATTGAGATAGCTCCCGTCTCCAGCCTTTTCTTAAATAGGAAAAGTTCTTCAAAAGTGCATAGTTACGATCTTCTACTACAATTTAATCATCATCCTATAGTTGCACATGGTTCTAATTTTTCACTGTTATAAATAATAAATATATCCAAGCAAAAATTATTTTTCTCATTTTGGATTATAACAACAAAATTACTTGGCCAAACAAATTTTTGAGGGCATTTGACATAAACTGCCTTAATGTTGTTCAGAAACACTAATATTTAACATACTATGTATCCTATATATTCTGTCTACTATGATCTCATTTAATCCTCACAATAACCCTTTAAGGGGAATACTATAATTACATCTATTTTACAGATGAGAAAATTTAAGGTTCAGAGACACTGGATAATCTGCTGAAGCCATAAGATAATAAAAGCGCAATTCAAACCGAGGTACTTTTGCTTCAGAACCTGTGCTCTAACTACATTGGAGCTTCCATTTTTACTTAGTATAAAAACATCCATTTCACTGAGATCTAACTGACATGAAGTTTTTTCCATCTTCATGTATGTGAAAATGGCTTCTAATTATTCTGATTTGCATTTCTTTGATTACTTGTGAAGCTGAATAATTTCATGTCTATATGAACCTTATAGGTATAAAGATAACATTTATACGCAAATATTCTGTAATAATTCAAAAGAAAAAAGTTAGTTTATATTATTTTTTTATTGACTTTGAGAGAGAGACAGGAGAGAGAGAGAGAGAGAGGGGGAGAAACATCGATATGAGAAACATTGATCAGTTGCCTCCCATACATGCCCCAACTGGGGATTGAACCCAAAACAATTTTTGGTGTGTGGGATGATGCTCCAACCAATTGAACAACCTGGCCAAGGCAAAGTTAGTTTATTATTAACATACACATATGAAAGACTAGTTTAGCTATAAACTATATGCTATGGCAATATTTAATCCAAATTTAAGATTTATATTTAAACATTTATTTTTTGTATTGATAATATATATGGATAACATAATCAAGTAGAAAAGCTACCAACCACTTACCTCATTATTTCTTCTCGATCTCCATGACTAGCATGTTCTGCCTGGATCTTTTGTCTTAATCTATTAATTTCTTTATCTAGAATCGATGCGGACTTTTTCACTTCTATCCGTTCTGGGCAGATTTGTCTTGCTTGTGACATTTTCTCCTAAGACAAGAGATTTTTAATGTCATTAAAACTCTTCTTTGAGATAACAATTGATTGTACTACTAATGCCAAAATAGGCAAAGTAAAATTCTAAACTTATGTTTACACAATGTATTTTGAATGCATTTGGTATCAATGTTATTTCTCTAAGCTTTATATTGAGAATATAGTACAGTCACTATAAATCTTCAAGAGAAAATTACACTACTGTTCACATCTTTAATAATTTGTAAGACCTCCGTAAGTTCCTAATGAAACAAATTTCAAGTAGCAGTTATGAAAAGTTGGGCATGCAGGGCACTGAGGTCAGACATAGCTTTCTGTGTATTTTAGGATGGACTCTGAACACCAAATAGTATTGAAATGCAAACAAAAAGACCCTCATGTTTATAAAATATTAAAAAACTCAAAGCACTTGCACACATAGTACTTATTTCGTATTTACATTTGGTTTAAGTCTTGAATAAGTAAGGCAATGGATTAGAGTCTCAGTCCTTTCCCAAGATACATAAAGGCAAAGCTGAGATCCATCTCTTCTAGTTAGACCCAGGTTCCAGGCTGCTTTCTCCAAAAACAGGGCTGCTGCTCACAGCTGTCAGCAGGGGTGTCCAGCAAGCAGGAGTGGAATTGCAGCCCAGCACAGCCCAGCCCAGCACAGCCAAGGCCGGCCCCAACTACTCAGAGGCAGGGATGGATTTTCTGGCATAAAGCTGCTATCTACTTGCCACACTAGGCCTGTAAGGAGCTAGATTAGCTTAGAGGGAGTGCCATTCCCTTTCAGACGCCAGACGGTCGCAGTCCTGTCTGAAGTCTTCGTGTTGGTCTATAAAGTCCCCACACTCAGAGAGTCCCTAAGCCTCCTTCTCTTGAGTCACCAAAACAGCTGTTACTTTATAGGAAACAGATACTCATCCGACAACTTGTGTATGTTTGAAAACAGGATATTAAGAAAAACGCACTTTGGGAATTAGTACTAAGGTTGTAAACAAAAACGTAAAATAAAAATGATAACCTCTAGTTCTTTTTCTTTCATATCCAGTTCTCGTTTCTTTTTATTTAAAGTATTCAAGTGTTCTTTTTGTTTTTCTTCATAATGCCGCTTCCCTCGTTTTTGGGTATCTACTTCAGAATCAGCAATGTTTAATTCATCCTGTTTGAAGAAAGCCAAAATAATTTCTAAAGCAAACATTGTTTGTTTGTTTTTTTAATTACCAGCGTAGCTATAAAACTAACTGACAACTCCATAAAGTGGATAGGACTATGTTGCTTCAAGACACAAATGTTAGAGTTCATACCGGATGTGTCTGAATAGAAATGAGGGGTCACATGATTATATTTAAACTTTTATATGAAGTCTCCATATATATGGTGCTTTCAACTTTATTTTAGTAAACAGCATAGTTTGGTGGGAAGCCACATTAGCCTGGTGAAAGCTTGGATGACATATGCATAAAGACATTCATTATGGTGGCTTCTCAAATAATGATCTATATTACCACTGATGTGGATATTTTTAGAAAATATATAGACTTCTAGACTCTACGTCTGGATATTTTATTTTAGGTCTAGAATCCCTGAATCTCAATCTTTTAAATAGCTCTTGATTTAAGAAGCACCAAAATAAGTTTAGAATCTCAGAGGGCTTGTTCTTTTGGTTTGATATACAAACGTTTAGAGCAGCTTTCTTTGTAATAGCCCCAACCTGGAAACCCATGTCCATCAATCAGTAAATGAAACAAATTGTGGTATATCAAACACAATGGAATGCTACTTGGTAATAAGAAGAAATGAATTATTGATTCAGGTAAAAATACAGATGATTACAATAATCAGAAAGAGTAACTTGTATTCCATTCACTCACTTTTTCTCTCAAACTATAAACAGTGTATACATTATGTGCTAGACAGTATGTTAGGTTCTGAAAAAGGTCAGATCACAAAAAAGTGAGAGTATATAATGTGTGATTCCATTGCATGTAATTCTAGAAAATGTGCAGGCTACAGTATAGAAAGCAGACTGATGGCTGTCTGGGGACAAGGGGCAGGGCACAGAGAGGGACAGATTACAAAGGGGCACGAGGAAACTTTGAGCATGAAGGATTGTTCTTTTTTCTGATTGTGAGGTTTTACAGGTATATACATGTCAAAATTTATGAACTCATACACTTAAATGTGTATTTAATGCATGTCACTTATATCTCAATAACACTGTTTTCAAAAGGCTGATTTAAGAACTACCACGTTATATTTTAATTTGTTTGCTTGTTTTTTGAGCCTAGCATTGCTCATTGACACTATGATTATCATGTTCAGTCTCAAGAGTTAGTTATAAACAGAGAAAGAAACAAATACCAACCAGAGCAGCAATAACAGCATCACACGGGACAATATATGGAGGTATCCGCAAAAGGAAGAGGTATCTAAACATGGAAAATATTTACCTCGCATAATGGAGGAATTGGGCTATTTTCTAACCTAAGAATACAATTTATTACAGCTTGTTCATATTAATGGAAATATCACCATGATAGACATTTGATAACATATAGCTTTTATAAAAGAGTTCTATTAAAATCATTGTTACATGAGGGATGAAAATAAACTGACGTTATATTTCAAACAATAAAAGAAACTGGGTGCAATGTGTGTAGCAGGAGAGATTACAATTAGGAATGGGAACAGTTTATGCAACAGAATGCTTGTCTTCTAAAAACAGAACTAAGTTTTCTAATCATTTTTGGTAGAAGCTGTCAAAATAAATAGGCCCCATTTGCTGTAGGGAATCAGTTCAGTGTTAGGGAACAGAAGGGCTAAAACACACAAGGACACATTTGTGCTGGTTAATCTTCCCTCCTAGCAACCTGAGAAAGGGAAAGACCTACAGCGTAAAATAATAGGAAAAGACCTACAGATGTTAATATCCCTTTCTCAGCATTTACCATGGCTGTCTGATTTGTCCTTGTATATTTAATAAATATATGTCCTGGGTACTATGAGATTTAAAACTAAAAGGAAACCAAGAGAGCATTTCTTTTAATTTCATTTAATTTGATGGCGAAATGAAGAACTAGAGATAATAAAAGCAAATTAATACATTCATCTTGGTTTGGGGGTGAGGCCTAGGATGGGATAGGTCTAAAATGAAACTATGATGCAGCCCTTAACCTGTAGAGTAAGCATGTCAAACTCGCGGCCCTTGGCCTCATTTATTTGGCCCATGTCGTTAGCCTTTCAGTTTGACATGCTTGCTGTAGAGTTTCCACCTGCAAGAAGTTACAGCCTTTAGAAAATAGACTAAGATGCTAGAAAGGACAGAATCATTGAAAAACCTTATTCTCTTAGATGCCTAAACAAAGAATTTTATTCAGCACCATCAGAAAGATTGCTTCTTGTTTCATTTAAACCTACGTTCATTATGAGGTTTTAAAAAACTATAAAACATGAAATCTTGTGAGAAAAGTATTCCCCATGCCAAGATTTCAACGACTGCATGTTTAAACAGAGTATTCTACTCTTTACCACCCCTCTCACAAAATGAACAAATGTCCTAACAGCAAGCATTATGTCTAGAAGCTGCTAATGTTTAACAAGTGACTGCAGTTTCTCAGGAATTATTTTGTTAGCCAAATCCTCTTGGTCCTCTTGTTACTGACGGCTATGTGGTGTGACACTGTGAAGGAAAACCTCCTGGCTACTAGCTGTTTGCATGCAGGTTAACTGAAGGACTCACCTCCTAGCTTTCAGTTATTTGCAGCCAAGGCAAAGAGCTAAGACCAAGAGTTCTTACTGCCTTCTGCCCATATTTTTCTGCTCTCGGACTTACTTATGGACTCCCAATTCCAGGAGTTGCTTTAGCTTAGAGGTCCCTAAAAGAACAGAACACAGCTTACTCTTCATCATTTCTTGTTTTTAATTTTAAGTCTTCTGGGATAATTTAGGTGCTTTCTTTTCCTATATCATTTTACCATATTTCATCATTTTGATTTTGTCACTCTGTTCAATCCTTCACCCATTAAAAAAAATATTTTAACCTTACCTTTGTTGTAATTTTACTGCTCTAATTCCTGAATTTATTTCTCTGAATTCTACCTTGTCTATTCTTGATAATTTTCATATTTATTTTATTCTTTTTCTTCTTTTAAAAAGGAATTTCATTTTCTTTTTTGTCTTAGGCTTTATCTTCTTAATTCTTATTTCCTGTGGTAACTACTTTCTTATTTGTATTTCTCAGTGTTACCTTTAGTACATTTTCCTTCCTCACAACTTTGCAATTTAATATTTAAACTATATATTCTTGTTAGTCTATTTTCTTTTTTCTCATTTTCTCAGTCATAATTTTATTTATTTTTTATTGAATTTATTGGGGTGACATTGGTTCACAAAACCATACAGGTTTCAAGTGTACAACCCAATCAAATATCACCTGCACACTGAATCATGCACCTATCACCCCAAAGTCTCTTTCCATTCTCAATCCCCCTTTGCCCACCTCAATGAATCCATCTTAGGTTATAATGGCAGACAGAAATCTCAGCTCCAGGGATAGTAACTACAGAGAAATCTACCACAAATAGGGGGAAGCTATTTCTATGCAGCAAAACCTCTAAATTCCTCTACTATTCTCTCAACTCTTTATTACATTTTTAAAATTTTTTAATAAACAAAATTACAATAAAAATTTTTATGCATGCAAATTCTCTTAAACTTTAAAAATATCTAAACACATTTTAATATACAGAGGGCAATTAATTTTCCTGGAAAAAGAAAAGGATATGTTAGCGTGATATCTCAGATACCCCACCCCTCTGAAAATATCCTATTCATTCTTCCCAGTGTCTTATAAATGAAAGTCCTGAAAATAATTGAGCTATTCATAAAAATGATGACAATAAAATATTAATAACTAACCTAATAAACAACTTGGAAAAATTTACACAATTTAATTGCTGAATAATTGTTTTCCTAAATTTGGTTTTAAAAAGCATGTGTTAAAAAAAATAAACTGAATTCAAGCTGGAACGTAACTGGGACATGCCAATAAGCAGGAACTGAGTAACACTTTATTAAAAGTTGGCTTGAGTTATTGAAGGAAAGTGGGACAACAGAACAGGCAAGCACAGAAAGAGTGCAGACAGACAAGATGTCCCTGGCTCTAGCTCTAAAAAAAAAAAATTAAAATTAATAAATAAATAAATAAATCAGAAAATAAAGAGGGCGGGGAGCTATAATCTTCTGGGACAAAAACTTGCCAATTTATTCTTATAAAAGCATGAGCAGAAGCATTTTATTCTAATTGATCTAAGG
Source organism: Myotis davidii (assembly GCF_000327345.1). Lineage (NCBI taxonomy): Eukaryota > Metazoa > Chordata > Mammalia > Chiroptera > Vespertilionidae > Myotis > Myotis davidii. The sequence goes on along the minus strand of NW_006293779.1, from coordinate 11,418,270 downwards.
ATGAAAATTTGGTTTACATCCTATTTTTACGTGGTTATATTAACATTTAAACATAAATTATGTTAGCATAATATCTAGTGAGTACACTGTAGATATAAAGTTAACACCTAAGATACATATATCATAGAATAACAATAATACATACCTTAAGTGGATCTGCTAGCTCTGCTAGCTGGTTAACTTTCAGTTTAATCGCATCATACTTGTTTTCTGCTTCTACTTTCAGACTTTTAAGGTATTCCATATTGTCTTTTTGTTGTTCCATACTTTTCTCAACCATTTTCATTTTCATTTTGTTTTCCTGAGCTTCATCTTCCTGATTACATTTACAGAGCATATGGAGTTAATTAAAATGCTTTGTTATCAGATAGAAAAGTAGTACAAACAATTCTAAGAGAGAAGACACTACACGCTATAGGCAAATCAGATAAAAGACAAATTCAAAGACTACTAGGGCATTTTCACACTCTCAAAAGCAAATTAGGAAGAAGGAAACAGGTTCAAAATAGTAAGAGATACTATTTAGGACATAAGTTAAAACTATATTGTGCTTGAGGTCATAATCAAAAGGAATAACTTTTATTCTACCCACTTACTTTTCTTTCACAATGCAGTACATACTGGTATAAATATCTACCTTGTGCCAGACAATGTGTTAGATGTGGAGTAAACAAAAATAAACAAGACATATTACATATCTTCAAGAAACTTAGTCTATCACCCTAGCCAGTTTTCTCAGTGGATAACACATTGGCCCGTGGACTGAATGGTCCTGGGTTCGATTCCAGTCAAGGGCACATGTCCGGGGTTGCGGGCAAGATCCCCAGTAAGGGGCGTGCAGGAGGCAGCCAATCAATGATTCTCTCTCATCACTGATGTTTCTCTCTCTCTCCCTCTCCTTTTCCTCTCTGAAATCAATAAAAAAAATATATAAAAGAAACTTAATCTATCAATAAAAGGAGTTAAAGCAGACAAATAAAATGTGGGAAACAAGATTACTAATAAAAAATGAAGACAAATTCTCATTCGAGTAGAGTTCCACATGCTGTATATCCCTCAGCAGTTTATATGACGTACAGTACAGACACTAAGTAATACTTCTTTTAACAAGATTCTGCAAGCTATCTAATCCATTGTTTACTGTAATTCAGAAAAGCTAAGCTGAATATCATAAACAGCCGCCTGAAAAAAATACAGTGTAACAAATATGTGGTCAATTAAAATGAAAACTATTAACTTGGGGAAAAGAAACAATGCAAAGAGAACAAGCGAAACTGACTAAAAGGTACCCATTAATATTGATACTGATTCACTCTGAAAAATACTATGCTAGGCAGCAGGGTTTAAAGTGCCACTGTTTGATTTTACGAGCACAATTAAGCTTTGATAAAGTTTTCTTCATGTAGTAGATGACAAAATCAGTTATTATTCATGCAAGTTATACAGACAAAACAATAAGGAACTTGAAGGCTATACATGAGGTAGCTTCTATCTTACCTGTAAATGGAGACAATCATGGAAAGCAGCCTTAAGTAAAAGGATTTTTAAAAAAGCTGAGTAGATACTGTTAAGCTAAATGATAGTTTTGTCCTTTATAACTTTGAGGAAAAGACTCTTACCAAGGTTGCAATATCTACAGACTGGTGTTCCTCTATATTCTCAAGTTCCTGAATTTCAGAAATACTTTTTCTTATTTTCATCTGAAAGAAAGTATTTTAATTTTAGTAACATAAAAATAAATTAAAAATAAAAATAAAGGCTATATTAATCCATGATGTTCTACTCTGTGTTACAAAAGGATTCTGTAGTTAATAAAGAGACATATTAGTATTAAATGAACCAAAGTAAGTTATATTACCAAGTTTGCCGTATTACCCTCACTGGTGACCCATTCCCACACAAAAAAGATGTAAGTACTCCATCTTTGCATTTAAAATGATGATAATGTTGAATTCATAGAGAAAATATTCTAAAATATCCAGACTCAACTTGTGGAAAGATTATTCTAATCCAGGGGTCTTACTAGTACAATTCAAGTACTGCCTGGATGCCTCTGAAACTCTTGCAGAGATTCATGAGGTCAAAACTATTCTCATAAAAACACTTAGACATTATTCACCGTTTTTACTATTATTTCTCATAAGTGCTCAGGAGGTTTATAACTCGGTGACGTGTACTTATTGCAACAGATTGATTGCAGAAGGTGACTTGATAATTCAGTTGAGTTTTATTAAGCCAGAAATACAAATTTACTACAAAAATATAAAAATGTCAATCTTCTCACTAAATAGCTTTGGTATTTGGAAAAGTTATTTTTCATAAAAATGTTAGTATGTTAACAAACAATGAGTTTATAATTTTTAAGTGAACTAATAAATACAGTTAAATTTTGTTTTAATTTTTAACAACGTAAATACTGATAGATAAAACCCACATATGTAAAAAGCTCTTTTAAGACTATAAAGGGGCTTAACTAAATAAATGGTAGAATTTTAAAAACAGCTTAGAAGTGACAAGATGAGAAAACAAAATGATGCATATATTTTTTTACCTTTAATTCTTTATATCGTAGTTGGTACCTTCTAAGAAATTCTTCATTGCGTTTAATATCCTTTTCAAGGGCAGACAAATGTTGCTGAAAATTTAATATCTGGGCCTTCTTATTTTCAACCTCATCCTCCAATTCACTGGATAGAGAAGGATAAAAAATAATTTAAAACTATTTCTGAATATTACAAATACTTTAGATCTTTACAAAGAAAAACTAATTTTTAATAGCGTATTTGTAAAAATCCTAATGATTTCAAAAAAATATCTAGACTGGAGTCAAATTTTACTTATTTCATTAATAGGCATTTATGATATGATTTCTGTGTGGCGGACTTTGTGCATAGTGATAAGTAGAGGTAGAGATAGAATTAAGACATGAATAACTCAAACAAAAAAGACTCAGGAAATAAACCATAACATCAAAATACGAACAGGACACTATACGTCCATAGTACCACGGAAAATCAGACTATGGGAGACATGGCAATTGTATTCTGTGAAGTTTTCAACAGTGGGACCAACTAGAGGAGAGGATGGGAAGAACTGCACAAAGGCACCGAGGGGTGAAAAGATAAAATCGGCAGCTCAACACTCACTGTTGGTGAGTAAGCTATCACTGCTATGAATGCGTGAGGAATTAAAGTGAATGAAAGGAGGACAATGAAAAGGGATGGAGAATAAAGCAAGCAAATGCCAAAACCATAAAGATCTGGCCGGCATTCACTGTCTTCAGAAATGACCTTTTCCTGCCTGACCACAGTACCTGTCCCCCAGAGGTGAATGCCTGGTGGAAGTGAACCACCTTTGCAGTTAAGAAAAACTTCTCTGAGAGAGAGTGTGCCATATTTCAATAAGATGCATATTTCCCACGTTTTCACCTCTCTGAAATAATCTTTTAGTCCATGGTTCTATTAGCAGCTTTTTTCTCCCTTACTGATATATTAAATAACACAGCAACTTAAATTTGATAAATATTATAAATGTGCTACCTTACTGGAATTCTCAAAATTAAAAAAAAAGTCAGCTGAATAAATGATAAATGAATAAAAATGAGGAAAGAAGAATAATTATGGTATTTCTCATAAAAATGGGGCCTGATGCAAAAATTTAAGATGGCTCCTCAGGATTTAATAAGAAATGTTTATCATATATAAATCTATACATTTATTAACAAACAGTAATTTTGCTAAAACAATAAAAATTTACCAAGTAAATAAAATTTGAAACTAAGAGCCTAAACCAAAAATAAAACCAATAAACAATATTGTTATTAAACATTTTCCTGAATATTTAGAATAAATTTAAAGAATCAACATAATTGGCCTAGCCGGTTTGGCTCAGTGGATAGAGCGTCGGCCTGCAGACTAAAAGGTCCCAGGTTCGATTCTGGTCAAGAGCATATACCTTGGTTGTGGGCACATCCCCAGTAGGGAGTGTGCAGGAGGCAGCTGATCAATGTTTCTCTCTCATCGATGTTTCTAACTCTCTATCCCTCCCCCTTCCTCTCTGTAAAAAGTCAATAAGATATATATTAAAAAATAATTTTAAAAAAAGAATCAACATAATTTACATAAACAAAATGGCTAAATTTTATAACTTCCCTTTTTCAGGGTAGGACAAATTCTGTTACGTATTTTCATAGAGTGTTTCTCCTTAGTTTTTAATTATTTTTTACTAGGACAAAGAACATGTGCTACCTAATAAAATATGTATGAACCCCAAAGAAAGCAGTAGAAATAATATAGCAAAGCCACACTGGATACCAACCTTATTTCAGAATCCACATCTCTGCTTAGGAATTTAGGTCTTGTATATTCAGATGAGTAATAACGTCCTGCAAAAACTTGATCACCATCAGCAGTAAAAGCTTCCCTGCAATTCTTAGGTGGCTTTTGGGACTGCATAACTGCACGAGCTACAGAATTACTCTAAAAACAACAGAGGAAGAATATATTTCTTAAATTGTGCCAAAGCATTTCTGATGCACACAATTTCAAAATTTCTGCCATTGTTTTAAGATTCAAATATTTTTTATTTAAACAGTCAAGTAAAATAATTCCATAAAGTTAAACAAAAAAATTAAAAAAAAACTTTCAAGATTCAAAGAATTGAAACTATTAAGTCTTCAAATCAGCACAGCAAATAATGCTTTATGACAAACTGATACGTTCTATTTTTAAATTCTAATATTGCTATCCATTTAAAATTAAAAATTCTAAGTAACTCTTCACATGAAAATATTTACTTTTACCAGTTAATACAAATCTTATTTTTTCTAAATGACTTCCTAGAAATGATGCAACTGAATAACAAATTCCAGTCAACGACAACAACCTTGAAATATTTAAGCTTTAGAGGAAATAAAAAGGGAATCAGGCTTACCCTCTCCAGGCACAGACCTTTACAATAGAATTTCATTGTTTTATTTCATATATCCTTCTAAAATATGATAGAGCCAAGCCAACAAAAATTACAACACTTGCAATGCACACACACACTTGGATTACTAATACCATTACTTCTCATTTCCATTAATAAGAAAAACAGACATCTATTGCGTTTGTCTTGATTACGTTTTTCTATTTTAAGTTTCCTTATTCCTTTCCAGCAAATTTATTCCAATAGGTAAAACACAAATGGTGATCAAGTCAAACAAGTATATAAAAATGCAGATACAGATAAAGAATACATATTGATTTTACAGCACTCAAATTTTTAAGAAAAGAGATTCATAAAGTATCAAGTCAAGTATTTGTTTAAAAAGTAGAATGATAATAATACATGTATCTGTAAGGGCAAGTAAAAAATGAATTTGGCAGGCAATCAAGAAAGCATAAACAAAAAAATTTATGGCATCATGCATCAAAAAAATATATACATTTGTGAGATTGCTTTACAAAGAATAGCTGAAAATAATGAAGTTCCCTGGAGCAAAAAACACAAACCACCAGCTCTATATTATACTATAGATTTTCCTACGAGGTACATGTACAATGATGAAACATCAACAGCTCCATGATGTAGGAGGGGAACAGAGATTTATATAACCTACTTCAGTTCTGAAATTTTTTAAAAAACAAACACAGCACGCATCTGGTCTTACTTTGATTAGCAGCACTGTTTCTATCCCTCTCATGTCAATCAGGCTATTTGCAACAACTGCGTTATTTATTTCCAAAGCTGTCAGCACCGTTGGGAACTCTGGATGATAAGCAGCTCTATGAGACAAAAATACATAAGGATTAGTATCAAACTTTAATTATATGTAAACATCCCCACGTATATATTAATGGGTGAGTAGATAATAGCTAATGATAAGATAATGAAAAATATCTGGTAACATTTGAAAATATCTGATTAGGTTTATTTGTTTACTTAGCAAACATTTATATGTGATAGGCACCATTATAAGAATATTATATGCTCATCTAATCCTATAGCAACAATGAGATAGATGATACTATTCTCTCCCTTTTTCTTTCCAGAGGAGAAGCTTCAGATTTTAATAAGTTCCTCAATGTCACAGAGCTTGTTAAATGCCTGGGTTAGGATTTAAACCAGGCAGCTCAGTTCTAGAGCCCAGAATCTTCTTCTTCTTTTTTTAATAAAGTAGAGTTGGCATATGATATTATATTAGTCTCAGGTGTACAATACAGTGATTCAACATTTGTAGAGCCCAGATTCTTAAACACTATGCCCTACTGCCTGTTACAGTAATTACACCTTTCTTAAATCTTACATGCTATCATACATAAAAATAAAAGTCAATTAACTAAAAAAGTGAAACAATATTACTACCGAGACAAGAAAAACTGAAGATTATTATGGACACAGAGGAGATATGAGAGAAATGATATTCTTAGGAATTATAATTTGGGCTCCCTAAAGAGACATTCACTCTTTCAACTAAAATTTTAAACATCTGTGCTATTAACAGCACTGAAGAATGGATACACCAAGAACAGAAGGTGCAGAAGCAATGAGTATCTAAAGGGGAAATGGTCATGGTAGTCTTAGTACTTTCTTAGTCCTACAATTCTAAAACAAAGAAAGTATCTTTGTATATACAGGGTGGGGCAAAAGCAGGCTTACAGTTGTATGTGAAACAGAGTTTATTCTTGCATTATTAGTTATTAAATATTGCATTATTTTCCATAGGGACAACTGTAAGTCTACTTTTGGCTTAAGCAACTGAAAAATGAAGATGGAGAAGATTCTAGGAAGAGCAGGTTTGAGGGTAGAAATCAGGAGATTGGCTTTTACACGAATTAAATTTGAATGTTTATATTCCCCAACTTCAGTTGCAACTAACCTGTCAGGGGTCATTTTTTACCACAGGAATGTTGTCTGGTAGCACAACTGAAATTTCGCTTTTATGGGGTTTAAGAAACCAGGGATCATTAAGGAAAACAATCACAGCTCTTTATGGAATCTCCGAAGCACATGAACAATGTCTAGAAATCAACTTAAGGTAAAATTCCCATGCAGAAAAAGAAACATAGAAACACTTACTCTTAACTCCCAATCTTTATCCTATATAATAAAAGCCTAATATACTAAGTGTCCGACCAGTCACTATGATGTGCACTGACTACCAGGGGCAGATGCTCTGACAGGTAGGTTAGCTTGCTGCTGGGGTACGGCAGATCGGGACTGGGCAAGACGGGCCGGACATGCCCTGGAGCCCTCCTGCGGTCCCTCCCATACCCCAATCATGCACTGATGGAGTCCTTGGCCTGGCCTATGCCCCCTCACAATCCAGGACTCCTCAGGGGGACGTCAGAGAGCTGGTTTTGGCCTGATCCCTGCAGGCCAGACCGAGGGACCCCACCAGTGCATGAATCAGTGCACCGGGCCTCTACTTTCTAGTATAAAAGCCCAAAATCAACAATTCTAATACAGAACTTAACTACTTTTGACAAGTCCACTTTTTTCTTATATTTTTCCTAAATCAATTGTTGGCACATCTGTTAGGTAGTCACTCCAGCCAAAAACCTAGCAGTGATCCTCAATTCTTCTTTCTCTTATATTGAAGTAACATGTGTTATTTTGTCCTAAATATCTTTTAATCTGCTCCTTACTTCTATAATGCAAATGCTATTTTTGCAGAGTAATTTATGATGTCATGCTTCCATGCAATTTGCACATAAAATTCTATTTGCCTAGAAGGCAATTAGCAAACTCATCAGTTAGAAGACCAATCATTTTCCTCTCTCCTCTGATTTCTTCACTATCCTACCTCCTAACATTTATTTACTCCCTTATCTCAACCGCAACTATACCTTGTAATCCAATTTTACCAAAGCTGACAAAGAATAAATTAGGAGAAACTAAGATTGCGTCAGAGATAAACACCGGGAAATTGCTGCCTCTCACAACAATTGAATAATACCTCAAAAACACAATACGGACATCATCCAGAACCACAGGAAGGCTGGCTGAGTCTAAATTCTACAACTAGAAGGAAAGAAAAACACACTGCGACTCA
>NW_006293779.1:11393385-11408217 GCF_000327345.1 Myotis davidii | reverse complement strand
ACAGTGGGCAGCCAGCCAACAGCTAGTAAAGAAGCCAGTTTGGGTATCTTGCCTTGAAAGGTTTGTTAGGGTCATTAAGGAAAACAATCACAGCTCTTTATGGAATCTCCGAAACACATAAACAATGTCTCCCTTAATGCCTCCCTCTTTATTTGTCTAGGTCTGGCACCATTTCCCCCATCAGCATAATTCCTAGGCCACACTACATCTATTTCACCGTACTGACTCCCACAACAAACCTCAAGGCAGAGCGTCTCTCTCGTTTATCTACCAGAAGAGAACAAAGTGGCCTGATGAAGTTTTGTATATCAGTAGTACAGATATGGTTAACATAAAAATGTTTTCATTCTTTGTGACTTCCACATGATTAAGCAAAACCAGAAACAGTATTTAATTACTGATGCCTTACCTGTGTCGTACATCATACATGTCATTCCGAAACTCAGAAACTATTATCTGTGGCCGTGAGGTCCCTGGTAAATAAAACTTTCTCATCAGTGCCTGAAGTACTCTTTCATCAGAATGATTATGGCAACAATAAGCTTGCAGAAGTCCTTTTAAGCAAGATTCAATAGCCAAAGCAAGTTCAGGATCCCGAAGATGAATGCAAGCTCCTAAAAGTGAGAAAAAATTATTAAAGGCCCATAAATACTCACTTTTAAATATTAATGTAACTATCTTTTTAAAATAGTTCATAATGGTTTTAAAATATTCTCATATAAAGCAGCTTAAATGATATTACAAATCTTACTTTAACTGAATGGGAAATGCCACACATCCACTCATCACACTGGGAGGAAACCCACTCTACTCTGTGAAAAAAGCTGTCCCACTGGAATGTAAATCAATAGTGGTTTTTCTACGTATGTTTATAGATTCCAGCCTTTGAATGGTATTTTGAAAATCAATCAAAAGATTTAGAGATTCTTTTTTTTTTTTTTTATAAAACTGATTAACATTGGAACTTTAGACTTACAACAAGAAAAAATGCCTTTCACTGAAATGGATCCTGGCATAGAGGTACATATTTAATTAAAGAGACATTACTACAATACTTAATATTGTATATAGCACTGTACTTATACAACAATACAGTACTTTACTAACAAAGTAAGTTTACATTTTCACGTAACAAGGTACAGAATTAGAGATAACTCCGTAGGAGAACTCAACTGATTTTCTAAAATCTCAGGTATATATGGAGATATTTAAGTAATCCCAGATTTTATAGTTGGAAGAGGACTTAGAAACAATGTTGTCCATCCTTAAGAGAAACTAAGAAACTCAGAAAAACACAAGTCATTTTTTAAAGGTTACACAAAACTCAGGTGGTGAGCATTCTTTCAAATATGTCTTAATGTCACTGGATTTTCTTACTAAGCAGTTACATTCAAGTTAGTTCATTTATTTACTCATTCAGGAAAAAAAAATCAAAATCAGATTATTTAACTCTATAATTATTTTCATAAGTTCTCTTTTGAGTATTTTATGCTTTAAAGATACAAAAGCAAAGTTACAAACTTTAAGGTGACTCATCACTATTTCTTAAAATATGTACAATTAATATCCACACATAACTATATAGCTCTTTGATAATAGGTTTAAAATTCGATTCAATAGACCCACTCCCAAAAATAAAACCTTATTTCTAATGTTTATTATATCCTGACTAAATGGTGACAAATACCTAAGGGGCCTACAGGTTTATAGGTAAAGTGCCCACGTCTATAAGCATCGTCTATTGCTTCGAGAAGAGCTGGAACATGAGGGCCAAATCGTTTCAGTCGATCAGTTTTACTATCTTTCAGTTCTTTCAGCTGCCTCTGATTATAGCTCAGTGTATGCTTCACATCTAATTCTTCTCTCCTAAAATATAAAAGTGGAAGAATAGAGCAGACGTGATAAAATTACACAGAAATATTCACCCTTCTCCCCTAACACCTGTATACCAGTAACAGAGCCCGCTACCCTAAAAAACTAAAAGCAGATAGAGCAGTGGTTCTCAACCTTCTGGCCCTTTAAATACAGTTCCTCATGTTGTGACACAACCATAAGATTATTTTTGTTGCTACTTCATAACTGTAATGTTGCTACTGTTATGAATCGTAATGTAAACATCTGATATGCAGGATGGTCTTAGGTGACCCCTGTGAAAGGGTTGTTTGACCGCCAAAGGGGTTGCGACCCACAGGTTGAGAACCACTGAAGACGTCTTTATTTAAAAATAATTGTGCAACTAGAGAAAAATTAGTCAGAAATCCAGAAAAAAAAAAGATGCAATAATGGGGACTAGAAATCCCAGAAGTTGTTCAACTCTAAAAGTGTAAGAAAGTCTCAAAAAACGATTTTAAAAGGTCCCTAAATTATGTAGAGCAAACAAAAACCCCCATGTTTTCTACTTCTTATAAAGAGCAACACTATGATTTTCAAGTAATTGAAAAAAATAAGTGTAAGCATGTTGAAACTTACCTAATTCTAGTATATTCTTCTTTGTCCTTTTCTATGGCTTGCTGAAACTGCTCCATCTCTTGATTGACAGAAATTTCTTGATCCTGTAAGGACTTTACTCTGTCTTTTAACCAAGATATTTTTCTTTGCCTTTCCAACCGCTCAGGTTCCAAAGATTGATCGGCACTAACAGTAAATAATCCAAAGTGGAAAATGTTAAATGAAAAGCCTAACATTAAAAAAACATAAAGCAGTGTGATAAAACCCTTTAACAATAGTACAGAAAATACAATACTCCATTTCAACTAGACTACTTTATTATAAAATGAGGGAACCATAAAAATGACAAAGTAGCTATTTTACCTTTTTTTTAATTCTTCAATTCTTTTGCAAAGCTGCTCATCATCTTTCTTTAATGCTCTATACTCATCCAGGGAACGGTTATATACAATCTAACGAAAAATTAAACACACTTCAGTAAAATAAAAACAAATAAATATCCCATTCAAGTCCACTTTGCCACGTCTTCAAATCAGTGGCTGAATATAAGCAGAAATATATTTTTAAACTAAAAAAGTACATAAATGACCTAATGAAAACATTTTTTAAAGTCTTAAAAGCAACACAGATTTCAACACAATTACAAAACCTCTTCTTCTAAAAATAAACAAAGAGTATTTATATTTGACATGCAGTTTTTAATATTCCACATTGGACAATTTCTCTCACCTCGGCTTCATGATAGGCTCTTTTCTTAGCAGTAACATCTGCTTTCAATGCCATACATTCAGGTGCTCGTGCATTTGTCTCTTCACTAATCTTTTCCAGTTTATCTTGAATATCCTTGTATTTGTTTTCTGCTTCATTAAGTCTGACCTTTAAAAAAATAACATTGTTGGCATATGTTTTATTTTTCTTCAATAAATAGAAATTTAAAAAATTATATATAGTTCACACCCCAATAATAAATTTAATTTCACTGATTACATAAACTCAAGATATCAGGCAAGCAAATATAATTATAATATAAAATACTAAAATGTATTAAATTTTAATTCCACACTTCCAACAAATATGTTATCTTCTGCGGATACAAAAATGCTGTAACAACTGTCTTCAAGTAACACAATTAAAAAAAGACAGACACAATTCAGCAGAGAAATAGGCATGCAAATTGGTCATACAGTTTGAATAGATTAATGCTGAAGTCAGGTATGCCTATTTGTAATTGTGGAAGCATACAGAAGAAACCCATAGCTTTGCCAGGAAAAAATAAGGCATGTCTTCAAAGCAGGAGTAGCATTTGAGCTGAGGTGGGAAAGATTTAATAAAAATGTACCAGGAGAAAAGCTGGGGTAAGGGATTAATAGGAGTTAGAAATATTTCTGGAGATTAAACTGAGAAGGTAGTGGCGGAAGATGAGATGACGAAGTACAAGGGTCTTGAATTCCACAGTGATGAGCTTACAGCTTAACCCTAGACAACTGGGAGACAAGATCTGACCAAATCTGTATAGTGAGTCACTTTGGAAGCACAAGGAAGGTAGGGTGGAGAGGAAAATAAAAAAATGATCAGTTAGGAGTTAACAGAATATTCTGAAGCAAAAATAATTAGGGGCCAGAATGGGGTACTGACAATGGATTAGAAGTGGCAAATATGAGAACAATTTAGATCAGGAATCAGCAACTTTTTCTGGAAAGAGCCAGATAGTGTATGTCTCAGAATTTGTGAGCCATATTGTCTCTCTCAGCTAGTCAACCAGACATGCTAAGTTTAAAGTTTCTGGACCAGGTTATATAAAGCTGGCTCAGTGGATAGAGCGTCGGCCTGCAGACTGAAAGGTCCCAGGTTCGATTCCGGTCAAGGGCATGTACCTTGGTTGCGGGCACATCCCCAGTAGGGGCTGTGCAGGAGGCAGCTATTTGATGTTTCTCTCTCATCAATGTTTCTAACTCTCTATCCCTCTCCCTTCCTCTCTGTGAAAAAATCAATAAAATATATTTAAAAAAAAAAAAAAAGCTGTGAAGACAGACATTTGAATCAGTGCTCAGGATAAACATGTGAACAGGAAATACAGATTAGGGAACTGTCAGTATTAGGATATTTAGGAAGCATTACAGAGAATGATAACGAAGTTCTATTATTAAAACATTGATAGTAAAATCTGCATGCTTTTTAATAAAAATTGAAGTTGGTCTATGTGTTATACACAATAAACATCTCATATATTTTCAGTTTTAAATTAGGTTATACAAGGTTAAAGTTTGCTTTAGACCAGTGATGGCGAGCCTATGACACGCGTGTCAGAAGTGACATGCAAACTCATTTTTTTGGTTGATTTTTCTTTGTTAAATGGCATTTAAATATATAAAATAAATATCAAAAATGTAAGTCTTTGTTTTACTATGGTTGCAAATATCAAAAAATTTCTATATGTGACACGGCACCAGAGTTAAGTTAGGGTTTTTCAAAATGCTGACACGCCGAGGTTCGCCAATACAAAAGGTTCGCCATCACTGCTTTAGACACTATTCAGAAACCTTCTATTCAATAGCCATTCTATAATCAATAACTGAGCATATATTATGGGAAAGTTTTTATGTAAGACAGAGGGTGAGGGGCATAAATATAAAATTAGATAGTCTTTATCCTCCAGAAATTTACCACTTGCTACATAAATTGCCCAAATAGTTAAAGTGGAGCAAACACCTACAGAAGCAAATTTTACCCAGCCTCCAGATTTTCCTTTTCCCATTTGGAAAAAAGGGTGAGCACCTAGTACTCAGACTGGACTCCATTTCTAGATTGGTGAATACCTAAAGAGGGAAGTAACTTAAAGTTTTTTCACACGAGAAGCTAAAAAAGGAGGTCGAGAACAATACAGTGAAAATTTCAGAACATTCTCTCCAAAATGAGTATGTGAGGTGAGAGAAGTAGGTGGGATTGAACTTCCATTTATTACCTGAAGAGGGGGTAATAAACTCAGCCCAGAGATCACCAAGAAAATGTACAATCTGTAGCATTTGTTATTTTTCATACTTATCTATTACCTTTAATAGCTTAATGTCAGAACCCTTAAAAGAAAAAGACATCTGTTTAACTTGGAGGCACAGAAAAAACCAAGGTAGGGAAGATTATATCCTATTACATCTAAGCTAGGGGGCCAACAACTACTAAGTAGAATAAAATACTCAGAGGTAAATCAACCACACTGAATATGGGGGTTGGGTTGTGGGGTTGGGGTGTCCTATATAGAAGGAAAGGCTAGGAACCTTACTTCTGGGATAATACTGTGTGGAATTCCGCAGTGCTAGCTACATACCATTGTGAACATACTAAAATTCCACTGACCTGTAAATTTTGCAAGGGTGAATTGTATGGTATATGAACTATATCTCAATAAATCTGTTTAAAAACGAATGGAGCCTGGCTGGCGAGGCTCTGACCTATGAATCAGGAGGTCACGGTTCAATTCCTGGTCAGGGCACATGCCTGGGTTGTGGGCTCAACCCCAGTGTGGGGTATGCAGGAGGCAGCTGATCAATGATTCTTTCTCCCTCTCTCTTCCTCTCTGATATCAATAAAAATATCTTTAAAACAACAACAACAAAACAAAACAAAACAAAAATACGAATGGAAAGGCGAGAATAAAGAGTGGATCTGCTATATGTTAAAAAGATCCATGTGGAGGATCCCAACAGAAAATGACTACCTTTATGTACCACTCAACCAACTTCTACCTCTAGGCCCAATTGGAAGGCAGTTTTCTTTCTTTTTTTTTTTTTTAAATATATTTTATTGATTTTTCACAGAGAGGAAGGGAGAGAGACAGAGAGTCAGAAACATCGATGAGAGAGAAACATCGATCAGCCGCCTCCCGCACATCTCCCAGTGGGGATGTGCCTGCAACCCAGGTAAATGCTCCTGACCGAAATCGAACCCGGGACCCCTCAGTCCACAGGCCGACGCTCTATCCACTGAGCCAAACCGGTTTCGGCAGAAGGCAGTTTTCTTGAATCTTAGCTGATCACATCCAAATAGTGTCCTCTCTCTAGATGTATTGCCACAACACTCCTTGAACAAAAGTTTAGGTCAGCTTCACTTGAGTAATAAATTCAAATTAGGTAAACATATAGGTTGGAACTGCTATTTTTGTAAGTCATAATAGTCTAATATCAGCAATCTCATATGATTCAACATACTAAATCTATATAAAAATAGTAATTACCTGCTGTTCTTCCATTTTCCTTTCAAGTCTAGCAGCACGATCTTCTCCAATTTTGATATTATCTCTGATAGCATTCAATTGTTTTTCAATTTCATTGACCTAAAAAGAAATTATATAGAAAATCACTAACTGTAGCCAAATATACTGATAATATATGTGAATAAATAATTAAGTGAAAATTACCACTGCCCAAGCCATTTCATGTTTCAAGCCTTCTAAGTTAGTCTTCATTGTACTTAAACCAGCAATAATTTGAAAACGTTCTTCTTTCTCTAAACACTGGCGCTTCAGTTCAACAAGTCGCTTAAAAAAAAAGGATATATTTCTTACTAACATTGAAAAGACGTTTCACAAATGTATTTCTTCTGAATACATTGCATAAACAAGTACTAAAAAAGATTTGCTAGGAAATGACTTCTTTAAGATAAAAATAAAAAACATTTTTGATTCTTTGGTATATTTTACTAGGTACAGCAATTTTGTTAATTTCTGCACTATAAAAATGACCACACTACCACATTTGAAGGGATAATGTGGGAAATAAAAATAAATATGGTCACCCCTGCTTTTGGAGTTTCACTTAGTGAACCAAAAAACTATAAACTTAATTTTAATATATAAAAACTTGAAGTAAAAATACCAGTGAAACAACTAATACATTTGACCTGAGTCAGTCATTAGTACAAAAGAACAAGCTGTATAAAACTGACTAAATAACAAAAGAACAAGACCCAGAATCACACAAAAATTGGTGGAACTTAATGTATTGGAGGAACAGTTGAAATGTAAGCCTTATGACTTTGAGGTCTCTGATTATCAAACAGAAAGGGTGGATCTTCAGGAATCTGAAGAAGGTATAAGAACAAAATATAGCATACGTAAAAACAAATTTAAGTAAGTCCCACTGGCTTGCTTCAAGCAAATTTGCAGCTGCAAAGCTGGGAGTACTGATGTGACAGCTGCCTCCAACCCATCAGTGCTTGATGAATGTTAACACTGTACTAGGGAAATGAAAGAGTCATCTACCATATATAAGTATAAATGCATATTATGTTTAATACTAGAGGCCCAGTGCACAAATTTGTGCATGGGTGGGGTCTGTCTGGGCCAGTCGGGGGGAGGGGCAGTGGGCGGCTGGCCAGCTGGCCCTGCCCCCGATCGGGGTGTTGGGGGGCAAATGGGGGCCGGGCTGGCCTGGGGGGAAGTGGGGGCGATCAGGGCCCAGATCGGGCTGGTTGGCTGCCACAGACACCGGTTGTTCTGCCATTCCAGTCACTGGGCTTTTATATATATAGATAGAGGAAGTAATACATGTACATACCCATTATTACAAAACAAAAAGTAAAGGTTAGTAAATACCCTGAATATAAAAACCACACTTCATATACTTCATAGGGTACTTTGAAAATATTACTTTTATATAGACAGATAGCTACACTAATAAAAGACAAACATGCAAATTGACTGCACCCTCGCTACACCTTAAGCCACGCTCACCAGCCAATCAGAGCGACTATATGCAAATTAACCCAACCAAGATGGTGGCCGACAGCCACGGAGCTGGAGCTAGCAGGAGGCTTCGTTGCCCCAGCGATGGAGGAAGCCAAGCTTCCCGCCCACCCTGGCCAGCTCTGAGCTCCACTCAAGGCTACAAAGTTTCAATTATAGAAGGTAAATAAATCCCAGAATTAAAAAAAAAAAGGAGAGGCTGGGAGCTTCCATCACCAGGGGGCTTGGCCAGCTTCCTGCCCCTGGTGGTCAGTGCGCTCCCACATGGGGAGCTCTGCCCAGCCACAAGCCAGGCGGACGGCTGCCAGCACAGCGGTGGTGGCGGAAGCCTCTCCCGCCTTCTCAGCAGCACTAAGGATGTCCGACTGCAGCTTAGGTTTGCTCCCTGCTGGTAAGTGGACATCCCCCGAGGGCTGCCGGGCTGCCAGAGGGATGTCTGACTGCCAGTTTGGGCCTGATCCCCCAGGGAGCGGGCCTAAGCCAGCAGGTGGACATCCTCCGAGGGGTCCCAGGCTTCAAGAGGGCATAGGCTAGGCTGAGGGACTCCCGAGTGCACACAATTTTGTGCACCGGGCCTCTAGTATACATATATAAACATATAAATGTAAATGATTTTATAATAACATTTATACTATAGAATTTTGACTGATCTCAAAAATTACTACATTAAATGTTTACAAACCTCTTCTCCTTGACTTATCTGCTCCTTTGTTCTTTCTTTTGTTTCCATTATGTATGAATAATCTTCTTTCATTTGTTCTAGTTGGGTTGCTTTCATGAAAAACTATCAACAACAATGAAAACACAATTAAGAATTTGAAAATTTCCATGGAACTCTAAAAATAAAAAATTGGATCTTCAAAACTTTTAGACCAATTATGTAAACAAGACATGGAAAACATACGTAAGCACACGTAGACACAAAAGAACATGTCTCATTTCAGACCCAAAATTTACTTAATCTACTATGTTCGCATCTACATGTTCATTTGCAAAAGTTCTTAAAACTCCATGAAAAAAAACACTTTTGCTGTGATAGTAATACCATTTTGAAAGCTTATTTTTACTGATTCCCATTCTTTTTTTTTTTTTAAATATATTTTATTGAGTTTTTAACAGAGAGGAAAGGAGAGAGAGATAGAGAGTCAGAAATATCGATGAGAGAGAAACATCGACCAGCTGCCTCCTGCACACTCCCCACTGGGGATGCGCCCGCAACCAAGGTACATGCCCTTGACCGGAATCGAACCTGGGACCCCTCAGTCCGCAGGCTGATGCTCTATCCACCGAGCCAAACCGGTTTCGGCTGATTCCCATTCTTTAAGCAAAAATGGAAACAGAGAAAACATCTGTATGTTTGATCTTAGTACACTGCAAATTTTTAGAAAAGGAAATACTTAAACCCATTCAAAAGTTACACTGTAAATTTTGTAGCTTTTTGATATTTAAACAATTTAAGGTATAAAAATTATTATTCAGACAAAGCTAAGAAACATGATTTCTTATGATTGGGATTTCAACCTGAAATTCATAGACACAGACAACAGTATGATGCTCAGCAGAGGGAAGAGGGTGGCAGCTAGTAAAGAGTAAAGGGGAGGCAAACATATGGTGCTAGAAGATGATTTAACTTTGGGTGGGTGCTGGGCACACAATGAAATATACAGATCATGTATCATAGAAATATAAACTTGAAACCTATATGGTACTACTAACCAATGTTACCCCAATGAATTTAATAAAAACTTTTTAAAAAGTTATATATGTGTGGCTAATCATTCCTTTGTATTTTCTTAAAGATTAATTTTAGAAAATAATAGCTCATTCTCCCCTCAGAATTAAAAGCCAAAATGTGGACCAAGAATTCACCAAAAGATTAACATTTTTGGTAGTGTTAATTTATCATCTTACTTAACAATTTCCTAAATGAGTCCCTATAATAATTACTTTAAATAGGTGGCTTATTAAAAAACCCTCAATATTTACTGTGGAAACAAGAATTATGTTCAGAATATATGCTTAAACTATGAATATGTTCTTTTATTAAGTTCATTTACTTGGTGTTCCTTACTTTGTACTTGTCTCCCTCATTTTTAGACTGTAAAAACTGCTTGCTCATCTCTTGTGTTAAAACAGAAACCGGATTATCCACCTGAAAAAAAGCAAACAAGCAAACAAATAAAAGGTTATTTTTGAATACGTCAATTTAATGCCTTAAAGATAAACAAACTGAATATATACAATACAACTAACCTATGGTGCAATCAAGCAGTCTAAGTATTAGCCAATCGTTAGAGCATTAGGGTAAATATATAAAGAAAAATGTTTTAATACAGAGAAAATGTTTCAATATTTCATGAGACTATATACTATAGTCAAAATTAAATATTCTGCACATTTGTAATACCTTAACTAATAATTAAAAAAAAAAATAGAAAAAAAAATTAAATATTCTGAGGGCACAGCTACAAGAATTCTCTGAAGAAGTGTTTTTACTGTAAAGTTTTCATTTCTTTTATCTCTTTTATAGAAAATCACTCCTAGCTACTCTTAACCATTGGACAAGAGTTGGGAAAGCCCAAGCATGGGATTCAGCTGCCTTGAGACCTAGTTTGGGCTCCCTGCCCTCCTATGTAGCCTTGGGCAACTTAGTTTAAATACAAAAAGTCCAACTCAGTTTCTTTTTAATCAGAATTATGATAAGTATCGTTTCTGTTTCTTATAGCAGTTTTTCAAAGTTCCTACTTGTTATAGCTTCATGAAGACATTATAAAAGAAATGGAAATGCTGGAGTCATTTCTATCTTTTGGAGCGGGGAGGCATTTTAAATAAGCCATTGCTTGGATTCGACCACCTTTGGCTAACAAGTTAAAGTACAGTTAAGGTAATTGTAAAGTATACTAACAGTTCAAATTATAGTTGAAAAAACTTAAAAAATATATTACTTGTTTCAAAAAGATTTATACTTTATATATCTGGTGTTAGTAACAAAGCAATTGGTATGTTAGAAAATAATCCTGTTCTTAAGTGATAGAATATGTAGGGCCAGTATAAATGAGGAAAGTTTTAAACTCCTTCATTTTACCATCTGTAAAATACCAACTTAGCAATTACCTGTATGTTAAAATGATCAAGAATTGCAATCAGCTCTTCTTTCCTAGTAGAAACCACGGTGCCTAGTTTCAGGAAAGACAAAATAACCAGACTGTTTCTAGGGCAATAATACAGAAAAAAACTGAGCAGTTAATCAGGTACCCACAGAGGGAGAGGCACAGATGCAGTGACTGTGCTTCTCTTCTTCCTGGAGCTCAACATTTTCTGTTCCTTTTCATCTCTGGCTCCCATAATTCTTAACACTCACTTCCTTTTTATGTCCTTTCCCACCTTTTGCTAACCATCTCTTTCCACATATGATAGAAACTATGGGGGTGAAAGAAGGTTTGCAGATGAGAACAAAATGGCATAGCCTATTTCAAACAAATCCAAATTCTGCCAATCGTGGTTTTGTTGTAGAATGTCCGGTGGTACAACTATGTATAATATTTGTATGCATATATACACATATGAATACATACATGCAACCAAGGAACCATCTTACAAGAGATTTCAAGAGCTTAGTGCCCTTCCAATAAATACCAGCACAATCACTTAACTCTTTTAAACTAGATATTTACTAATATTTTATATGAAATGAAAAGAACTTCATACAAACCTGTTTCACTTTTTAGTTTATAAGATCGACTTCCATCCATGCTGATGTGTTGCTGCACCACTATAGTGTTTCCATACACATTTCCTCTATAGGCATCATCTCCTCTGTTTCTTAATGTTATTGAGATGTCTGCTGAGCTAAAGGAATAAGGTTAAGTACATGAAGATACAATGCAATTACAGTACTAGGTCACTAAATTTTCAAAACTTCCAAGTAATTTGGCTAATTCATTTGAAAAGTTACTGTACACCAGATATCACATCTAACAAATAAATTAAAATTGAGACTAAGGTAAGCTTTATAAAAAAGAACTGACAATTCTATCTAATACAGAAACAATTTGTTAAATAATAAGAGCACACATGCTTCAGAAACAATGAGAGACACTCATTTCCCCACACACTTTTTGTTGTCAGGAGAAAGGGGTATATACAGGCCATTAGGTGAGGAGGATGGGGGAGGTGGCATAGAGGAAAAGAGCAGCAAAGGCACTACCTGCCTAGAGGCAAAGGCACAGAGAAAACCAGAGACAGGAGACACTTGGTTCTGAGATCTCTCTTTTCTGGTCACTCATGAGACCCAATTCTACTTCCTCTTGGAAGCTTGCAAGATATATAAAACCCTGCATCTTTACAATAAATCTCCTTTTCAAAAGCTCCCCTGAATGGGTTGGTGTATGTATTTTCTTTTATTCAGCAATACCTAATGAAGACAGATATGCTCCTGCCAAACTGTAATTACCAGGATTGTTACAAGCACTCTGAGTTGATTCTAATGAAGACTCAAGGCTGAAAATCAATAAATAAAGTATGATCGGAAAGGGCAGCTGAACTACAATACGGTGCAAAAATATGTTTCATTAGCTAATATGCTTACCTCAAATTAAGTGAATGTATCTCATGAAAAAATTGATTGATTGACTTTAGGCACAGAACAGACTACAAATAGAACTGGAAAGCTCAATGAGCTGATTCCGTAAATACGTGATGACAGAATCAGACACTATAAATTCAGGGGAATTTTACAGACACCAAATGTTTTAAATGAGGAAAGGGATGACAGGAATAGTAATGGGTCTGGGAAAGCTGTTTATAGCTACTTTTTCAGACAAGGTCAGGAAAAAGGAGACTGAGCCCACATTAAAGCTTTTAACTGTTATTAACTCTGTTTAAAATATATCGATGTTCCTATCTACAGACAGCTGTGTCCTCAAAGCTGGTGATTGTGTAAGCTAGCCCTTTTCTTCCTTTCTTTCTTTCAATGGTTTTCCAAGGGCAAGTCTCAGAACAAGTTTCTGCTTTGGGTCAGGTACCTCCAAAATGGGGGGGAAAATTAATTAATTAATTGAGTCATAAATCATTTAGTGATACCAAAAAAAGTAATTTCTTCCTGAAGCTTCCATTTGAAAGATCAATGCATTATCTGGCTAGGTGGATGAGGTGATTATTTGGGCAACTAAGAAATGTATAGTTATATAATGAATTAAAACTGAGTCCAGACTATTAACTAAAAAGTGTTAAGATAACTAATTTTTTATTTCAGACATAATTTTGTTTGGGGACTATGGGAAAGAAGAGCTTGCTGGGCTAAGGCCCAAATAAGATAAGTAGAGACAAAAAAATATGCTGGAAAATTCTTACCAAATAGTTCTTTTCCAAGGCCACACAGCATGGGAAATCGTTTACTGTGTATCTTTCCCCTGCTTCTCCTGAGTCAGCTTGGAACCCTGGCTCAGGGTTCAGATTCCTAAGGTTTCTGAGAGATACATCAGAAACTGTAATCCTGATTCACATCCCTCCCCATTCTATTTTTTAGTAATAAAATGGGGGAAGTTAAATGGATATGACACTGAGCAGAGGAAAGTCTGTTATACGAGAAAAAGGCTTCACTATTAATTATCCAAGTTCCTGATGTTTTGGGCGTCGGGCGTGTGAGAGGAACAAGTGCTGGAAGCAGCCCCACTCTGGGAGCTCTGACAGTCTGGGACATCTAGTTGTCAGGAGAAACAAGGTCCCTATGAGCCATCTGAGGCACTATTTTTTTAAAATTTTTTTATTAAGTTATTACATATGTGTCCTTATCCCCACGTTACCCCCATCTGAGGCACTATTAAAAAAAGGACATCATCCTGAAGAGAGCTCCTAATAGGCAAAAGGCCATGAGTCTATGATGATGTAAACTAGGCAATTACTATAAAGTTATGTGAAGGCAAGCTGCAACAAAAAAATATAAACTTGAAGCCAAAGTGAGTAGTTATAAGACCATTCATCAAGGGTCAAGATGGACCACAAATAGATTCGTGCTTGTGGCCCTCAAATCAAACTCATTGGTGAATCACCTGAGTAAAGGATATAAAAATTAGAGACAGAGAGTAGAATACTCTTTTGGAATTCTTAAAGCGCTGGAGGCAGAAATTTTGTGCAGGGACACCTTGGCTGGTCACAGACTCTGCCTTCACCTGTGTCATACCAACGTGGACTTGCCAAAGCTGGGTTTGGAACAAGAGTCAAAGTTCAGTGTTTATAAATATTGCTTTAAACACAAGCACATAGATTTATCACTGCTCATTCTTCCAGAAAGGTAACAGAAACAGGCACATGGCAATAATTTGCACAAGCTTTCTGTCTGGAGATGGATAACAGGCAACAGTGCGCCATGCTGGGAACAGGGGCAAGAGAAAGGAATGTGCCGGGAGCCAGTCCATCTTTGCTGTTTCAAGGGACCTGGCATATATGGCATACTGTTCTTAATATGTTTGCTCACCTTCTTGGCACTGTGTTTTAACCAAGGTCACCTCTCCGAGAAAGGTTGCTTCCCCAGGTAGGGATTTTCCCTTGAAGTTAGGGAGGGAATAAAACCTCTTAACTAAGTGCCAGGCGGGTAATTAATCTAACTACGAACAATCATGTTTAAGCTACATAATCTTTACTCCCTT
>NW_006293779.1:11381354-11393012 GCF_000327345.1 Myotis davidii | reverse complement strand
CTGTGATTCCTGTGCTCCAGTTCTGAGAAGACACTTCATTTCCTAAAACGCCTACATGAACTGTGACTCTAAAGCAGCTGCTAGTATGAAAAAACTGAAAAATGCATGTAAAAAGCAAACACTTACTTCTGTCCATCTTTCACAAAACCTTTTAAAGAAGAACCTCTATTAGTAGCGATTGCTTTTCCACCAAGACCAACTATGAGAGCTGTGAGTACTGCACTCTTCCCACCTAAAGAAACGGGAGTTGAAGAAATCACATTCATTAGAGAGCGAGAAAAGGAAGGGCTGACACCTACAATTTGATGTGAAAATTTCATAATAAAAATGTGAATTAGCCTAATCCTGAAAGTATTACACTTCAATTATAATTTTCTTCCAGTGCCACAGCAGCTAATGTTAAAAAAAAAAGTTGTATATATAATGAAATATTTAGCTAATGCTATTAGAAAAAATCAGTACATTTCAAGAATTAAATTTTTGCCACTGATAAGGAAATGGGAAAAAATGGTTGCTGCATTTTCAACCTAAAAATCCCATTGTACTTTGGACCACAGCCTATTCATTGAACTCCCTAACTATACATACATACATAAATACGTACATATTTAACTCATCTAATTTTTATGACATTCTAATTAAAATTTACTTTTTCCATAAATTCTTAGAAGCCAGAAACTATTTTTAACAACCCTTAAAGTTCCATTGAGACAGGAATGTTGTCTATTTTATTCAATGCTGTGTCTCCAATATCTGCCCATAACAGCACTCCCATGAATGAACTTTTTGAAAAATTTATCAATCATATACATAAATATTTGGACAATTATTGCTCCTAATTTGAATATTATTCATCAGTTAGCACTTTAAAAATGTATTTCTTTTTAACCTGCATAAAATATCACAAGCTGAAATTCCAAAACCTACAATAATTATCGAGAATATGATAACCATTTTATGAGTGCCACGATCAACCAATTCAATCAACTCTTATTGGCCCATTATCTTCCACAATACAGTCCAAATTAACCAAAATATACCATTGGTTGTCCAGCTGGCGTGGCTCAGTGATTGAGCATCGACTTATGAACCAGAAGGTCATGGTTCGATTCCTGGTTAGGGCACATGCCTGGGTTGTGGGCTTGATCCCCAATATTGAGTGAACAGGAGGCAGCCAATCAATGATTCTCTCTCATCATTGATGTTTCTTTCTCTCCCTCTCCCTTCCTTTCTGAAATCAATAAAAATATATTAAAAACAAAAAACAACAACAAAATATACCACTGGTTAACCCATTTAGTTCCTGGGATGCCTTTCAAGTCCCTATTCTAACTTTCTTCTTTCCTTTCACTTCTAAATTCACTGCCTCCACTACTTGCGTTATTTCTTCCTAAGTTTTATTAATAAAATCAGTCTCAAGAGTTAAAAATAAGAGGACCTAACGGCCCAACCCACGTCTTTCTTCACTTACTGCCCTATGTGACCTCCATGTGGCACTGACCCCTCTGTCCATTCTCTCCTTCTGAAAACTCTTCCCTCTTGGCTGAATGCAGAGTAGGGAACACAAAGAACTAAACAGGCTGTGGAACTACAGGTACCTAGTTTCATGTCATAGCAGTATTACCATTGTAGACTTTGGCAAGCCTCCTTTCCTTGTGTACTGGCTCCGTCAAGCTGGCAATACCTCATGCCTGGCTGGTCTATCAAAAACGTTACATCACTGTTCTTTCTAACTCCTGTATCTTCCCCTTCTCGTCGATTCTCCACAGCGTGGCCCGTTCGTTTCACAAATCTTGCTCAGGTCATCACTTACTCACAAACTTTAATTAGTTCTCCGCTGACTTCTTTTTTTTTTTTGTCCCCACAGATCCCACCACCTCCCACCCCACCCCCCAACAGCTCCACTGACTTCTGAATAAAACCCCCACTTCTTTACCATGGCATCCAAGACCTTTAGCAGTATCATCTATAACATGACTCTCCAGTGTCAGCTTTTGCCCCTCCCCACCACATACGATATGATAAAGCCATATAAGGTTGTTGCCTCTCCCCACACACATCTACTTCTACCCCCACAAACCTTAACCTTAGCTGATGAGCAATCTTTGCCTGGAATATCTCAGCTTCTTCCCCAATGAGACAGAGTACCAGCACAAATACCGGCTCTCACAACACTTTCATCTGTCACAAGAGTGAGAAGTTCCTTCCTTCACCTTTGGATGCCCATGGCCCTTTATTCATGCTCTGTTACAACATTCAATAGAAGTAGATACAGGGCTGCCCCAATTACAATAAGGTCAGCTTGTCCACTCTTCTATGGTGTGAATTCCAAGGTAAATAGATTCAAAAGAATAAATAGGAAACGTTTATCTCTGTTGCATAAATCATGAACCCAGAGTTAACATTATTTCTTAACGTGTAGAATGGCAGCAAACACTGAAACTATTCATGACCACTGTTACAGACCTCAGATTTATCAGCACTAACAGTCGCCTATTTTGAAAAGTTAATGCATTCTAATGTCAACGCAATGCTCAGAGTGCACAAAGGAAAGCGAAAGCACTTACTTCCATTGTTGCCAACGACAAAGTTAACATTAGAACCAAATTTGAAGGGTCCAAGCATTGAATGACACATGAAGTTTTTTAGCTGAATACTCTCAATTATTCCAACTTCTGCTGCAGTCTATTAAAAAACAATGGAAGAAGACAATCAATCGGTCCAATTCACTCATTATAACTATCCAAACGTCTACAGCAGGAGAAAGATCAGCAGTGTTACCCATGAAAAGTTACAGAAAGTGAATAAGTTAACTTCAAACAATGAGTGAAATGAAATGAAATGGGAGCCTTATATGAGTAACTACTCATTCTAAATTCCTTAAAAAAATCTAATAAGTAAATCACAAGGTTTCTTAATATAAATAATACTAATATTTTGAGTCAGATAATTTTCTGTGAGAGGAGGGCTATCTTGCATTGTAGAGAACTATTTCCCAGAGTAGCTGTAGCACTTTATTTTCTCCTTTTCAGTCTTACCGGAGGTTTGTCAATTTTATTGCTCTTTCCAAAGAACCAACTCTTTGTATCATTGTTTTTCTCTATTAATTTTTCTAATTAAACAAAAACTTCATAATTAGTTGGGTTATTTTACCTCAGTTTTTTAAAGGTCATATTGCTTTTCTGATATTGAATTATCAAGAATATGTCATATGAACCAGACATGAGAAACATGCCAATAAAAAACCCACAGTTTTGTACTTACCAAAGTAGAGGTACCATTAGTGAAGGTGTCTGTACATTCATCTTCATCACCATCTTTATCAGAATCCTCCACCTCTTCTTGTCTTGGTCTTTTGGCATTTTCAGGAGAGCAGAAATTCTCTTCCTTTCTTTTGGCCATCAGGTCTGAACAAATTTTAACACATTATTGTAACAATGAAATAAATCAAGTATACTATTCATATGATTATTCCACATACATTAAATTTAACAAAATTAAACGAGAGGAGGCTTACATTTTAAGTACCATGCTCATTCATTTTGACTTTAAAAAGGTAACAATGTCATCTGCATGGAGAAAGGGGTCCGTGAGCAGAAGAATACAGGTGTCACCAGACGCTAGAAAGGCAAGGAAACGGATTCTTCCCTTGAGCCCCCAGAAAGGAACACAGACCCACTGCCGCCCTGACTTTAGCCCAGCGAGACAGGTCAGACTTTTCACCTATCCAAGTATAAGATAATACATTTGTTTGTGTGCTTCTGAATCATCTGCATATGAAATACCAGTTGGTTTTACTTCCATTGTTTATGG
This sequence comes from Myotis davidii, assembly GCF_000327345.1. Classification (NCBI taxonomy): domain Eukaryota; kingdom Metazoa; phylum Chordata; class Mammalia; order Chiroptera; family Vespertilionidae; genus Myotis; species Myotis davidii. The sequence continues at coordinate 11,389,199 of NW_006293779.1, read as the reverse complement.
CCACCATTTTACTGATATGAACCTACCTCAATAGTTTGACTCCTAAATTCACAAAAGGTAAAAGATTTTGTGCAACCATGGTTTCTAGTTTCCCAGATGTTTTAGAGATGGCATAATGCCTTCTGAGATTATTCCAGAGCAATCATCCAACTTTTACAAGTTATAGAGTAACAGTCAATCAGATAAAACTTTTAATTTTAAATTATTTTCCCAAGGAAGTATATTTTGAAGCAGTGTTGCTAGCACTAGTAATTCCCCTTAACCATTCCCTAAAGAAAGTGCATGCTTGATTGACTATTTTTTACCAACAGGCTATAAAATTTATATCTGGAAAATGAATATATTTAAAATTACACAGATTTTCTAAACATATGAAAACTGCACTTCAAGTCACAGCTGATAGTCTGTGACTAAAATTAAATGTTATGACTACTCTGATTGCTGCTTTCAGTTTTCTCTTTAAAAAACATTTAAGATCTCAAAAGATATAGTACCTAATAAATGTTTGCTGAATAAAGAGAAAAATCCTTGGCACAGGTAACCAAAAGTTTCTAAGATACAAGAAAAGAATATGAGAAAAGTTTTAATCTCAATCAATTTCAGTCTCTCAAGTACTACATACACCATAGCAACCCTGTTTATGCCCAGTGCCTGGGTGGCAGTACATTATTTCCTCTTTTATGAATTTGGACTGAAAGGCTCTAGTCAGTCCTCCCTAGAAGAGATGACATGAACACAGGTCAAGAAAGCCAGTCCTAAGTGCATGTGTGTGCTGGGAAAGGGGGAGCTAGTGCAGCCGTGTTACAGAGCATGAAGTAGCTGTGCAGAAATAGGACAGGGACTCTACAGCAGTGGTTCTCAACCTGTGGGTCGCAACCCCTTTGGGGGTCGAACGACCCTTTCACAGGGGTCGCCTAAGACCATTGGAAAACATATATATAATTACATATTGTTTTTGTGATTAATCACTATGCTTTAATTATGTTCAATTTGTAACAATGAAAATACATCCTGCATCTCAGATATTTGCATTACGATTCATAACAGTAGCAAAATTACAGTTATGAAGTAGCAACGAAAATAATTTTATGGTTGGGGGTCACCACAACATGAGGAGCTGTATTAAAGGGTCACGGCATTAGGAAGGTTGAGAACCACTGCTCTAGAGGAAGGATGTGGAAGAGAAAAGGAGGGCGAGGGAAAGACACTCATGCAGTGATGCCTTTTTAAAAAAAACACAAAAAAACCACTGCTTTCCAAACTTATACCAACAGAACCAATTTCAGAAGTATCAAATGCCTGTACGTATTTTGGAGGAACTATTCTGGAGAACAATAGTTGCCAAGTCTGTTGTTATGACAATTCATTAAGTGAAATGAGTAGTTCTCCCATCTTCTTAATGCTCTGAAATCACCTCTATAACATTACATTTAAATGTGCTTGGAAAGTGAAAAAGAACTAGACTTAAAGCTAACTAGATAGTGGAGATTGTTTTAACTTTTTATGAAATCATCTCAATTTCTATCTTGTATATTGGGTTTTACAGGTTCACTATATCTTCCTGAATTGGAAAATAAAAATTTTCCATAATTTTTATTTTCCAAAATATTGATAATTTAAAGCCCCAAATATACTACACAAAATCACCTTATATTTTATAAATCTTCAAGTATAGTCATAACTCCTTTCATGCAAATTCTATTTCATTAAATTTTAAACCTTTCTCCCCAAAATTAGTTCTTTGCCCCACCAAAACTAGCTTTTCTTCAATGCGAATATTTTAATATTTATTCATATATTTTATACAATCAATTATAAGGGGTATGCAGGGGGACCAGATCTCCCACAGCGCAAGTTTAAAAAAGGACATAGAGACTTCTACTTCCATGAAGATGGAATAGGTGTGTTTTTCCCCCCGATTCCTCCTGCTTAGTAAAACTAAAAACCTTGAAAATTACATATAAAAGAAACATAAGACTCTGAAAGAGAAGGAGACAGATTGGCTAGGGACCTCAGCACCCAAAGAATGACACCCTGGTGATGTCCCTGAGTTTTTGCTTTACTTCCAATTTCTCAGATTTGGAGAAGACAGCCACTGCGGAAACACCAACAGGTGTAAGTGCAGGGGAGGTGGAAGACAGGGTGGGGCTAAGGAAAGCTGTCCTCTCTAGCCAAAGGATCAGGAAAAGGGCCCAAGACAGAGAACTTTCAGGCAAGAATTGCTCTACTCCAGCCAAATACCATTAAAAAAACTGTGCCCCACACCCCCACGCCAGCCTGGTCTTCCACTCTGGTGAGGCTAAAGGAGTCATCTCAACACCCCAACTGGGCTGGTGTTAGAGAAGGCTATGTAGGCCAAGGAGAGAACCATGACAATGACTTCCGTGGAGATCACCTAGAGAGCTGAGACAGTTACCCCCACAGGCAGCAATAGGGTGCCACTTACTCCCACTCCCCCTGCATGGTGTCAGAGGAGGCCTTTTACTACTGCCGGAGAGGGGACCATGCAGGGAGCTGAAACTTCCATTCTGGCTCAGCTGTCACTAAGGAAAGAGCTCTGGTAAGTTCTAGATCAGAGTCTCTATGTCCATGGTCCAATACCGTAGGGCAGAAGTTCTCAAAGGTTATGGTCTCTCAAAAGATACTACAGCACTCAAAGAGCTTTTGTTTATATCTATCAATATTTACCATATTAGAAATTAAAAGTGTTAAACTTTTAAACAACACCAAGTACACATTCTATCAGTCGTGAGAACAATGACATCATCACATGTCTTACAACCTCTGGAAAGCTCCACTGTACATTCAAAAGTGAATGAAAGTGAAAAGGGGAAATAACATCTTACTATTATTACAAAACAGTTTTTACCTTGAAGACCCTGTGAAAGTCTCACAGATGCTTGGACCACACTTTGCAAACTGCTGCTGTAGGAGATACTGTACGCAAATCCATGACACAGTGCCATTGTTTACAAGGCATAGCCAGCAAAGAAGGAAGTTAGAACAGCAGGAAAGCTGACCACTGAATGACTTGCAGACTTGATATTCAAAGTGTAGCCCAAGGACCAGCAAGCAGCCTCTCTATCTCCTTGGAATGTGTTAGGCTGCCAGCATCTCAGGCCACGCCCTAACCCAAATGAATCTGAATCTTCATTTTAGGAAGACCTCAGATGATTCATAAGCATATTAAAGTTTGATAAGAACTATTATAAACAACATTAAAGGACTTGGACTTTATCCTATCCTGAAGGCAATGATGAATCTAATTTATCATGATAAATTATGTATCACTCAAAAGGTATATTAGTTAACACCCAAAGGACATTTAACCTTAACAAATGTCTTTAGAAATATTACCATTAGAGTCACAATTACATAGTACTCAAAAATCTTTATTTTACATATAATTTAATGTTTATTTTGAATCTCTTACACAACTCAAAACTTGAAAATCAAATATATTCCTCAAATTATTTAATAACAAGAATCAATGTACACATATTTAAATATATTTTTATTGATTTCAGAGAGGGAGGGAGAGGGAAAGATAGAAACATCAATGGTGAGAGAAAAATTGATCAGCTGCCTCCTGCATGCCCCACACTGGGGATCGAGCTCACAACTTGGGCATGGGCCCTGACTGAGAATCAAACCATGATCTCCTGGTTCATAAATCAACTGAGCCAAGCCCACTGGGCTCAATATATATTAGTTTCAACTTGTTGCTAATTTAAATTCCCTAGAATACCACCAAGCCATTTCCCCCTCCCCAACACTTTCTTCTCTCCCACCCATCCTCTATTCATTTCTCAATTATTGAGCAATAATTAATTCATTTATTATAGAAGAGCAAAAAAGAAACATTACTGTTTGGTTTGCACAACAGTAAATGCCCTTTTAGACACTGTTTTTATTAATGCTTAATAACATGATCTTAGCAGGCACTCAGAGAGCAGCTGATTGATTTTAGAATTTTACCATTCATAGAAAACGGCAGTTTTCAAATAAAATTGGGGGGAGGGAAATGAACAAAGGTAAGTGTGATAAGCTTCTTACAATGAATGTGAGATTCTACACTACACAGAAGATAATGGGCTACATGAAGACGATGTTTTTTATTTGCTGTGCTTAGTCTGGGATTTGCAGTTTGCTACTAGGTTGCCATGGTAACTTGCACCTAACAGACATGAAGGATCCTACCTTTTATAATAAGAATCACTTTGTGATTTAATGATAATGGATTTTTAAAATCGCAGTAGATAGAGGTTAAAACAGAAAAACTGTTTCCAATAGGTTAAAGAGACATATATACAGAAGATCCCCTCCCCCAAATATACTTTTAAATATTCTGGAATGCACAAAAAGGGGAGAAAAAAGCTCCTCTGGGGTTATCAAGACATCTACAAGTCTCTTCATAGTTTTAATATTTGTTTATTGACAATAAAAATATTAGAATTAAAGAACATATCATTTCTCTCTCATAGGAACCAACGGCTATCAGAGCAGAAACAGTAACAAATATGCACTTTTAATAAAAAATAAGTTCAAGATCAATAACCACAGGTTCATTACAGCAGTATAAGCATAGGAAATGTGATAGACATCAAATGCGTTTTAAAAATATATTTTTTAATGTTGATAGCATTAGATATCTACCATTTCCTCCCCCTTTACCTACCTCCTCCCAGCCCCTGCCTCCCCGGACCCCCTAACCCCCCTAGGTCTTCACTACCCTATTGCACATGTATGGGTTATGCATGTAAGTATGTAAGTTCTTTGGTTTATCTCTTCTCATCCCCCCACCCCCACATCAAGGTACGTCAGTCTGTTCCATGCCTCCATGCTTTGGGTCTTATTTTGTTGGTCAATTCATGAAAGTATGTGCGTAGGAAATTTGATAGACGTCAAATGCATTTTAACAGGATTATAAAATTCTAGATTTTAGATTTTATTGTGACACCTAATAATTTATACTTCCCATTTAACTAAGCTGGAACTAACAGCAGTGAGAGCAGACATAACAGAATTGGAATTCTCAAAAAACAAATCATGGTTATAAAAAGGCAAATTGCTACTACTTCTGAATCTGCTGTGGACTGTTTACTTCACGCCCAATTCTACTCCTCCCACCACCATGGATACATTCATTCTGCATTAAACAACCTGATTTTTAATGCATTCAATTAATTAAGCACACTGCTTGCAATATATGATGAAATCATATGAGATACAATAGATAATAATATAAATATTTAAGTTAAAAAATCCAATTAAGTCCACGCATTAAACAATCCCAGATGAGTGAAACTGGAAAGTACTAGGCACAGAATTTCAGTTAATAAATTTGAACAGTCAGATTTATGTTTTAAAAACATCCCTGTGGCCTAAATGTAGAGGACAGATGAAACAGAGAGGCTGAGAATATGGGCAAGAGAACAGTCTCTAAAGAATGAGGGGCACTGAACAGAAAAAACAATAGCAACACCAGGAGATGATGGGGGAAGAGATGAAACCAAGAGATTTAAAAGATTGGGTCACTTGGGGGCATAGAATTAATATTTGTTGAATAACCACTTGCTAGACTATGTGCTTAGCTGTTGAGATAAACATTCTATGTATTTCCCTTAACACGTAAAGCGCCCAACCTGTTTTGTCTTCCGGATGGAAAGTATAGTGTCAGTCACCGGTGACTGACAGGGCGCTTAACATGTTAATCCTCAACATCCGTATAAACTGTCCTTATTTTATAAAAGAGGGTACTGAGAATCAAGAGGACAGTTGCCCAGGTTTATGTAGACCAGATCCAAACCCAGGTTTGTGAAAACCTAAATTCAAACCTCTTTAATGCCCAAGTTCCTCCAGGCATGAACTGAATTTAACAGTTTAATTGTTTATGGCCTGTAAACTAGCTATTAATCTGTTCATCTTCTTGTCCACCCTTTGTTAATGTATAAAACTACATAAGAGATTCTATTGCGATGTGTCCCTCCAATGTTACTATGCTTTATAAAATTTTACTTTGCGTTATCTACACATTTAATGCTAAAATGTCATTATAATTAGATGAAGCAGGTTTGGCAAGGAGGGAGGATATAGAATACATTTATTTTGTTTGAAAACACTGAGTTTGAAGTGCTCCTGGGTAAAACATACTCTGCTGTAGAGGTGGACTGGGGAGTGGAGCTAAGGAAGCCACAGAAATTATTTTGAATTTGGTCACCAGCGAAAGTATGTTGAGTGAGGAAAGATGTATTTCATTAATTAGTGAAGCAAAATGCTAACGTTAATATAAGTGACTGTACCTGACTCTCAGTCATCTGGACTTCTGAGTAGATAGAACAGTAGCATTTAAATATGCCTTAAATGTAATGCATTCTATTACGGTAATTTGCGTTGTGCATTAATTCCTGAAAAGTAAGCCAAATACAACTTTGGTTAATTTTCCTAACTGAAGTCTAAAAGTGATAGTTAGGATTTAGGCAGGTTTTACATAAAATTCTACATCTAAGCACTCGGTAAAATAAACCTTTGAGTAAAACCTGTTTTTCCGCTGTAACAACCCTAATATGTCAACTGTACTTACTTTTTTTGTCAGGTTCAATAAGTGCCTTGTACATATTATCGATAAACGTAGAGATATAACGGTAACTATCTCGCTCACTCTTCCCACCCCGATCTATTTAAGAATCCCGTGAGGAGGGTAATACGTTAATTTATGCAACTACAGAAAAGGAAATGAGACTTGAGGAGGTGGTACCCACTTGCCCAGGGTCATACACCATCGGTTCTGCCTTAGACAAAAACATGCCTTTTAAACAACAATCGAGGGATCTCAACATGTTCTTGTAGTTACACCCATTCAGGAAAAAGAAATTCTGAATGCACATTCCAAAACGAATTAAGTACTCTGCATACTTCACGCACCAAGAGAAGGGGAGAAAGTAAACCTCGGGAGGCCTGGATGCTCCCACCCGAGCTCCACACTCGGGGACTACCTGCAGGCCGGTGCATGGGCAGCCGAGCGCTTTAAAGGACTACACAGCAGCCTTCTCAAAGCCAGGGATTTGGACTTTTCTTTCTTTCTTTTGAATATACATTCCAGAATAGCTTGTCCTCAAAACACTCGCTTTCCATCTCCTATTCGTAAAAGATAACTTGTCTTCCCACATCACCGCTTTTTCTAGGAATGATCACAAGCCCCGTGGGTCCTACACCCACCCCTTTCTCCACCCCGGAGTCCCGTGTTCCGCAGTTCCCAGCTGGGATTCTTCTCCAGCTCGTTTCCGCAAGAAAACAGGGGAAAGGATCGCTCTCATAAAAGATCCACACATCACAATTCAATTTTTTCTAGAAAATGCCGTTCGCATGTTCCCGGAGCCGGGTTTCACCACCAATGCAACTGAAGTGGTAGTTGTATCTATCTCTTAAACATTCTTAAGTTGCTTCTGGCGAGGTTACCATCAGATTGCTGATAAGCGCCCAATTCCCAAGTGTAACGTCACCCTTTAACCCCGAGGCCCCTCCAGCCGCTTCGCAAAGCCAACCGGCCCTTAGGGGACGGGCAGGGGGTCCCGCCGCCCGCGCCGGCAGCTGCCCGGAGGGGCCCAGCGCAGACGGGCAAGTTTCCCGCGGCAGAGGCGACCGGTGCCGCCTGCAGAGAGGGCGCGAAACCCCCGCCGGCCGGCCCGCCCAGGCCCACGGGGACCATGCTGGACACGGGGGCAGCTCCGGGGACCCGGGCGCCACCAGACGGTTGGGGGAGGCAAGCGACGGGGGCAGCGACAGGGACACGATCCGGAGCCAAGGAGAGCGAAGGCGCGCACCCTCACCCTACCTCCAACAAGT
>NW_006293779.1:11377515-11381329 GCF_000327345.1 Myotis davidii | reverse complement strand
TCGCGCCACTGTTGTCTACAGGAGGGGCCGGAAGTGCCCCTGGGCGGACGGTGAAGCTGGGAACAGCTGGGGCTGCACAGCGGCCGGACGCGGGGTGGTGTACAGGGGCGTGTTGATTTGCCTCAGTGAAAGGGAAGATTGCTCGGAGGCCCAGCAACAGCTCCACGCATGCGTACCGCGGAGCGGAGCGGCTGGGAGCTAGCGGTCGGGTCGGGACGGGGGGCTGCCACTTCCCGGAAGGGGCGGGACCTTGCGTGCGGAGGCGCCGGATTTGAAGTGCTCCCGGGAGGTTTTCGCGTCTGGGTGCTACGACCTATACGCAGGGCTTTGCGTGGGAAAGGCAAGAGGACGTTTTTCATTTTCTTTTTACTTTAATCTTTTTTGGGGAGGAGATTAAATTCAGAAACTTGGAAGCAGCTAGTTAGGATTCAGGCCAAACTGGTAAATGACGGAGGGCCGCCTTCCCAAGCCAAGGAGAAAGGGTTGTCTGGGTAAGTCCCACGGGCCGTGGAGAGGCGGCCCCAGGGGCCCGGGACTTCCCGTCGGTCCTTTGGCGTGTGGGTTGGGGAGGAGCTCTGTGTTCGCGCCCTTCAAACGCGCCGTCGGTGGCTCCCGTTTGCGCACCGTGAGAGCGCGGCCCGCCACCCCCTGCCCGGCTTCCAGCCCCTGCGCCTCTCCGCCCCCGAGCTGACCCGCGGGCCAGAACTTGGTGTCCCCGCTACTCCGGGCTCTCCCTTCTCTGCCAAGGCCAATGCGTCCTGAATGTCCTTGCCCTGGGCACCCCGTCGGGCCCACGCCGACGCCTGTTCAAGGCCCTCAGGGCGAGTCTACCGATGCCCGCAGGTATACTTGGGTGTTCCCCTTTTCCAGTTGTCAGCGTGGTGTTTGGAAAATAATTTGCATTATAGCAACTGCCTTAAGGCATGATGGTTAACTTACAGCCATTTTCCCCCCTCCCCATCCCGCCCTACCCCACCCCCACCGGCATCTCAATAAAAATCGGGACCAGTAAAAGTTAAGGCCTTGACTTGGCTTCCTGCGCCCTTCTGCACCCGACCTTAACCTTCTTCTGATGTTTGCGCAACTCTTCACGTGGCCTGCTGATCTAGACAAGTAATCTTTCCATCTTCCTTTCCAGATGGGAACAAAGTGGCATGTACCGCTACCCCAGTCCACCCCCCAAATAAATTGATGTCAAACGTCTGGTAGTGAAATTCCTTGTATCTAAGTCACCTTTTTACTTCTAAAGATAATCATATATATATATATTACATTCCTATTATGGTCCTTGCCTTGATACAATAAGTATGACATAGTCTGAAGAGTCAAAAATGCTCTAACATCTAGGCTAAGTGGTCCTGTTGGGAAACAAGGAGAAACTTTGGGAGGTGTCTGCTTGGATGTCACTTCCTTTAGGAAGCCTTCCTGGGGTTGAGGAGGTACCTCTTCTTTATATGCTCCTGTAGTTCACTCTCCTTATCTCTGTACCTGTACTTGTCACATTGTTGTAATTCTTTTTATCTCTAGCCTCACTCTACTAAGTTCCTCAAATTCAAGGCTTAATCTTTTATTATTGCGTCTCCAACACTTAGAAGAACTTCCGATAAATAGTAGGCATTTAATGTTAATTGTTAGCAAAGTTAAGCCCAGTTTATATTATATTCTGCTTTAAAGTTAGAACTAAATTCATATGAAAATAAAACTGACGGAATAATAAACATTAGAGACGTTATGTGGGAAACCCCAAACAGTACCATTTTGTTCTGAAGTAAACTTTACATTGTTTACTAGTCCATTATAGTCATCTAAATGGGAATAAGGTAATTTAAAGTATTTCCCACATTATTGTTAAAATAAGTTTCCTAATGTTTTTGCTTAAAACTGAAGTAAAATTGCAAAACTGAATAAAATGTATTTTTGCATGAACCAGATCACTGACCTTTTTTATGTTTTTTTAGAATTTGATTCATTAGTGGAATTAGCAAGGTTCTGTGCTTTTCTCACCTCATTCAGTTTTATAATCAACCAATAAAAACTTATTAGCTTTTAAGGAAGTTTTAGGAGCATAAATTGATTTATGGGCACCATATGGTTACATCAAAGGATTTGTTTTTGTCTTAACCTAAAGTGAATTTTAAGCACTTTCTTTAAACTAGAAATTCATGTTCTTTCCACCAAGTAGTAATATCTGAAATAGAGTGATTGGATTTTCTTTTTTTTTTTTGGTACCAAGCTACTAAAATTGGTCATGAGATTCAAAGGATGTCAGAATCTTGTAATTCATTTTGTTAGTATCCTTCATTTTGGAGATCAGTTAAATGTCTTCCCAACGGTATACAGCTAGTCAGTGTTACATCCAAAACCAAAATCCTAGGTTTCTTATCCCAAGTACAGTGCAGTTTTACTAAACTAAATAAACTGAGGCCACTAATAGGTGATAATTTATTTGTTAAGGGTTATTCTGACTGTTGACTCACATAAGTAATCGTGTATTGCTCTAATTCGTAAGAATTGTGAATATGTTAGATTTTTTTATATGTAATATATATAGACTGCATGATCAGATGGACATCAATAAAATTATTACATTATAAAAGTAGAAACTAACCAAATCTCACACCACAAAAATTTCAGATTTCACATTAAAAAAAAAAAAGTAAGACAAAATTATACCTAGTTTTGGGTGAGTTTGATATGTATAATATTTTTAAATTTTAATGATGGGTTATTTTCAGGTAACCTCATCAGATTGATCATGACCTCATACAAGAACCATTTGTTCTATCTTTGAGTGTAGTTGTACTTGAATATCTTAAGAGCTGTTGCATTCTGTCCCTTTTTGGAACTTTATTTGCTTTTACATTCTTGCTACTTAATGTCACTTTGGAGGAAGGACTTGTGCAAAGAAAGTAACAAGAAAGCAATAGATCATGGAAATACATATTTTGTATTAACTGCTATCTTAAAATATGTTCTGTTATTTTTCATAAAATAGACATTTCATATATTTTTACCCTTTCAGAACTATTGAGGTATTCTTTTAATATTCTGCTTTTATTAATGATTTTCACAAGGAACATAAATGCTTTTCAAAAGAAAATTAGAAAAAAAAAGAAAATTAGACATCTAGGATGCAGATCTACTGAAGATAATCCTAAAATAGTATTTTAAAAGAGTCTCCTAAATTTCATTTAAATTACATACTAGATTACATTATTTTTTTTTATTATTGATTTTTTACAGAGAGGAAGGGAGAGAGAGATAGAGAGTTAGAAACATCAATGAGAGAGAAACATCGATCAGCTGCCTCTTGCACATCTCCTACTGGGGATGTGCCTGCAACCCAGGTACATGCCCTTGACCGGAATCGAACCTGGGACCTTTCAGATAAATTACATTAAAGAGTGTTCTGAATTACATTTAGAACACATGTAATTTTACATAATTTTTTTTTTCATTTTACAACTGGCTCTATGGTAGCACCATATTTAAAGAAGTAAATTAACTTGTGACAAAGGTTATGTCACCTTTAAGGAAAGTCACTATCCGTTACCAAACAGGTGATGATTTTAATATTTTAGATTATTAAAATCATTCTGGCGTCATTAGGAGAATGATTACCTGGGATGGAGAGTAGAACAAGATTAGAAGCAGGCGGCCAGTTAGGAGACTATTACAGTCATATACAAGCAACGCTAGCAGAGTGTCATTAGAAATGGGGATTTGGTATAGATTTTGGAAATAGAGAACTTGCTAATCAAAGTGCTATTAGAGAGTGAAGTAAAGAATCAAAAATGCCTAGGTTTTAGGCCTA
>NW_006293779.1:11362311-11377446 GCF_000327345.1 Myotis davidii | reverse complement strand
GGGTAGAACAGTTTGAGGAGAGGTGTTGGAATCATGAGTTAGATGCATATTATGTATCCATGTGAAGATAAAGTAGGGACTGAATCTTCTAGTCCAGAGGTGAGAGATGATGTGGGATACATTATATTAGAGGTGGGGAGTGAAGAAAAGTTCCTTCATTGTAGAATATTCAAGGGGGACTCAGCAATAATGTCTTTTTCAGTGTAATCCAACTCTAAAAATATCCTTCCTGTAAGTCTGCTCACTCTCCAGTTCCCATGTCTATCCCCATCCTTTAGGTATTGTTGCTTGGCATGACTCTAATCCATTAGTTCTGATTAAAAATTGTAAAGGCTATAAAAGGTCTTGCAGTAATTTAAGAAGATCTAATAGAAATTCATGAATGGCAAGTCATTAAAAAAATTTTTTACTGAGGAATGTCATAGAAAGAGACTAGCTCCTATAAAAATGGCCCCTTGATTCCCATCATTTAGACTTTAGAGGAGGAAAATGAGGGACAGAGTCAGCAAAGAAGGAATGTGGGCGGGTAGCAGCAATTCTTTCATGCTTATGAAGAAATATAGAGCATTACTATATAGGAGTGTGCTTGGGGAGCACAAAAGATGTTCTCAGCTTTTCAAATCCATTTTGGTAGATATATAGGAATTATAGGTTAAGATACTAGAGTGGTTTAAAAGGCTTTGAGGAAGATTTAAACATACAGTGACCAGAAGGACTGGCAGTGAAAGACATTTTTCCAGCACTGTCACTGAATTAAGGGAAAGTGAAGAAGAGAACACTTTAGTTCTGAGATAATAACTCAAATTTTACTTTCTGAGAACTAACAGATAATTCTGTTATAGACTTTTTTCTTTTTGCCTACATCATTTATACCAGTTGTGTTTAAGTAGCCATTGTTACAGATTTGAGGTCTTTTGCTCACCTATATATATAAAAGCCTAAGCGACTGTTCAACCGTTTGACCAGTAGCTATGACGCACACTGACCACCAGGGGGGCAGACACTCAACGCACAAGCATGGAAACATGGAACAGACTGATGAATCTGTTCCATTCAGTAAGGGGGAGGGTGAGAAGAGATTAACCAAAGCTCTTATATGCATACTAGAGGCCCAGTGCACAGATTCATTCAATGGTGAGGTCCCTCATCTTGGCCCGTGGGGATTGGGCTGAAACCGGCAGTCTGACATCCCCCAAGGGGTCCCAGATTGCAAGAGAGCACAGGCCAAGCCTAGTATTATAAAAGAACAGCCAAAATAAATCTTAGGTAGACATGGCTGATACCTGTTCAATTACCTGTGCTAGTTCTATACCATAACCACGGATGTTCATTCTTTAAACCAGGTTTATTTCTGACAAAAACTAAAGTAATATGAATAATTAAGTTTTACGTGTAATTAATGTTACATTAAACATATTATTTGGGGTCTACTTAAAAGCACAGTTAAACAGCATTCTTTGTCTTGCTTAAGGGACCCAACCTATGGAAATGTTAATACATTATAGAATTAGTTCTGGGCTTATTTTTTTCCCAGGCATGGCTGCCCCAGTGAAATATAACATGTGTAGTCATTTGGTGTAATCTAGCATTAGAGTCATGATAGGAAGGCTTGAACTTTAGGGCTGGAAGGGCCAGAAGAGATATGCATTGTCTGAGATCACATGATTTATTCCTAGGCATTCTGAAGGAAACCAGAAAATGTAATTCTCTCCTTAAAAAGTTATACTGAAGTCATATTTGATGTTCAGTACTCATAAATTTGCAGAACATTGCTTTTTAATTCAACCCATGAATATATTCTGTTTGGTCATATAATATTTAGGCAAGAAGTAACCCATCTAAAGATTTCTAGTTTCTAACCCTTTATAGATAAGACCACATTTTTTAAATAGTTTTTTAATTTGAAAAGTAGTGCATGCATATGGTTATCTATCCATATAAAAGCCTAAGCTTCCGTTATGACCAGCCAACCAGCTGGTAACTATGGCATGCACTGACCACCAGGGGGCAGATGCTCAACACAGGAGCTGCCCCCTGGTGGTCAGTGCACTCCCACAGCCAACCTCTAGCGGCCGGCCAACTTCCCAGGGCCCCTTCCTACCCTCCCACCCCGCCCGGCTGGCCAATTGCTTGCCAGGCCGAAGGACCCCACCCATGCACAAATTTGTGCACTGGGTCTCTAGTTTAATATAATAAAAAACAAAGGAATATACTTTGAAGAGTAATTCTTAACACTCATCTCCAGTCATTCCTAATATGTAATCTCTTTTATACCTGTTTTCATTTTAAAACTTAAGAGACTTTTTGGTCAATACATATATATTTTTTTTCCTCCCATTTTAGAGAGGGAGAGAGAAATATCGATTTGTTATTCCACTTATTTATGCATTCATTAGTTGATTCTTATATGTGCCCTGGCCAGGGATCGAACCCACAACCTTGACATATGGGAAGAAACCAACTGCTTTTACCCGGCCAGGGCCAGTATGTATAGATGTATACCATTTTTATTAGCTGCACCATCTATTCCATTGTTTGAATATATCAAAGATGTATCGTTTATTCATGGACATTTGTTTTTCCCCACTGTCTTACTATTATAAATACTAGAGGCCCGTTGCACGAAGAGATTCGTGCAATAGGCCTTCCCTTCCCCTGGCTGCCGGCACCGGTTTTCTTCCGGGGCCCAGGCCTTCGCTCTGGCCTGGAGCCTTCTGTCTTCGCGGCTCCAACCCAGAGCCTTCCATCTTTGCTGGGCTCCGCTGCTTTGCGCCTATGTATGCAAATTAACTGCCATCTTTGTTGGGTTAATTTGCATACTCTCCTGATTGGCTGATGTGCATAGCGGAGGGATGGTCAATTTACATGTTTATCTATTATTAGGTAAGATGCTTCAGTTGCCCTGATCAGGTGGCTCAGTCAGTTGGTCATGGGTTCAATTGCTGGTCAGGGCACATATCTAGGTGGCGGTTCGATCCTTGGTTAGGCACACGTGGGAGGCAACTGATCAGTGTTTCTCTCTCCATTCTTTCTTTAAAATCAGTGAAAACATCCTTGGGTAAGTATAAAAAAAAAAAATGCCACAGTGACTATCTTTGTACATACATCTGCACACACCTAAGTGCATCTTAAAATAAATTCCTTGGAGAGCTATGTAAGTCAGAAGATACTGGCATTTAAAATTTGACAGCTAGACTCAGGGTCACATATAATAAAATAAGATCAGTTATGATAATTGTCCTCCGGAGAGAAGAATTGCGTAATTTCCTTCAGTAATAAGCCATTCCAGTAAACAGCTTGCTTCAAAAATAAAAGGAAAGCAAAACTATTAAAAAGAACTCCCCCTCAAACTTTGTTGTTGTTTTTTTAATTTTTTTGTGTTCTGATGGTTAATATTTGTCTTGTTTCTGTTCATAATAATGCCTTAGAAAATGTATGTGCCTCACTTGTTTTCCAGAAGTAAGTGCAATTTTTCACATTAACAAAGGGATGAAATCTTAACTCTGAATCTTTGCTATAGTGTGCATTCTAACCAGTGGGGCTTCTTGTGAAATAGGCAATGTTAGCACTGAGCCACCATTAACTACCTAATTCTATGCATTCAAATCTGAATGTTTTTCTTTGTACGTTGAGATATCAGCAAATATTTGTGCAAGTTCTTCATAAAAATGAGTGCATAAAATAATACTTAGATTAAAGGAACAGACAGTATAGTATTTTTATTTAGGATGGTTTTGCATCATGGAGATAGCCTTTTGACTTAATTGTTGTTGTTGTTGTTGTTATCCAACCTTGTGTTTTTGGAATGAAATTCATTATTGAGAGGATGATAATCTGGATTATATGTATGTATGTATGTATAGTCATACTGAATTGTTGCAAATGCTGCATAACATTTTTATCAAATAACAAAAGGAAAGAAAAACAGATATAGGTGTTTAATAAGGAAAAACCGGCCTATAGAAAATACCAAAGAGGTTATTACAATAGCAGAATTTAAGCCAATTTTGTTTTTTGAATTTCGTGGACATAGAAAAGAGTTTAACAATAGTTTTATTTCGATCATGTAAGTATGGGTGATTTAAAAATTTGTTTTTTAAAGTTGTTTATTTTTCCACAATGAACACGTGAGACCTTGTAATTAAAAAGCCCGTCAGTGCTCTTTGAAAAGATTATTCCATATTCCTCCAGTTCCCATTTTCTGTCTTCAGTGTTTTTCTTCATTAACCCCTTATTTTTTTTCTTTGGTGTATTTGCTTTGTTTGCATGGTTCCTTGCTTATGTTTTTGTTTTTTTTTTTCCTGATCATGATAGAGGCTGGTGTGAAAAATCAAGGAATGAATTTTCAATAAGATAAATATGATTTACAGCACCTCTATTTTTCTACCTGTCTTGCATTTGTTAGTTCTTGTTATTAGCTGGAACAAAGCCAATTATCATCAATCATTAGGTTTTGGGGGGTAATATTTTCTAAATTTCATACAATGTTAAGGTAACCATGTGAAAAATGTTATTCACAGTTGCTGCTAAAGAGGATGTAGAAAAGAAGAGGCAAGAATGAGGAAGGACAAAGGCGACCATTAATATTTGAGTTATATTAAATTTAAAAATAACTGTTTTTACGTAATGTAAAGAAACCCAGATTTGGTGACATATAAATTACTTATAATCCATTCGTTGCATCAGCATTTTGTAACCAGTATGTCATTTACCACCACTTTTAATGGCTTAGGTATTCTTGGTTGATTCCAAAAAGCTGACGAGTGAAAGAAATAAGTAGAATCCTCTGTTTATGAATTGTTCTTATGTAGGTCATAATATATTGCTTGAATTCCAGTTCTAAGCTTCTGTGTTTATTAACAATTTTTGAAAAGTGTGTTTCTAATAACAGCAGATAATAACCAGAATGGGAGTGAGTGACTTGTGGCAAATTTTGGAGCCCGTTAAGCAACACATCCACTTGAGTAGTCTTGGTGGGAAAACCATTGCAGTTGATCTGAGCCTCTGGGTATGTGAATCACAGACAGTCAAAAAAATGATTGGAACTGTCACGAAGCCCCACCTCAGGTACAGTAAAGTTCTTAGAATATAAATGTATGATTACATAAATAGTTGATGTCTTGGTTTTGAGATTTTAAAAGATATTAATGTGTCTAGATCTGCCATCTCTGTATTGATGACTCACAGATTTGTACCTCTTACCTTCTGAACTCCAGACTCACATGCGTAGTTGCCTATTTAACATATCTACTGGGATGTTGCCATGACTGTAAACCAGAAATTTGGGAGCCATTCTCTCCCTGCTTTACCCGGCCCAATGTCCAGTTCCTCAGCAGTCTTGCCAGTTCTACTTCCAAAAGAAACCTTTGTGTTTGTTCATAAACGTTACTTCATGTCCAGAGGCGTGACCATCTCAGTGTATGCCAACAGCATCTCTCATCTGTCTGCTGAATGACTTCACTGGCTTCCCTCCCGCAGTCCTTAGCCTCTCTTCCTCATCCTCCTCCTCCAGACCACTGTCCATATAGCAATTAAAATAACCATAAATCTCCCTTGCTTAAAAACATTCAAAAAACAAACAAAAAAAACATTCAGTAGTTTCTCAGTCCCGTGAAAATAAAATAAATGTTATTGCATATAACCTTTTAGGTACTAGTCTAATGTTCTTGCCATCAACGTCATGCTGCTATGTTGACTTTTGCTATCAATATATGAGGATTAATATATGACTAATTTTTGTATTTCAGGAACTTGTTTTTTCGTATCTCACATTTAACACTAATGGATGTAAAACTGGTATTTGTTATGGAAGGGGAACCCCCAAAGCTGAAAGCTGATGTCATAAACAAGAGGAATCAAATTCGGTATGGGCCTTCTGGAAAAACATGGTCTCAGAAAACAGGGAGATCACATTTTAAATCAGTGTTAAGAGAGGTGAGCATTTGGAACGGATTGAATAATTCTTACTGTATTGTATATAGAAGACCAGTGTGGGTGGAGAAGAGTTTATATTTTGGAGTGAAACTGACCTAAGTTCAAGGCCTGGCTCTCGCTTCTTGAAATTCTAAGGTGTTCTGCACGTTTTTAATTTATTTAAAATAAAAATTTCCTATTCTGTGAATGATAGTAATACTTTGCAGGGATGTGCTGAAAATGAGAGAAAATCTACAAATATCTAATATCTAATCAACTAGTACATAGTAGAGACCTGATACATGTTACCTTTTATGACATCTGTACCACTTAAAGACTTCCCAAAACAGAGATCTCATTAATTCATATTTCACTCATTCAGAATTGATAATAGTTCATGCATTGAACATGCATATTTGACTTTCATTAGGGCTTTGTAAATTTTAAAAGTACTTATTGTTATATTTTAATATATTTACATATTACTTATAAAATATTATATATTTTTATAAAAGTTAAAAAATTATCCATAAAATAAAATATATTATTAAAATAATAGGAATCTACTATAATTTTGTCTTTTTTCAAATGTATCTATTTTTAAAACTTGCCATAATAGTTCATAAATAATTTTTATCTTGGACTTTTCACTTAATATGTCATATCCATATTTCCCTGTTGTTATATAGTTGTGCAACATTTATGAGGCTATGAAATCATTACCCTGGATTGTATATATTGTTTATTTTTCAGCTCTTCCATTATATGTGAAATTATGATGAACATTTTTTGTGTACGTAGTTTTTTCTTGTGATTTGGGATTTTTAAGATAAAATTACCCAAAGTGAGATGAATAGATCAAAGCTTAGGAATGATTTTATAGCTACTACCAATTACTTTCTGCCAGTATAGATATGAGATAAGCAATTTCAGTGCACCCACAAGAACACTGAAGATAGGAGATTTATCTTTGTATTATTTAGTATTCAAAATCAAAGATGTTTCTTTGTTTATGCAATACATATAAATACATATTTAATATGTATTGGTCTTTTAATGGTGAGGTTAGACATTTAACCTAGTTTTAGTCCCTCTGTGGATAATGGTCTTTGCCCCACTTACCTCTTGAAGTTTTAATTTTGTTGTTGTTGTTCAAGTTCTTTATATATTAAGGATATAAACTTGTTACCATATTTGCTTTTAATTCATATTCCTGTTTTTCTTTTCAATTTTGGTTAAAATTTTTATTTCTTTAAAAGGTATTGCATAAGTTAATAATCATTTTCTCCTGAAGTTCTGTTTTTATTCTTAGGTGATTTTTAAAAAAATAGTTTTTAATTAGTGGCTATTCCACCTTAATGACTATCAGTAGTTGAAGAAAATATATGTACTGGGTTCTAATTATTTCCTCCATAAATAATTACTGGAAATAACCATGGTACACATACTTAAAGCATTAAATACCCAGAATAAAGCAAAAAGATGTCCATCTCTTTTTTTTTTTTTTTTGAGAAAATTGCTCCATTCTTATTTCTTTATTACAGTAATTGGTGTTCTTAGACATTTTGCTCAGTGTTACCTGCCCATTATTTTCATATTTCTGTACCCTCAGTTAGTAGGCCCTATTTCCTCCTACTCCACTGCCAACTTTTAGTTATAAGCATGAAAGGCACGAATTAGTATTCTTCCAACACCACATCCACCCTCAATGTGACAGGGACTTAGGGTAGGAAAATTTACAGCCAGCCTCATCACAAATTTACTGCTGGTTTTTGAAGAGCTGAAATGACAAATGGCACTGGAATCTAAGATAAATTTCAAACTCTTGTTTATACTGAAAGGATATTTCTTATCTAGAGGAAGGTCGAAGCAACTATAGTGTTGCCATAAAATAATACCTGTAACAAAACTTGTCTTCTGAGAAGTACCCTTCTTATCGACATAGTACTTTGTATTTTTGGACCTTGTCCACGTTGGGCAACATCTGGCAGAGGTTTTTCTTATGTAATATGGCATGTAAGCAATTGATCAGTTAAAGGAAAAGAGAAGATATTTACTCTGTCGGTCTCTCCAAACTACAGTGCCCTTGTTTCTTCACCTTACCCAGTATTCCCCAGTAATAGAATTTGAGAATTATACATGACAAGAAAGAATACACTGGGATATAAGACTACACTATATGCTGCTCAGTTGGGTTAAATTCATAATCCAAAGAAAACTCGGGATTATTTATGCATCGCAAACTGATAGGAACATTCTGCACAGACATTTGACTTCCTAGGAACACATCAACAGCTGACCCCTCTGTGGTTTCCCACCATTTGTTTCATTATAGGGAAGAGATGATATAAGGAAAAGAAGAGAACTTTAAAGCCTCAAGCCAAATTGTATAATCACCTCATATTACATTGCCAACATCATGTGAGAATTTTTGTAATTTTACAGACGTTAGTATTAATGTGATTAATTATTAATCATTTAAAAGATATTTCCAGAATCTTGAGATACTATTAAGCAAGTATCATAACTTGTAAGACATGTAAATAGCACTGTTAACGCATTTTTTGCGGGTAGTTTTTATCGCGCGCTAACAGGTGGCGTGGGCCATTTTTGCTAATTTTTTGCCAAATGGCAACGTTCAGTAAAATTATGATAACTTTAGTTTACGTATTTATACATTACCTGGATTCTACCTCTAGTCTATAAAAAACGTATTAATACATGTCCCGTGCTCTAGCAGGGGAGGGCAGTTGGGGGTGACCGGGCCTGCGGGGGGGTGCAGTTGGGGGTGACCGGACCTGCAGGGGAGGGAAGTTGGGGGCGGCCGGGCCTGTAGGGGAGGGAAGTTGGAGGTGACCGGGCCTGCAGGGCCTTCCAGATGACCTTCTGGATGAAGTCAGGGCTATGAGGGCTGAGGCAAGCCACTGCAGCTGCGAGGGCTGCGCCCCTTGCTCAAATTTTGTGCATCAGGCCTCTAGTTTGTAATATAGGAAAGTAAGTGGAAAAAATTAGCAATAACAATGTTCTTAGATTTCTTGCATCTGCTTTTTCTTTTCAGTGTCTTGAATTGCTGGAATGCTTAGGAATTCCCTGGGTCCAAGCTGCTGGGGAAGCAGAAGCCATGTGCTCTTACCTCGATGCCAGTGGTTATGTGGACGGCTGCCTCACCAATGATGGGGATGCTTTCCTTTATGGGGCCCGGACTGTTTATAGGAATTTCACTATGAATACCAAGGTATTTTTTTCCTTCTCTTTGTCAGCATTTGTTTTGCAAACTAAATTTTTAAAGGGATTACTAAATGATTAAATGGAAAAAATGCTTATTACTGTTATTAAATATCATTGCCACATAGTTCATTCTCTTTGAAATGTAGATTTTTCTCCCAAGGGTTTGACTTGTTTCACATACTTTAATTCTAAATTATTTTTAAAAGTATATTATAAAATTGCATATGAAATTTATTGCTTTTACCCCGAATTTCTACTTTTAGTAATGTATCCTCAAAAACACCTCCAAATATGCATGGAGAGGTATGCAAGGATATTATTTCCAGCATTGTCAGTAATTACAAAAATTTGATAAGCAACCCAAATGTCTATGGGAGGGAATAGTTAAATATAGCCATGGTTCTCAGCCTGGGAGATACTGCTAGGAGACATTTTGGTTGTAACTATTCAATGTTGGGAAAGGGAGACTATAGACATTCGGTGGATTGGAGCCAGGAAAGCTAAATCTCTTGCCAGACAATTCTGTTATCTGTCTGAAAATGCTTATAGTGTCCCCATTGAGAAACACTGCTTCAGAATTGATATAATATAAGAGTAAGCAGTTATTAAAACAGTATGTAGTATTAATATTAAAGATACATAGATATATTAGCGGGTAAGAAATGTTGCAAAATATTTCTTTTATATAATCCTGTTTTTACTTAAAATATGCTTAGTAACAAATATTTGTATATGTGTGTAAAAGAAAAGGTATTTTGGAAGAATATGTACCACACTGTTAATAATGTTAACTTTAGAAATTGCAATTACAAGGAATGTTTTCTTTCAGTAATATACATTGTCAAGTGTTTAATTTTGTAAGATGAAAATCTACTTTTGTATACAGAAAGCAATAAAGAGGGAATAAATGAATACTGAAATGTTTAGCCATTTTTGAAACTATGACTTTATTTCCAGATATTAAAATGTTAGATTCTACGAAGATTCTGGTTATTAGGATAATTTTCCTATTTAAACATCTGGGAATAATTAAATATTTAGAGACACCTCTGACACATTTGTGTAATGCTGTTTAATGTATAAACATTTACATTTTGAAGATTAAACAAATTTGTGCTTTCTTTTAGGACCCCCATGTTGACTGTTACACAGCGTCATCTATCAAGAGTAAACTAGGTTTGGATAGAGATGCTCTAGTTGGACTGGCAGTACTGCTTGGCTGTGATTATCTTCCAAAGGTACACTGAAATTCACTATTCATAGTGTGGGGTTTTTTTATTCCTTATGATTTTTATAAATATTAATACAGTATTGTTATATGATTAAGAATCTAATTTAGAGTATAATTTTAGGCATAATAAAATATTCAATAACTAAAATAATCAGCATTTCAAATGGCATTAAAAAGCTGGTTCATTGTGACACTGAAGCTTCTAAATAAGAATAGAATAATAATTATTATCACAGTTTGAATCTCATAAACCATTACTCTAGCTTAAGAATTCACATTCAAGTTTCAACTACCCTTTTAAAGAAATAAAGGAATTATTCTTTTCTTGTGTCATGCTAATGTTAGTTTCTATCACTATTTTATCTATTTTTTGGTTTTCAGTCTTTAGCTTTCCAGCTGTGCAGATGCTTGGTGTTATTATTATTGTTGCTAGGCTACATGATTATTGGATAAGCCATTCATCCTTTCGTGCCACATTCAATGTTGTTCAGAAAACCTTTGATTTATATCTTATAAATTTATATCGTAACAAATAGGTATATTAAGTGAGTGATTAAGAATTATGAGGATAACCTCATTCTTAAATACTCTATTTAAATACAAAATTACTTGTATTATAGCTCTTATTATGTTGTCCCATTATTATCTCTTCTTACCGAATCCCTCATTATACTATACTGTATACTCTATCCCCAAGAGACATCTAGAGCAGGAGGACATATAATTTTTTTTAGCCAGATCTTAGGAGATAGGAAAAAGTAGCAGGGAAGTCAAATTATTAACTCTAATTTCTAATTTATGTCATCAGTGACCAGATGGTGAAATCAACTTTTTCTTAAACTTATAAGTAAAGGAAGAAGGAAGAATGAAACTTTTAAATAACACACAAAAAAATTATTTTATTGTAATTGTAATTCTGAAATAGAAAATTTCTTATTTCCCTTATGTAATTATTAAAGCTTAAAGACTAGAAGCAGTCCAATGTTGAATATAAGAAACCAACTTTGTCTACAGTGGTGTTACATTATGCAATAGCCTTAGCTATTTTGAACATTTGTATTCTTTGTAATCCAAACTGCCATCTATTTATATTGTTCTTAAAGTTAAAGATTGTTAAGACTATATACTAATACTAGAGGGGTCCTTCCTGCCCTTGCCGCTGCACTCACCAGTGGTGAGCCTGGCTCAGGACTTCTGGCTGAGTGCACTGACCACTAGGGAGCAGCTCCTGCATGGTCAGTGCACGTCATAGCGACCCGTCGTTCTGCTGTTTGGTCCATTTGCATATTGACTTTTTATAATATAGGAGGACTAGCGGCCCAGTGCACGACATTTGTGCACTGAGGGGGAAGAGGGTCCCTTAGCCTGCCCTGCACCCTCTCACAGTCCAGGACCCCTTGGGGGATGTCCGCCTGCCGGTTTAGGCCCGCTCCCTGCTGACAGTCAGATATTCCCCAAGGGGTCCTTATCGCTGCACTTGCCAGCCGTGAGTCTGGCTTCTGGCTCCCTGTGGGAGCGCCCTGACCACCAGAGCACAGCTCTTGCATTGAGCGTCTGCCCCTAGTGGTCAGTGCATGTTATAGCGACTGGTTGTTCTGCCGTTCGGTCGATTTGCATATTAGCCTTTTATTATATCGGATTATTTGTCTTCAAAAAATTTAAGATGTAGCTAAGTGCCGATACAAGGAGGGTGATACACAAAATATTTGGCAACTGGTATGCTGAGGACATAGGCTTGTGGTTGCCATCTGTTGTGCCATGTGCTACCATTTTAGTAGCAGGATCCTGGTGGGTTGGGAAGGGTATTCAGGTTAGAGGGTTTGCCAGCAGGCACTCAGGATGCTTGAGGAGTATTGTAAAACTGGTATGTCTATTCTAGTGTATATTGGCTAACCAACATAAACTTGTATAGTTACTGGAAGCCTCAACTTATATCAGAAATTGTCATGTGAATTTATGCTTAATGGGTATTAGCTTATTTTAATTTTCTTAACTTAGAACTCTTTTTTGTTCTCTTTTGACATCTGGTCTTTAAATATTAAATTTCATATCCTTAAATGAACATGCTTTTTCCTGATTATAAATATAACAAAGTTAGCTCAAATAAAAATATTAATCCAAATAATTAACAAAGAAAGCTATTGCCCTCTAAAATTCTGTTCTTTCTTCCCCTAAAACAAACACTATGAGTGGTTTGGTATGTAATCCTCTGACTTTCTTCCTTTGAATAGATTAACAATATAATTGTTACTTCACTTACATATCTAGATCACACCATAGGCTATTCTGTGGTTTTCATCTTACACACAGCAATGTATTTTGCACATCTTTTTCTATCATTATATAGTTACAATATTCTTTCAGCTGCATGATCTATTTTTGAATGGACTTAATGTACTTTATTCATTTTCTAATGATTAACATTTGAATTTCTTTCCCCCTTTCTGAAAGGGCGTCCCTGGAGTTGGAAAAGAGCAAGCATTAAAACTTATACAGATTTTGAAAGGGCAAAGTTTACTTCAGAGGTAACTAAAAATTAAGTTTTCTTGTGACATCAGACTTTTATTCTTGTTGAATTTTATAGTGAATGCTAGAGGCCTAGTGCACGACATTCGTGCACTTGGCAGGTGGGGGTGGGGGTGGGAATGGGGAGTCCCTCAGCCCAGCCTGTGCCCTCTCATAGTCCGGGACCGCTCGCAGTATGTCTGCCTAGGGGTCCTTGGCGCTGCCGCACAGGCAGGAAAATCACTTATTTTTATTCTGAAATTTTTCAAAGAAAGGGTTGGCAAAAGTAGGTTTACATTTGTTCATATGGAAAATAATACAATAGTTAATAAATAATAATGCAAGAATAAATTCCTGTGTTTCACATATAACTGTAAACCCACCCCTGTATACCCTAAGCCATATTATATATTTTTTTCAATATTACTAGCTCACTGTAAATACAAGTAGATGTCAAATGTGTTTATTATAACCATGGGAATTTGCTATGGGCTATTTTAGACTGTTTTACTACCAAGTAAAGATAATGTAACATTAAAATGATTTTATCCTTAAAAATATTTTATCCTTAAAATCAATTTTAATATAAAATAATTTGATATTGAATTTATTTTTGTAAATGAAATGCCTAACCTGTTACAAATATTTAATAAGTAACACTTGATCAAAACTTTTACTTGACTTCCTTGTTCTATAACCATACATTTAAGAATATATGTTTTCAAATTAATTTAGACTGAACAATTTAAGGGTTCGAACCAGTTAAGGAATGTATTGAAATTTACAAACTATGCTCTTTAGTTTTGCAAGCATGTGAACTAGATTTACTTGATGAAAGCAGTGGTTTATAAAAATTAATATTAAGGGTGATAAAATAGAGTGAATAAAGGGAAGAATGAGAACACTGGAGACTGAAACCCGTCTTGGCCTCTAGTTAGATTTGAGATGGTGAGTGCATGAAAGGAAACACAAGTTGTAGAAATCAAGAAGGAGTGATGATGAAAACAATTTCAAATTACTGTGCTTTTTCCTACAATACTTCTCTTTCAGCTGAAAAGTTATTGATAGATCTAAGCCTTCAATAAATTCATTATTGAGATCAGTGATTACTTTGCCAAAGCAGGAAAAAAGGGTATTCTTTGGCATGGAGGTGAGTTAAGGAATTATTTGGGAATTGTGAAAACTAATACAAAGAGGGAAAAACAAGCAAATATGGCCTTTGGCCAGCTACAAGGCATTCTTATTGAAACAGTTTCAGCAAATTTGTACTTTTGGCAACATTTTATTAAATGTTGGTCTTGATATTTGAAAGTAATGAAATTGCATTTTTTGTTATAATTATGTTTTAATTTTGATTAGCTTAGACTGACTTCCCCTGTTTATTTTTAACATTTGAATCTCTATTATTTATCCAGCAGCCAGCATCAATTAATGCTAATTTTTAGCAAGCGTGTAGTTGGTCTTTGTAGTATGTGTGTTAGAAGTTCCAAAAGCTAAATAATAATTCTTAGTGCCAGTTACTAGATTGCATACTGAAGATATAATTTAGTTTTTTATTAGAACATTAATTTCTGTAAGTAGAGGAACAATTCAGAACTTATATTTTATGGTAATGTTTATCCTTTTGGTGGTTTTAAGTTGACATGAAACTTGTAGTGAAAAATTAACTATTATGCCCTAGCCAGTTTGGCTCCGTGGGTAGAGTGTTAGCCTGTGGACTGAAGGGTCCCAGGTTCGGTTCCAGTCCTGGGTTGCAGGCTTAATCCCCAGTAGAGGGTGTGCAGGGGGCAGCTAATCAATGATTCCCTCTCATCATTGATGTTTGTGTCTCTCTCTCCCTCTCCCTTCCTCTCTGAAATCAATACAAAAATATTTTTTTAAAAAACTATTATTTAGTAGACCTTTTAACAGTAATATACATTTTCTTAAAATCTTCCATTAAACAAGTAATGTTTTTGCAGTTTGGATAGGAGAATAAGAAAATGACAATTTCAAATGACCTGGATTTTTTAAACAGTTCTTACCCAGAAACTCCATGTTTTATTTAGTGTTATACTTTGCCCTTAACCCTTATTTTGATATACAGAAGTGTTCATGTACATGATTCTCTTTATTTTATACTCTGGCACTTAGAAAAGATTTATATGAATCATTCTCCCTACATGTATGCTTAAGTGAAGATTCTTTTTTAAAAATAAAGGCTGAGTGAATATATCAATATACACACACGCACACACACACATTCTTTCTCTCTCTCT
>NW_006293779.1:11353594-11361849 GCF_000327345.1 Myotis davidii | reverse complement strand
TCTCCTCTCCTGTTGGAATTCTTCTGTCTTTGGGGAACACATCTAAAAATTGAGGTACATTGATTGAGGGAGGGTTTTTTTAATTTGGGCAGTAACTTTATCTACCACCAAAGGGAAAATAAGTTGGTACGTTCGAAGGGAACAGAATAACCTGATATTTGAGAACATGGCACTTTGGTGACCTTGGGGGTGTTTTTGTGTGTGTTTGTTTTTCTTTTTAAAGCCATTTTCTTTTAAAGGTTTATTCAGTGGAGTGAAGAAAAACCTTGTAACTCTAATCAACAACCACTAGTTATTAAAAAACTGGCTCATTGCTCTGTGTGTTCCCATCCAGGTAAGCAGAATAGGGAATGATATCTTGGAGTATTAGTGTCAGATACCCACATTTTCACCCCTGTTCTTATAGGTGCATTTTATATTATCTTTCCTGCTAGATTGGGAATCCTCAGAGTCAGGAGTTGTCATATATACATAATAGGCACTCAGTAAATGCTAGTTGAATGAAATGAAGTGACATAAATGATAAATATAGAACAAGTACAGTTAGTTTCAAACTATGAATCCAAATTACTTAGATCTTAAAATTATGTTTTTAATATAGAAATCTACTTTAAGGGAAAAAATACACTAATAGTATTGGAGAAAATGGAATTGAAACTATTTGTTTCTTTAACAATGATTTATACTTATATATTTAAATAATTCTTAATTGTCCTAGAGTGCGTTTTGATTGTGTGAAGATAGTGCCTGGAAACTAATTTCTAAAATACGTTCATTATTTTTGAAAATAGTTTGGTTTCTCTTTATTAGTTTTGGAAGAAAAAAAAAGATGTCACTGATACATAGTAGATTAGAAAGGTCTTCCACTTTCAGCAGAGATTGAGATCATGTTAGATCATCTTTTAAAAGAAATTCTGCTTTATGTATTTGTCTTTTTTTTTTAATTCTCACCTGAGGGTATGTTTCCATTGATTTTAGAGAGAGAGGAAGAGGGCGAGACAGAAAAAGAGAGTCTTTCTCGATGTGAGAGAGAAGAACATCAATTAGTTGCCTCTCATACCCACCATGACTCAGGGATCAAATCCCCTTTGGTGCAAGGGATGACACTCCAACCAATCAAGTCACACTAGCCACGGCATTTATCTATTTGTCTTACTATGTTTTCATTAACATTATTACATTATAGATGAAATCATGGAAGAAAAATTTTTTTTATGGATAAGATTCTCCATTCTATATTTTCTTGATAACTTATAAATGGTAATTTTAGGTCATATCAGTTATGTATGCTCTTCCGTATTCTCAAAACAATGTTGAAGATGGTCATGCTTTCCTTTTAAAAGGAAGTAGGATCCCACACCTTTGTCACAGTCATAATTTGTTCATGTTCCAAGCATAATTTAAAAATAGTAATACAGGTAACTCAGAGCTAGACACTAAAAGAGGTAATTTATTGCTGTATTCTTTTAATATTTTAATTAAGGGCAACAGTTTATGAATTAGTCTATAAAGTAAATAATCTTTTTTAATACTAATAATTATAGCTTACTTTTCTTGAATTTAGCTATCAGATTAACCACAAACTTTTCCATTGTTGATTATTATGAATGTATAATTTCAAGTTACAAATTAACACTTTCAGATAATGGAATTTACAGAAACAAAGTGTCATGTGATAGTAATAGCTTAGGATCTACTATACCTTAAAGATGACTATAGTGTGTATTATTCTCTTTAACCTAAATATATTGAAAGCCAGGCACTCTGTTAGGCAGTATTCATTTTTGCAAATGTGGGTAAGTGCAAGAAAAAAAGTATAATAGAAGATAATTCTAAAAAGCAGTGAAAATCATACTTTCTTATACCTCCCTAAAGGTTCACCTAAGGATCATGAACATAATGGATGCAAATTATGTCAAACTGATCGATATTGTGAACCACATGATTATGAATACTGTTGTTCCTGTGAGTGGCACCGAACAGAGCAGGACAGGCAACTGATGACAATAGAGAACAATATTAAGAAGTAAGTTTTGTTTTTAACTCATTCTTTTCTGGCATGACCTATTTTATATACCTGTGGTTGAATTATTTCCATATAGCCTTCCCCCATGTCTAAATTAATAACATTTCACAAAATCCTTTTCTTGAATTTACTAAAAATATAGGCCATTTCAGGAGATGGTAATATAATAGTTATTCAAAGTGAAACTTGATGACTGAGATACTATACAGACATTTTTCATTAAATGAGAGATTAGATAAGATATGGTTTTAGTCTGATTGTATTAACAACATGTATATAATCTATTTTCAGAAAAGCTTGCAGTTGTGAAGGATTCCCATTCCATGAGGTAATAACTAATAATTCAAGTGTGTTTATTTCGGAAGTTTTTATTTTTTTTAAAGTTTGAAGTCTCAATTCCTATTTTCTTTTCTCTTGTTAGGTTATTCAAGAATTCCTTTTGAACAAGGATAAATTGGTAAAGGCAGTCAGGTACCAAAGACCTGATTTATTATTGTTTCAGGTATCTGAAAATAAATTCTTTACAGTATGAAGTTGAATAGTAGGAAGATAGAAGGGATAATCACTTTGAATGGTCTCCTATTGGTACCCATGCTTTTTTCAGCACTTATTTCTAGTCTTCATTTCTTTGCTACATAGTAACTGTACTTTGCAGACCATAAGGCAAATTGTAATTATGCTGTTTGTTAGAAAACACCTTAAATACCTTGTACAGATATATTGTATTCAGCGGTATATTGGGAGAGAGGGGCTGATAACCAAAGAATGTCAGGATCAAGTACTGGTATATTAATTTGCACGGACATTGTGATTTGTAATCAGTTACATAAATTTAGATTTGGATAGTCTATCACTCACTGTGTGACACTGGATATGTGTTTTCCTCAAAATAGAAATTATATTATGAAGTCACTATGAGGATTAAATGAGATTATTTATATTAACTCCTAAAGAGTGGCTAGGGAAACAGTGGCTCAGTAAATTATAACTACTTCTTGCTTATTCCTATCAACAACAGAAATAATAATGGTAACAAACAATTATTGAACATTTAAAATTTGCTTTTTTTAAAAACACATTACATATAATGTGACTTAATCTTCATAATCTGTGAGCTGGGTTATATTTTACCTGAGGCTGAGAGAAGTTAAGTAACTTACCCAACATCTAGGAAATACCATGCTGACATACAAATGGAGAACCCTCACACTTAATTACTATGTACTACTGACTCTTTAGGAGGCTCATTGTTCTGTCAGTGATACTACTTTAATGTTCATTCTGAAGGAAAAAAATAATATCATCTGAGTGCTCTTTGTCTCCAAGAGATAAGAAAACCTTATTTTATTTTTATTATATTTACAGAGATTTACTCTTGAAAAAATGGATTGGCCCAATCACTATGCATGTGAGAAATTGTTGGTACTTTTGACCCACTATGACATGATAGAAAGAAAACTTGGTAGAAGACACTCTAATCAACTACAGCCAATTCGGTATGAATTGTGTGTGTTTACATTTGAATATCTTATGATCTAAAATTTTCTTCTTAATCTATACTAATAATAGAGGAATATGCAAATTGTCCAGGACGCTGTCACAGTAACAGTAACAACCAAATAGCAGGCTGGCAGGCTACGTGGGGTGACAAGGCCAGCAGGGGGTTGGTGAGGGATGACCAAACGACTGAACAGCAGGCTCCATGGGGCAACCAGGCCAGTGGGGGGGAGTAGTTGGGGGTGACCAGACTGGCAGGGGGGCAGTTGGAGGCGACCCGGCTGGCAGGGGAGGCATTTGGGGGCGACCAGGCTGGGGGGGGACAGTTGGCAACCAGGCCAGCAGGGGTGGCAGTAAGGGGTGATCGTGCTGGCAGTGGGGGGAAGTTAGGGGCAATCAGGCAGGCAGGCAGATGAGCAGTTAGGAGCCAGCGGTCCCGGATTGTGAGAGGGATGTCTGACTGCTGGTTTAGGCCCGAGCCCTGGGATTGGGCCTCAACTGGCAGGCGGACGGCCCCCAAAGGGTCCCGGAAGGGAGGGGGTGCAGGCTGGGCTGAGGGGACCCCCCCCCCCCCACACACACACACACACACCGTGTATGAATTTCGTGCACCGGGCCTCTAGTATCTTTATAAAGATAGAGGAAAGGTCTCCTGGAATAAATAAAAGCTTAGTCAGGGCTTACAGCCAAGTTAACATAATAACTTCACACTCTGACATACTTTCCTGCTTCAATTACATAGTTATAATAAATTAAAGGAAATCAATAGTTTAATAAGATATAGCCAGGCTTAACCAGATAACTATTTCAGTGACCAAAAAAGGAACAAAAGTGTAAAGTGAATAGAGGGACCTCAGTGAAGGGTATGTCTGTGATCTTTGCACTATTCTTGCAAGCTTTCTAAAGGTTTGAAACTTTTAAAATAAAAAGTTTGCAGGAAAGTATTAAAGAAAAAAGATAAACAACAAAGAAAAGACAATGAGATAGCACACATCTTTCATAATAGTAATAGATGTCAAGAGATGACAGGATAATATTTTAAAACTTTGAGGGAAAATAATTGGCAGCCTAAACATTATTAAAATATTATTCACTGGTTGATAATGCATTTTCAGACATATGAAGACTAAGAGTTTACCATTCACAGGTCCTCATTAAAAGTACTATTAAAGGATGAACTTCATTCAGCAAGAAGAAAACTGAACCCAGAGGGAAAATGTAAATAACAAGAAATAGTGGTCAGCACAAAATTGATAAAACATAGCCAAATTAATAAACTGACTGGAAAAAATATGTATATAAATATCTGCATAATGCTTGATGGTTAAAATATGATCATAAGCTTCCAAAGTATATGTGTAGACATATAAGGGTAACCACTAAAACATTAGAAATCCAGTATCTTCTAAACCAATTCGTAAAATAATACTATCAAACCAAGCCCTGGCCTGGTGGTTCAGTTGGTTGGAGCACTGTCCCCTACACCAAAAGGTTATGGTTTGATTCTGGGCAGGGCATATACAGGAGGTAACCAATTAGTATTTCTCACATTGATATTTCTCCCTCTCTCCTTTTCCCTTCTCTTTCTAAAATCAATACACATATCCTCAGGTAAGGACTTAAAAAAAAGCACACACAAAATTACCAAGCCAAAAAAATATAAGAAGGAGGAAGTGGGAAGTAATGAAGAAAAAGCTTGGTAACAGAAAACACAAAATAAGAAACAGGAATGAGTTCCACTATGTTAGTAATCACAATAAATGTAAGTAGATTAATCTCATTTATTAAAAGACATTTTATTGGATGAGTAAACAAAATTCAGCAATATTCTTATAGGGCATGTACAGAATATACACTAAGTTAGAAAATAAGGAGAGTTAAAAGATTTGCCAGGCAAATATTTACCAAAGTGATGTAGAAAAATTAACAGAAGCAGAATAGACTTTAAAACAAAAATTATTATGGAAAAGTGGTACACTGAATAATAATGAACAATCTACTCATACACTCTAATAATTATAAGCCCTATACCCCTAACAATAAAATCTTTTGTATAAGTTAGTTGAATAACAATCTGGTTATTCCTCACAATATTTTTAATATTATAAAAATAGAATAAGAATCAATGCATATTTAATTATTCAATCTATAAATTGAAAACTTACAAGTTACTCATGCAATTGAATTTCATTCGATGAATTTGTTTTTCAGAATTGTTAAAAACCGGATCAGAAATGGAGTTCATTGCTTTGAAATAGAGTGGGAAAAGCCTGGTATGTATCATTTTAAACAGTTTAAGCAGCTTTTATAACATTAAACCATATATGTTTAGCAAATATTGTATGAATATGTAAAATATATGTATGTATGTATGTATGTAAGTAAAAAATAGAGAAGAAATATGTACCCAGGGTTAATTTCATAGTTTCCCTGTGCTATTTAAATAGGCTTTGACTAATAGTAGAGATTAAAGACTTCAAATAATTTTATTTTAATGTCTTAAATTGGCATTTCTTTTGTACTTAATGTTTAAAATATAATATGGAGATAGTTTGGATTGGTAGTTTTCAAGAAAATACCGCTACAGATGGTCTGCTCATTGGATTTCACTGTGGGGTACTCTTCCTCTCATTTTCTTACTCTTTAGTTTTCATGGGAGTTTTTAGTTGTCTTACTCTTATTTTTGTTATAGACAGAAATACAGTAAACTTGAATTAGCACCAAAACCAAAGGCAAGAAAAGCACAGATTATATAAATGGAAAATAATCCCAGTTTCATTTCTGTTTGGCATTGAGATTATATTGTGTGGTTATGGGTGAATGAGTGAGAGAGTAGATTTATCAATGAAGGTTTAAGTTGTAGGTAACTTGAAGAATGAAATTAATAAAGAATTAGATAAACTGTTCTAAGCAATAAGAAGAAGATAGAAAGCTGAAGATTTTTGAAAACTGCTTGGAAGCAGTACCACAAACCTTAGTCTATTTTCAGGAAGGAAAGTGACATTAACCCACTTTAGCCGTGCAGGTCTGTCTAGAACTGAGGATGGGATGCCCACTTTCACTTATCTTTGTGGGAGCTGTCCTTTAAGGGGAAAATGTACCCCAAGCTAGTTTAACTGAGAAACACCTTAAATTCACTGATTTCTATTATTTCTACTTTATTATACTCATCAACTAATATTTTCATTAGAGTTTGGCCTCCCTTGAGCTATTTTCCCTCATGTAGGATAAATGCAAAAATTTAGACTGTTACTTATATATCTTATTGTGAATTTACATATAAACCCTCTCATTTTCATTTATCACTAAGCCTGGGTATATCTTCAAAAGATTGATAACATCTGGAAAATAGTACAGTATAAACCCCTTATCAGGGGTTACATTTAACATGATTTTAGTTACCAGCAGTCAGTCACAGTTCAAAAATATTAACTGGGAAATTCCAGAAATAAACAATTCATAAGTTTTAAATTATGTGCCTTTCTGATAAATTCTTGTGATTTCCTGCTCTGTCCTACCTGAGATATGAAACATCCCTTTGTCTAGCATATTTAGGCTGTATATGCAGCCCACCCATTAGTCACATAGTAGCCATCTCAATCATCAGATTGACTGTCACAGTATTGCAGTGATTGTGTTCACGTAACCCTTATTTTACTTAATAATGGCTCCAAAGCGCAAGAGTAGTGATGCATTTGGAAATACCAAAGAGAAGCTTTAGAGTGTTTCCTTGAGTTGACAGGTGAGTACACTACAATAAGATATTTTGAGAGAGAGACCACATTCACAGAACTTTAATGATAGTATATTGCTGTAATCATTCTATGTTATTGTTGTTGTTGTTAATCTCTTACTGTGCCTATTTATAAATTAAACTTTACCATAATTATATGTGCATAGAAAAAAACATAGTATGTATGGGGTTCGATACTATTGGTGGTTTCAGGTATCCACTGGAGATCTTGTGCACTGCTGATGGGGTTACATAGAGGAAGACATAAACAGATGGAAGAACATACCATGTTCATGGATTGATAGAATCAACATCATTAAAATGTCCATACTATCCAAAGCAATCTATAGATTCAATACAATCCATTAAAATACCAATGGTATATTTCATAGACCTAGAACAAACTCTCCAAATATTAATCTGGAATGAAAAAAGACCCCGAATAGATGCAACAATCCTGAGAAAGAAGAACAAAGTTGGGGGGATCACAATACCAGATATCAAGCTATATTACAAAGCTACTGTTCTCAAAGCTGCCTGGTACTAGCACAAGAACAGACTTATAGACCAATGGAACAGAAGAGAGAACCCAGAAATCGACCCAAGCCATTATGCTCAATTAATACTTGACAAAGGAGGCAAGAACATACAATGGAGTCAAAACAGTCTCTTGGGGGCAACCAGGCCAGCGGCAGTTGGCAACCAGGCCAGCAGGGGCAGCAGTAAGGGGCAACCTGGCTGGTGGGGGGGCAGTTGGGGGCAACCAGGCTGGCAGGGGGCGCAATTGGGGGTGACCAGGCTGGCAGGCAGGGTCAGTTAGGGGCGATCAGGCAGGCAGGAGAGAGCAGTTCGGGGCAATCAGGCCGGCAGGGGAGAGCTCTTGGGGATGATCAGGCCGGCAGGCAGAGGGGTTATAGGCGATCAGGCAGGCAGGCAGGCAGAGGGGTTATAGGCTATCAGGCAGGCAGGCAGGTGAGGGGTTAGGAGCCCGCGGCCCCC
>NW_006293779.1:11351496-11352896 GCF_000327345.1 Myotis davidii | reverse complement strand
TGTGTATTTCTAGATTAACTGGGTGGTGCACAGTCCTGACCTTTGCTAGAACTTCAAAGGTTACTAGCTTTTGGGGGTCTCTGTCTAAATTCAGCTAGTGAAGACAATGAATGGACTCCGGCAACCAATCAGAAGGATATATGCACCCCCTATGCTCATAGCAGCACAATTTACAATAGCTAAGATTTGGAAACAGCCTAAGTACTCATCAGCAGATAAGTGGATTAGAAAACTGTGGTACATCTACACAATGGAATACTAGCTGCTATAAAGAAAGAAAGAATTCTTACCATTTGAAGCAGCATGAATGGAACCGGAGAGCATTATGCTAAGTGAAATAAGCCAGGCAGTGAAAGAAAAATACCACATGATCTCAATCATTTATGGATAATAAAGAAAATTATAATCTAATGAAGGCCGGGGAGGGTTGGGGGGCAGGAGGGAGGGGGGTAAGAGATCAACCAAAGGACTTGTACGCATGCATATAAGCATAACCCATGGAATACAGACAGTAGGGGGTGAGGGCATGTGCTGGGGGGTGGGAATGGCCGGGGAGAGGTCAAAGGGGGGGGAAAAGGAGACATGTAATACTTTAAACAATGAAGGATATAAAAAAGTAATCTTCCAACTCTTGTTAGGCAGAAGAAAATCAATTCTATACTAGAATCAGCAGATTATTAGAATAGAGATGTTATAAAGCAATATTTGCAATAAATCATCCATTGTGGATGACTTAGTTTACCTGGTAAACTTTGTTTCCTGGAAAATTGAATTTTTCGTATCTGTAATTAAGGCTGTTTTACTGTATTTTTAATCTTTTAGAACATTATGCTATAGAAGATAACCATGGAGAATTAGTTCTACAAACAATAGAAGAAGAATCATTATTTGAAGCAGCTTTTCCAGAGATTGTTGCTGTTTACCACAAACAACAGTTAGAAATTAAAGAGAAGAAAAAGAAAAGTAAGTATCTCATTTGATAGCCGCACACAGCTGTTGTAGAGGAGCTATCTGTTCTACACGAGTCAATATTGTCTAAATTTTGCTGAAAGTTCTATATAAGAGCTTGCTTCTTTGTCTTGATACACTATTAAAGCTGAAAAGCCAAGAGTAAACCATTCTCAGATGTGTCTTATAAGTTAAGTGTTAATAATAGTAATTACACCAACCACTTATTGAGCAAGTAGTATATGTAATATATTTTGGATTATAAATATATTTTCTTTATTTCCCAGAAAAACTAAGGAAGAAAATTCAATCAAACATTGTTTCTGGAAGAAAATATTTTATAATATGTTGTCATTAATTATTTTGATTGTTTTTTAATTTTGTTTTATTGCTTAAAATATTACAGAGTATTACATATATCTCCTTTTTTTTTCCCCCTTGACATCCCCCGA
>NW_006293779.1:11344184-11351440 GCF_000327345.1 Myotis davidii | reverse complement strand
TGGTATTTTTCTTTCATTGACTGGCTTATTTCACTTAGCATAATGCTCCCCAGTTCCATCCATGCTGTTGGAAATGGTAAGAGTTCCTTCTTTTTTACAACAGCATAGTATTCCATTGTGTAGATGTACCATAGTTTTCTAATCCATTCATCTGCTGATAGGCACTTAGGCTGTTTCCAGATCTTCCCAATGGTAAATTGTGCAGCTATGAACATAAGGATGCATATATCTTTTTTAATTATTTTGTTATAATTACTTACAACACAGTTTCTAGGAATGCACTGGGACAAAAATGCAAAAATTGCTTATATAGTTTTCAGTCTGAACTGTTTAGTTTATTTGTTCATTCAAGTTAAGTCAAATAAAACAGGTTTTAATTATATTGTATTTTTCTTTTCAGGCATGAAAACTAAGCCTAAAGAAAATAATTTGCCACAAACAGATGAGATGAGTTTTCAGTCACTCATACCTTTAAAACCCACATGTGAAATCTCTTCTAAACAGAATTCCCAGTTAAATTTGGAAATTTTTCCTGATTCGGCATTACCCCAGGAATCTATTTCTGCGTCATTGAAGAGCTTGCTTTTATCTGAAGATGCTCTCTGTATGAATACTCAAGAACAGTTAATGTCTTCTTCAAAACCTTTGGCTTCACAGCAAATTACAGCTGTCAGTAAATCTCCAATTTCAGAATCTAGTCAACCAAATATCTCATCCGATAATGTGTCGACGATTGCTGATCTACACTTGAGCAGCATTGATTGGGAGGGAACTTCTTTTAGTAATTCTCCAGCTATTCCAAGGAATACTTGCTCTCAAGGCTTAAAATCAGGACTTGAAACAGCCATCCCTCATAGCTATAAACATATCCCAGGACAGTTGTCATGTGACTCAGAATGGTGCACCACAAATAAAGTGTTCAGTTGGGATCTTCAAAAGACTAATCCTGAAGAGCATCTACTTTCTGGCATTACTGACTTACATAGTCAGGATCTGCCTTTAAAGGAACGAATACTTATAAAATCATTACATCCTCTGGGTAACGTACAGTCAGACCTGAAAACTTTATCTGGACGCACAGTAAAAGAATCTTGTAAGGCTAGCAGTAGTTCTGATTGTCCATCACATCTTTCAGAGGATCTAGGAATTTATTTGCAAAAGGAATCTAGGAACTCTAAAGTTCTAAAAGGAGACCAGCTGTTTCCAGAAAACTATAAAGTGAATACTTCTATACCCTATTCTGTCAAAAACATGATAGTAAAGGCCTCTGATGCTAGAGTCGAGCCACCAAATACTTCTTTAGATCATAGTAGAAATGTTGACTTGCAAACCACTCAGAAAATTATAATGAAGAAAAGTGTTTGCCTTGACAGATATTCCTCTGATGAAGAAAGTGCCCCAGTGTTTGGGAAAGCTATGAATGCAACTGAGAAAATGAAGCAGAGTTTTCAGAAGCACAAACCAGCCCAATTCAAGAAAAATGATGCTAACAAATTGAGTAACCCTAAGATACATATTAAAGAAACGGAACAGTATGTCCAGACTTCTAAAACAGCTGTAAATGAAGAAAACTGTTTCGCAGATACAGCCAAAGTTTCTCTGAGTTCCCTACAGTGTCATAAGGAAAAAGATGACTCTGGTACTTATTTGGATAGTCCTCTTCCTTTATGTCAGAGATTAAAACTGAGGTTCCAAAACACTTGAAATTAAAAATGTTTAAGTGTTAGTTAATATTCTGGTATCATCAGCATTAGCAGAGGCAGAAGGAAGGTGTCTAATTAATGTTTGGCAGAAAAATGTAATGTAGTTTATATGTCAGGAGATACTTTTGCCATTTTAATCAAAATTATAATTTTTAAAAGTTACCTAAAACTTTTATTTTAAAACATAATCTTTGTGGTAAAACTAGATAATGTATATTTTTAAAACTTATTCTTGCCATATTTTATATCTTTATTGACTATTCTTTAGTCATAGCTTTAAAGTGTTAATACAGTACTTGGCAGAGTAAAGGCTTCATCTTTTTGCTCATTTTTACCCATGTCTTGCACAAGCCTCTATAGTGTTTATATTTCAGCTTGTTCTCAAGAAGATAATTCTTTATAATTGCCTAAAATCTCTCAATGTCTTCTATTGTGCCTTTTTGGAGAGTTATATTTCTCTCCATGTGAAGATACTTTTAGTATGCTCTTTTGCTTTGGTAACTTTATTCTCTTTTCTGAGGGGAAAATGGAAAAGGAGGAAGATGATTGATATATATATAGAAAAAATAATGGTTGTAATGCTGAATAAACTAAGGAAAGCTACCTCTTTATATATCCCCAGAAGTTA
This sequence comes from Myotis davidii, assembly GCF_000327345.1. NCBI lineage: Eukaryota > Metazoa > Chordata > Mammalia > Chiroptera > Vespertilionidae > Myotis > Myotis davidii. The sequence goes on along the minus strand of NW_006293779.1, from coordinate 11,349,109 downwards.
ACAGGTTTGCCAAATGGAGAAAAGATTTGAAAAATAGAATATATAATCAGAAGAGAATTAGAAACTTGCTGAGGATCACACAGCTAATTAATAATGATGTGGGGATTAGATTTCTTGCCTCCTAGTTTGGTGGCATTTTTTTCTGTTTTCTTTTTCTTCTATAGCACTTTTTTCTTTTCCTTACTTTTATTTTAAAAATGAATCTATATAATAATTGAGTTCAACCTCTCCAAATATTAAGTTGTTTATTCATTTATCACTCAAAAAATCAAGAGCAAGCATGTCAAACTTGCGACCACTGCGACCACCGGCTGCGATTTTGACATGCTTGGTCTAGAGCAGTGGTTCTCAACCTGTGTGTCGCGACCCCTTTGCAGGTCAAACGACCCTTTCACAGGGGTCGCCTAAGACATCGGAAAACACATATATAATTACATATTGTTTTTGTGATTAATCACTATGCTTTAATTATGTTCAATTTGTAACAATGAAATTGGGGGTCACCACAACATGAGGAACTGTATTAAAGGGTCATGGCATCAGGAAGGTTGAGAACCACTGGTCTAGAGGCAATTAGATTGGACAGGAAAAAATAAAGCTGTCAGTATTTGCAGATGACAAGATTTTGCGTGTACAAGATCTTAAGGAATCCACTAAAAACTACTAGAACTGATAAATGAGTTCACCAAAGTTGCAGGATTTAAGATCAATATACAAACATCGATTGTGGGTCTATATATCTTTAGTGAATAATACTAAATGAAGTTAAGAAAATTCTATGTACAACAGCACTAAAAACAATAAAGTGCTTTGTAATAAATTTAACAAAAGTAAAGAATTTATACTCTAAAAACTGCAAAAGTATTGTTGAATGGAAAATTTTAGAAACTTAAATAAATGGAAAGACATTCCATGTTATGATTAGAAGACTTGATATTAAGATGGCAAACTAATTTACAGATTTAGTGCAGTCCCCATCAGTTCCAGCTGATTTCTTTGCAGAAACTGCCAAGCTGATTCTAAAATTCATATGGAAATTTATGGGACAGAATAGGCAAAGCTATCTTTAAAAAGAGAAATGAGAGGAATTGCCCTTAAATCTGATTTGAAAATTTACTAGAAAGCTACAGTAATGAAGAATTTGTTGTCATCGCATAAAGGTAGACATATATATTAATCAGTAGGATAGAATTGAGGGTCCAGAAATATACTCTCACATTTATGTTCAATTGATTTTCAACCAGAGTGCCAAGACAACTCAGGGGGAAACAAGAGTAATTCAACCAATACTACTGGTACAACTGGGTAGCCACATGCAAAAGAATGAAGTTTGACCCCTACCTCTTACAGTATACAACTAGAGGCCTGGTGCATGAAATTCATGAACAGGTGGGGTCCCTAGGCCTGGCTGGAGATCAGGGCCAATCAGGTTCCCCGCCTCCCTACCTCCCTGCCTCCTCCTTCCCTTGCCACCCACCCCCAGTTCCCTGTCCCGGCCCTGATCAGATGATCAGGACCTGCCTGCCGGGGGTAGGGCGGGGGGGAACCAGGATTTTGGCTGGCAGGTCCCATCGGTAACTGGCGGCTGTGGGCTGGGGGCAGCTCCTGTGGTCAGTGTGCGTCATAGCGATCAGTTGTTTGGGTTGCTTGGGCTTATATATACATACCAGAGGCCTGATGCACAAAAATTTTTCCACTGCGGGGGTGGTCCCTCAGCCCGGCCTGTGCCCTCACGCACTCTGGGACCCCTCAGGGAATGACCACCTGCTGGCTAAGGCCTGCTCCCCGGGGTATTTGCCTAAGCTGATGGCTGTTTTCAGGCTGCTCAAGCACCCCCCCCCAGTGGGGACCCTCACTCCATGGAGGTTTGGCCAGCCTGGGTCAGGGGCTGATGGCTGTTTTCAGGCTGGCCTCACCCCCTTCAGGGTGGGGGGTTCCCACTGGGGTGCCTGGCCAGTCTGGGTGAGGGGCTGAGGGCCATTTTCAGGCTGGCCAAGCCCATGGGCGACGGAAGCTCCCAGCCTCTCCTTTTGTTCTTTTTTCATTTTTATTCTGGGATTTATTTACCTTCTATAATTGAAACTTTGTAGCCTTTAGTGGAGCTGAGAGCTGGCTCCTGCTCGCTCCAGTTCCATGGCCACGGCCGGTTGAAAGCAGGTATCTGGGGTTTATTTACCTTCTATAATTGCAACTTTGTTGCTTTGAGTGGAGCTGACAGCCAGGCCGTGGCAGGGGTGAACCTTGGCTTCCTCCATCACTGGAGCAAGCAAGCCTCCTGCTCTCTTCAGCTGCGTGGCTGCCGGCCACCATCTTTGTTGGCAGTTAATTTGCATATCACCCTGATTAGCCAATGGGAAGCATAGTGGAGGTACGGTTAATTACCCTTTTTGTCTTTTATTAGATAGGATAGATAACTCAAATGGATCAAAAACTAAATATGAAAGCTAAAGCTGTAATTAGATGAAAACAAACATAAATCTTTGTGACTTTGAATTAGGAAATGATTTCTTTGATATGGCACCAAAACCTCAGACAAGGAAAAATAAACTTCATAAAAACTTTGTGTTTCTGAGGGCACCATTAAGAAAATGAAGAGATAGGCCTGGCTGTGTTGCTCAATTGTTAGGGCATCAGCCTGAACACCAAAGGGTCTCAGGTTACATTATCAGTGCTGGTCAGGGTGCATGCAAGAGGCACCCAGTCTCTCTCTCTCTCGATCTCTCTCTCCCTCACTTTCTCCACCCCCCTCCCTTCACTCTCTGAAAAAATCAGTGGGAAAAATATCCTCAGGTTGGGACTAACAACAAAAGAAAAGAGAACCCACAAAATAGAAAATGTTTGCAAATCATAAGTATGATAAAGGATTTATATTAGGAGGGGCTTGTATAAAGAACTCTTAGCTCAATAATAATAAGACAACTCAAAAGCCGGTAAAATATCTGCATAGACATTTCTCCAAAGAAAATATATAAATGGCCAATAAACACATGAAAAAATTCTCATCATTATCAGAAAAAATCAAAACCACGATGAGATTCCACTTCCCACCTGATAGGATGGCTAAATAAAAAAGACAGATAATAACAAGTGTTGGTGAGGATGTGGAGGATTTGGAACCCTTCTAACCTTCTGGTAGGGATATAAAATTGGGTAGCCACTTTGGAAAAAGTGTGGTGGTTCCTCAAATGGTTAAACATAGTTACCACATTATGCATTATATCCACTCCCAAGTATATACCTAAGAAATGAAGGCCTATATCCACATGAAAACTTGTACACAGATGTCCATAGAAACATTCATAATAGCCAAAAATGTAAACAACCAGAATGCCCATGAACTGATGAGTGGATAACAAAATGTGGTCTCTTCGTGCAATCCTATATAATCAAGAGCTAATATGCTCATTAGACCGGATGGTAGAACGACCTTCTGGAATGACAGCCAGGGCTGCGAGGGCCAAGGCAGTGGGGCCGTGAGGGCCTACCCTTGCGTGAATTTCGTGCATTGGGCTTCTAGTTGTCAATAAAAAGAAATGAAATACTAATAAATGTTACAATGTGATGAACCTTGAAAACATGCTAAATGAAAGAGGCCAGTCACAAAAGACCACATGTATGATTCAATTTATATAAAATGTTCCAAATAGGCAAATCTATATAGAAACAAGTTATACTCTTCATAGACTTAAATATTCATGCTCCTTAAATACTTGTGTTCCTTAAATTATCTCTCTTTTCTTACTCTATTCACTATTTCTACATATTTTCTGCTCTCATGATTCAGATACAGATATTTAGCTGAAGCTTTTCTTCTAATGTATATATGTGCTTATTTAACCAATTCCTGACATTACTATACTTTTATAGTAATAGAGATGGCAGAAGCTCTGAGTTGCCTGTTACATCTAACCTGGATGTACTTCCAAGCCTTGCTGTAACTGGTTCCTGGGTTCTAAGTGGTCATGCACATTCATTTATCCTGGAGACATTTACTTGCAGTAATAAGTGCACATGAAATGCCAAGGGCCACCAGGAAATACAAAGTAACATAAAACCCAATTCTTATTTTCAAGAAATTGAAAAGAGCAAGATAAAGAAATATGGCATATTTACATACAAGGATCAGTTATTTAAAAAATAATAAATTATGTTGGTTAGCATAGAATTGGGTGTTTAATGAATAGAATAGACAATCACTGCCACCTGGATCAGAGGAGGGACCGTTCTTTTGGCAGATTTGACTGGGCTTTGAAGTATAGGCAAAAAATCGGCAGAATTGTAGCTGTGTTGCAACAGGACATTTCAGTGGATGAGGGATTGATTAGCTTGAGGTGACGACATAGAATAAAGACGGTTGGCCTGCTTAGGGAATGTTGGAGTCTTATTTGGAACTTCAGTCTCCAGGGAACAAATTGCTGTGCAGACAAGGAATGGTCAGGGATTGAGAAGTGAAGAATCGAGCAGAAAGCAGACGAGGGTATCTTTGGGCAACGGGGAAAAGAAATAGGACAAAATGTAGCAAAGAACGTGACCAGTATACTAAAAGATTCTGACCATATAAGCCATATATAAAGGTTTATTTTGAATATCCAGAAGGAAAAATAATCCTAATTAAAACATTTTCTCTGGGGGATCTGCTGATCATGATTTGTTCAATCTGGGCACCATAATTGGCTCTGATAGTTTAGGACAGCTGTGGGCAAACTACGGCCCGCGGGCCGGATCCGGCCCATTTGAAATGAATAAAACAAAAAAAAAGACCATACCCTTTTATGTAATGACTAGAGGCCTGGTGCACAAAAATTTGTGCACTCGGGGGGAAGGGGGGTCTCTCAGCCCGGCCTGTGCTCTCTTGCAGTCTGGGACCCCTCGGGAGATAACAACCTGCTGGCTTAGGCCTGCTCCCAGGTGGCAGAGGGCAGGCC
>NW_006293779.1:11335998-11343324 GCF_000327345.1 Myotis davidii | reverse complement strand
CAGTTAATTTGCATATTGCCCTGATTAGCCAATGGGAAGGGTAGCGGTTATATGCTAATTACCATGTTTCTCTTTTATTAGATAGGATGTTTACTTTGAATTTATATTAGTTCACACAAACACTCCATCCATGCTTTTGTTCCGGCCCTCAGGTCCAGTTTAAGAACCCATTGTGGCCCTCGAGTCAAAAAGTTTGCCGACCCATGGTTTAGGACCATCTAGTCCAGGTAAATACTTACAATATAGAGATGTCCTTTTTTTAATTTTTTAAATAGATTTAGAGGTGTTCTGGGGATTTTATGAGATGAGAACAGTGTGCTTATTCCCATATAATTTGCAGCCCAGTTGGTGTGACTCAGTGGTTGAGGTCAACCTATGAACCAGGAGGTCACGGTTAGATTCCTGGTCAGAGCATATGCCCAGATTGTGGGCACGATCTCCAGTTTGGGGCTTGCAGGAGGCAGCCGATCAATAATTCTTTTTCATCATTGATGTTTCTCTCTCCCTCTCCCTTTCTCTCTGAAATCAATAAAAATATATTTTCAATAAACCAAATATTATTTGCAGCTGATATATTACTCATTTAGCCACCTAATATATTTATTGAACAACTACTTTGTAAAAGAGCCCTATGTTTTTCTATGTATCACAGCCAGCTGGAGGTCCATGGAATTTAAAATAATTTTTTCAAATCACCCAGCTGGAAAAAGCTTCAGTTGGGGCTAGAACTCAGGTCTCCTAATTCCTTTAGTGAAGAACCTTTCCCAATATTTATGTTTCCATAATTCATTCAATTCCATTAGTTGTTCTCTTTGTGGTCCTGAAGAAATTGTGCATACTTCCATGATAGTATTTATCACATTTAATTCATACACTCAAAATATTAGTTGAGTGTCTACTATATAGCAGGCATATTCTTTTTTTTTTAAATGTACTTACCTTTAAGATAAGACAGAATTCTGAACACAGAGGTTAAATCGTATTTATTTTTGTATCCCCCAGCACTATGCTCAGAGTTTAATTCTCTGCTTCACCAACTCTTATTTATCCATCAAGACTCAGAATAAACCTGGTTTTTTCTAAGAGGGGTTTATATTGCTTCTCAAGAACCCTTCCTCTTTCCTATAGACTTTTAAAATATTACCTGCAAATAGCTTTATTTCGAGTGTTTTGCATTTTGTCTCAGGTACCAGGCTGTGAGCATCTTGTATTCCTGAATCTAACCCCTAGCAGAGGGGCTGCCCCAGAAAGCCATCAGTGAATGGGTGCTGATTGCCTGGTGGTGAATTTGGGGTCTTCGTTCTTCCATTCTCCATCAAGAAAGATCAGATCCAGTTGGATGGTTCCCTCCATCAGCTTGATCACGTGTCCCGCTTTGTCATGTGAAGATGCCAGGGTGAGATGCCTTGCTTTCTGAAGGTGAAGGGGCTAACTCAACCGCTCACTATTCCTGTTATGCTGGTAGCACTTAGGGTGAAACAGCTTAAATAATATCACCAAAGGCAGCCTCCTTTCATCTGCAGATTAACGTGGCAACATTTATCACCTTCTTAGCCAGGAAAACCTTTTATCAGGCTCAGCTAACAGCTCGAATTAGCCCCTTAAAGGACTTGCCACATTGCCTTTAAAATGACAAGCTGCAGAGTCAGGCCCAGGATAGTCAAAAACAGTGGGACCTTTGCTGATGATTGTCAGAGTGGACAATGTACTTATTCCCAGGCCAGATAAATTCAATAAATGGCCTGTTTGGCACTGGAGGAAAGGGTCATCTAGAAATCAGGCTGAGTCTTCTGTGCTGATAATGTCTGAGTATTCTGCTAATGTTCGGAAGAATTCTTTGGTAAGTACCAAACGAAACTTCTTTAATAGGGATTAAGTGCCTGAGCTTCCTCAGCATTATTCTGTGCCAAGACCCAAAAAACAAAATGTTGACCTCCCCAAAATGGCAAAATTCTCTTATCAAAAACCGAATGAAAGAATTCTATACTGTTTGCATCATCCTAACTCCTACTCATCTACCACTCAACAGATATCCACCTTCCTGCTGTGAGTGAAGTCTCAAAGTGCTGTCCTTTGAAAATGAAAATGAGTGATTTATTCAACGTTCATGTAAAGGTAGATTACAGATTCTTTGCTTTTTTTGTTTGTTTGTTTTATTTGAAAGCAATGTGGATTCAGTGACTGCTCCAAAGTAATATTATTGCTAAAGTCATTTACATTTTTATTAAACTGAGAATGCCAACCCTGTGAATGCCAGATGCCAGAAGGCTTATTTTAACAGGGTTGTCCAAACGCAGACGTCTCAAGTCCAGGCTCTGTGAAGGCCCCATGACTTCACAGCTGGGATAGTGCTATGAGAGGTGTCAAGGACTCCATACAATCCCGTCTACATCCTGTGAAACAGACCAAAGGACATTTTCTTTAACGTGGGAGGCAATGGTCTGAGTAATTGTCCGATTTCTGATAGAGACTGGCTACCTTGGGCAAATGTTCCCAGCTTCTGCATGCTTCTCCTACATAGGTGAGAATGATATTTCTTCCCCCCTTCACTCTCATTTATATGTTGAGAATAAACAGCTTTTGGAGAAACAAACATTAATGTATACATTTAATATTACTGATTTTGATTTGTCAAATCCATTGGTGAATAAGCACTGTTCTTAAAATGTGTTGTATTATAACCTGTATAATTTTTTGAGAAGGTAACTTGTCTCTAATATGAAGAAAAAAGACAAAACATATTGGATAGTATAAACAGCACTGAATCTTGGGAGAAGAGAAATGACACATATTAAATGTTTACTATTACATCCACACATTTTTCTACTTTTTCAAAATCCTCACATTTGCTCCACAGAAACTGAAAGGCAGGCACTTTTAATTCCCTGTTTATATATGAGGCTAAGAGAAGTGAAGGAACTTATCCAAGGTCAACATATAGTAAAAAGCAGGGCCAGGATTTGAACCCAGAGCTAGTAGTCTAACTGCACAGTTTCTCTGGCAAAAATTAAGGCTTCTGTCTACTCCACATTTATCTAAGTGTATGACACTTTTAAAGAAACAACCTGTCAGAGAGATGCATTGACTTCTACTGATTTGATTTCTGGAAAACTGGCCACTAAATCAGAGTAGTGGAGCCCCAGAAAAGCAAGAAACGATCAGAGAAGTTACAGTGGGAAAGCTGGGAGGTTTGGGTGTAAGGAAGGACTGGGAGGTGCAGGACATCCAGGGCGCCAAATCTAGAAGTTTCACCCCCTTCCTTTGACGCTCTAACCACCAGGGCCAGATGTCCCCAGGATGAGGTCATCTGTGAGTTCTCAGTGGAGCGTCCATTAAGAGCGGCTCCTTTTTGGCATTCATTTCTGACTTGAGTCACCTTTGCACAGTGACTGCAAGGGGCTGGGCCGGTTGTAATCAGTTAAGTGCATTTTTTACTAATCTTGAAAGCAACCAGAGAAGTAAAGTAACATGCCTGTGGCCACACAGTTGGTATGCTCGTCTCCTCCCAGTTGCATTGCTCCCTCCAAAGGGGACAGGGACTCTGACGGACTACTCTCGCAGGGACTACTAAACGCGCCTCCTAACTGACCTCCCTGCTTCAAAGCACTCGCGCCCTTTGTAGTGCACACATCAGCCAGACAATCTATAGAAAGTGCAAACCACCTCTGACACCAGCACCGCCTTCACCCTTTCCTCCATGCAAAAGCTTCCCATCTTCTTGGTGTCAATTCCAAATTCCTTGACAGTCTGTCAGGTCCTCCGTGGCTGAGCCCTACCTGTCTCCCTGACCTCATCTCTGGACTCTTCCCCTCGATCACCTTGCTCCAGTGCTGCTGGCTTTACTTCATTTCCTTTTTTTTTTTTTTAAATATATTTTATTGATTTTTTACAGAGAGGAAGGGAGAGAGATAGAGAGTTAGAAACATCGATGAGAGAGAAACATCGATCAGCTGCCTCCTGCACATCTTCTACTGGGGATGTGCCCACAACCAAGGTACATGCCCTTGACCGGAATCGAACCTGGGACCTTTCAGTCCGCAGGCTGATGCTCTATCCACTGAGCCAAACCGGCTTCAGCTACTTCATTTCCTTAAACACACCAAGCTCATTCCACATTCTGGCTCTTGAACTTACTGTGCCATATGCCTGAACTTCTCACACGGTTTTGGATAGTAAGCTCCTACTCACCATTCAGCTAGTACTTTTGTGATGATGCTAAGTCGCCACCTCCCCACTCTGACTCCCACTCCTCTACTCTTGCTTCTTACCCTGAGTTATTTTCCTCACAAATTATTAGAGTTTTTTTGTCTCCTATCACTACAGTGACAACATGAGAGGAAACTTCATCTTGTTTTCTGTCATATCCCTTGAGCTACTTTTAACCATGAGTAACATGTAGCACACATTTAATACAACTTTATTGGATGAATGAATGAATGAATGAATGAAGTTAAGCTTTGAACCCAAATCCACATTTTGACCACCAACGTGCCACAAGTTGTAATTGAATTCTTAAGATGGATCCAGCACCTGGTTAGACATGGTGCGGAGTACAAGGGAATAATAACTAGTCTCTCCTTTCAAGATCTTTATAACTAAGTTGTGACACCAGACTCATTTGCATTTGAGATAACAAATAACACACCTAAGTGCTGGGTGAAGGGAGAGGGCATCAGCATGCAGATGAGAGTGGTCAGTGAGCACCCAGGTGGTCCTCAGAGACTTGCTAGTTGAGTTGATTGGAGGCTTGAATGGTGGATACAGTTTACAGGGGGGAGTGAAGGCCATGAGGTTCTTGGGTAAGACTTAAAATTGGGTGAATTTACCCAAGAATGAGTAACAAATGATAAGTATTTGAGGGCATTCCAGGCTGGCGACATTTGTTAGATCCTTTTGTCTAGAAAGTAACTCACTCACTCATTACATACAAGTATAATTTTGTGAGAAAACAAGGCCAATAAGGCAAAAGAAGAGGAGGAAAAGGGTGAGTGAGGTTTCTAGTTTTTGACTTATGGTTGGGGTTGGGGAGGGGTGGACCAGGACCTGGCACACAGTGAATGTCAGGTATTGGGCATTATATACACTCCGGTACAGGGTGGCAGAGACCATCTCTAAGAGTTTCTCTGAGGGCCATAGCTGCCTCCTGTGTGGACTGCCCCTCAGCGGGGACCCCAATAAAGTATAGAGCAAGGCGATTCCTGAGAACTAGGTCACTAGCTAATGAAGATGACTTCCTATGCTCAAAATGAACAAGTATCCGTCCATTCATTTGTCCATACATGTATTCCATAAGCAGGTTCTCTATACCAAGTATCATGCAAATTGCAGGGGCTATAGTAAGGGTTCGTTTTCTTAAGAAATTCATGGTCAATCCACAAAGAAAACCACGAGGTGTTAAGACTTTATGACACAATATGCCCCTTAGTGTCTTAACTCTCTACTCACGCTTCCAGATCTGGGTTGAATGAAAATATTTATCACATATTCAGGCTTGGCCACAAAATCACACCAAACCAAACCAAAACATTCCATGAAGAGAAAGACTATGCTAATCTTTCTTTCTCTTCTCAGAAAGGTGATAACAGAAGATTTGGTCCCAACAGGGGTACAGGCAAGGGATTTGCATTTTAAAGTTTGACAGATATTTATAGGCCTTTTGATCTCTTTCCTCCCCTCTACCCACCCACCCCCAGCCTTGATGCCTCCCCCTCCCCCACCCATCAGTTCTCTACATTGTACCAGGTACACATTTGAGAAAGGGTGGTTCCAGGTCCAGAGGACCTGGGGGCCCTAGTGTGGTGTGTTCAGAGTCATGTAGCTCTTATTTATTGAATACCAAAATACATCAAGTTATTTTTAACATTCCCAACAGCCACAATCATCTTGAAAGTTTCCTTTATTATTTACCTTTTTGGTCGTTGTTGTTGTTAAGGGAGGAGGAAAATGAGGCTCAGAGAGGTTAAATAACCTGCCCAGAAACACTGATAAGTAGTGGAGACAGAATTAAAACTCAGGTCTGAGTGTCCCCAACCTATGACCTTTTCCTTAAGCCAGGCTGACTCTAGTCCACAAGCCTGGTTATTATAGGCAGCTCCGCTAAGATCCTTCCTGGCAAAGCGTATCCTGCATTCCAGTTTTCTTGCTGGTGTTATTCTTGAAATAGCCCAATAAACGTCACACTTTGATTTACTCAGGACAGACTTGCAGCTGTCTTTTCCTTTGCAGCTCTTCTCGGGCTCTGAGGCTTTCCTCTCCTGGTCTTGCACCCTGGCTGCCACAGCTCGCAGCTGCACGCCTTAGTTTGGTACCATCATCTGCAGCCCCATAGGATTTGCTGAACAGAGCTTCTCTCTGACTCACAGAAACTCCGTGGGGAACTAGCTTAGAATCGCAGACTCTCACATTTTTGCAACTAGAGCGGATCCTAAAAGCTATCTAGGAAACAGAGGTTCAGAGAATGTCTCATGCAAAAGGAGCTGACGTCAGATTTATCAGAATACTACATATTTGCTAGGTTAAACGTGATAGATAAAGGACACAAGTCACATTGACAGCTGTGTGCTAGGTGCTTTGTCTTGTTTCATTTCACTACAAGCCAGGGAGGAACAATGAATTATTATCCACATGTTACAGCTGAACTGGCTCAGAGAAATAGCTGACTGAAGGTTCTACAGCAAGCAGTCCAACTCGTGGCCCGTGGGCCGCGTGCCTCGTTTATTTGGCCCGTGTTAGCCTTTGAGTTTGACATGCTTGCTCTACAGTAACTCTGGGACCGGGATCTGAACTCACTGGACTGTGGAGAGCTCAGCTCCTTCCTTTCCCACAGCCTGCGGTGGGGTGTGATGAAGAGTGCAAACATACCCTGGCTGAAGGGACTGGCCTGTGAAATTTGCTTCTGAGCCAAAGAGCCAAGAACCAACAGAATGAGGAGATGAATACGATCATTTGTGGGCTCACTGAGGTCAGGCCTGTAATCTAAAACCATCTGGCATTCACCAACAGCCTGAGTGGTACTTTGACCACGAGGGCTTCCGCTGGGAAACAAGAACTGCTTGTCTACCTGCAGCCTCCTCCCAAACTTAGACTGCCTATTACAAACTAGAAGATTCTGCAAGTTCCCTCTATCCTTGGAAAATCCTTCCCCCCACTCTCAAAGAGGGGGCCTTCAGAGTGCCAAATTGGGAGCCGTAAGAAAGTTGTTGCTGGTGCAGTCTTCCTGTTGAGGTTGAGAGATCAGGTTCAAAGCTCAAGCCACAGCTTCCCCACCTCCACTCCCTGTCCCATCTCCAATCCCTAGAGGGAATGCTCCTGCCCCATCACCCCCCT
>NW_006293779.1:11321761-11335857 GCF_000327345.1 Myotis davidii | reverse complement strand
GCAGAGGTTTTCTGTAAAAGCCTCTAGATTGTGTTGAGCTGGGGGTCAGGTTGGGAGCTGGAGGCATCTTTTCTGCTCTCCAGATAGACTCCTGGGAAGGTGCCTCTCCAGAAAAAATGGCTATGGAAGTAGGCATCTTCCCTCCTGAGCACACAGGGTAGATACTGGTGTGGGCTGGGCAATTCCTAAGAAAGCTCTTTTCTTAATGATTCCCTCCTGTCAACCATGTAGCTGTGGTCCCATGTGTTCAGAATAACAAGGGTAAGAGATGATCCTGGTCCAGTGACTTCAATCTTACCCAGCAAGCCCTGGCCCAACCACAGTTGCTCTTGGGGTGCAACTCACAGCCCGTTTTTAGCAAAACATTTTTCCTGACCATCTGTCCATACTAACATCTTTCTCCTCAGAAATGGTATGTACCCACACATAACTATCAGGAGGATAAATTGTCATCAGTGGCATTTAGCTGTGCCTGGAGGGATGCCTTTGATCACAGAACCTACACAGACTTTTCTGCATCTTGATATTATCTATTCTGGAGCAAATACTTGACCTGCTAATGACAGTGTTACTAAAGATCCCAACTTGGCCTCATTTTGCTAGCTTGCAGGTGATGACATTTTCTCTTTTTAAATATATTTTTATTTATTTCAGAGAGTAAGGAGAGAGATAGAAGTATCAATGATGAGAGAGAATCATTGATCGGCTGCCTCCTGCATGTCCCCCACTGAGGATCGAGCCCGCAACCTAGGTGTGTGCCCTTGACTGGAATTGAACTCGGGACCCTTCAGTTTGCAGACCGACACTCTATCCACTGAGCCACACCGGTTAGGGCAACATTTTCTCTCTCTCTCTCTCAACATTTTCTCTTTTTAGAAAGCACTCATCATTGGTAGCAATGCATCCAGTAGTTCTTAGCCCTTCTTTGAGTGATAAAAACCTTTAAAACTTTATGAAATCTATACATCTCCTTACCAGTAAAATATACCTGAGCACATAAGTGTTTTTGTCATGTGCTATATTGGACACTCGGGAATCCCATCCCTGACCTCTCTCACACTGCAGACCACTGTTCTAGAGTGAGCATCCTGGTCCAGAAACCTCATCTGGTTCCCTGTACATCTCCAGATTGCAGTGGAGTTTCTGGTAGATAGTAGACACAGTATTTGGGAAATGTTGCAAGTTGAATGAATTAATCTGGAAGCAAATTTGTGATACCCAGGCCCCTGGTAAGAATGTCATTGAGTGGCACTGCGTGGTCAGGTGGGCTTTGGATCCCACTTAGAGCAACACTGCTGTAGATCAGAGAGGGGTGTGGGGGCTGAAGAAAGAAAATAAGGAAAATAATGGTATTTGGGGGGCACAGATACATTAATCAGAGCATGATCAGGATAATCTCTCTTTCTCTCCTCACTCCATTCTCTCTCACTCTTATTCTATCTTCCTTCTTCTAATCTGCTGTGGTTATCAAGAGCTTTTGAAAGTACAAAGAGCTTTTGATCACTCTTCAGAATGATCAAAGATTAGCTAGTTGTCACACAGGCCAGAGCCACTGAATAAGTACCTTTGGTGGTCCCTGAGATGAGTCTGAGCCCACAGAGCCCTCCTGTTCTGCTCCCCCAGAGGGGAGACCCACAGAGCAGCCCAGGACCTGAGCTATTTCCCCGAGTTGTATTTCAAGTGCTTCTCCCCAAAGGACATATAAAGAACAGAAGATGCCAAAGCTGCCTCTGGCCATGGATTATGGAGAGCTCCCCCGAGGCTGCCTTTCAGAGGCACAAGCATGACCATTTGCAGCTGACATTGTCAAACAGTTTCCTGGGCTGGGACCCATGAGCAGCGGGACCACCATTCATGGAGCTGTGTGAATCATGGATGTCTGAACCTCATACCCATAGATCTTATCTCATAAGGCTTGGGGTGAGCCCAGGAACCTATACTCTTTTAGAACTACCAGGAAATTCTGATGGGGAATCAGATTTGGAAACTCTCGGAGGACTGTAGCACCACATTATCTGTTCAGTCCTCCAACTGGCTGACGTCACAAATTCCCATCTAAGATCTGGGTGTGGATGCCTCCAGGCCTTATCCCTCTACTTTTATTTCAAGACCTAGTTTGTTGTCATTTTTCCAGGAAGTCTTCCTGGGTCATCCAACAGAAATTTATCTCTCCCTTCTCTCTCCTCCCATGGCACATTTCCAGTGTCTTTATAGCAGTTAATATACTGGCTTCTCTACTCATGACAGTTTCCGTCAGCACTATGCAATGGAAATATAATGCCAGTCACATATACAACTGTTAATTTTCTAGTAACCATGTTTTTTTTTCAATTACAGTTTACCAGTTTACATTCAATATTATTCCATATTAGTTTCATAGACAATCATGTACTTTATAGAGTAGTCCCTCCAATATTTCAAATATCCTCCTGGCTTCATACATAGTTATTACAATATTATTGAACATATTTCCTATGCTGTACTTCACAGCTCTGTGACTATTCTGTAATTACCAATTTGTACTTTTGAAACCCTTCACCATTTTCACCCAGCCCCATAGTCTCCCTTTCTTCTGTCAACCGTCTGTCTATGACTGGTTCTATTTTGTTTGTTTATTTTGTTCTTGAGACTCCACATATAAGTGAAATTATATAGTATTTGTCTTTCACTGTCTGACTTATTTCACTTGTCATAATACCCTCTAGATCAGCCGTGGGCAAACTACGACCCACGGGCCGGATTCGGCCCGTTTGAAATGAATAAAACTAAAAAAAAAAAAAAGACCGTACCCTTTTATGTAATGATATTTACTTTGAATTTATATTCGTTCACACAAACACTCCATCCATGCTTTTGTTCCGGCCCTCCGGTCCAGTTTAAGAACCCATTGTGGCCCTCGAGTCAAAAAGTTTGCCCAGCCCTGCTCTAGATCCATCCATGCTGTTGCAAAAGGTAAGATTTCATTCTTTTTTTTAGAACCGAATAGTATTCCATTTTGTACATGTACCACAGCTATCTTATCCACTCATCTATTAATGGGCACTTGGTCTGCTTCCAAATCTTGGCTATTGTAAATAACGGTGCAATGAGCATGGGGTGCATATATTCTTTCAAATTAGTGTTTTGGGTTTCTTTGGATAGATTCCCAGAAGGGGAATGGCTGGGTCATAGTCTAGTAGCCATATTTATCAAATGGAGTTAGGCAAAATTAATTGTACTAACATTTTTGTTAATGTTTGATTTGTAAACATTGTAAAAGAATGTTTGATTCAACATATCCAAAAGGTTACTGCAACATGTGCCCAATATAAAAATCATCTGTGAGATAAAATGGCTACATTTTCTAACCATACTAAGTATTTGAAATTTGATGTGTATTTTACACTGACTGCACATCTCAGCTTTGGCCACATGTCACAGGCTGACAGCCACAGGTGGGCCTGGAGGCCATATTAGCACAGTTCTGGTTCTCTGAGTTCAAGTCTGTGACTTTTGCTTTAGGTTCTTTAGAACTTTAATGTCCACTCCCTGGGCCCACTTTAAGGGCTTAGAAAATATTTGAGTGGATTCAAATATGAATTCCTCTTGGAGAGTATCCTTTGATGTTTTTTGTGTGTTTGATAGTTGTCTGTTTGAAGGCACAGTCTCTTTGGAGAAGGTATAGTATCTGTTTTAAGGAAGGGGAAGCAATCCAGAGCAGGTTTTATTTGAGAGGAGTGGGGGTTGGGAGAACCCCAGGGGCACAGTGCATTAAGAGAGCAGGAGGTAGTGCAGCCCAAGGGGCGGATGTCAGAGTAACTTCTCCATTGTGCACTGTGGGATGGGGCACCGGACTCGTACATGTGAGGCCCTGGTGGCTCTGCACCGTGCTCAGCCTTCTCTGCGCAGGTTCCCTTGGGCTGCCTGGAAAGCATCGTCTGCCAGAAGATTTGTTTGGAATGTAATGTGATCACTCGAGTCCCCAAAAAGAGCTACAGGAAGAACATGTTCTCAGCAAAGATTTTTTTTCCAAAAACGGGTTGAACCAGTTTATACCATTCATGACCACAGGCTTCCCATGAGAATTGCCTGGCTTACCTCATAATTCACCCATAGTTGAATTTGTCAAAAAGAATTGTCTCCAAGAGAGTGCCGTTAGGTACAAGATCATGGCTTTCCAGGGAAGAGAGAGCTCTTAAAGAAATCAGAGTTCTTTCCCGAGGTCCTCTGAGGTCAGGTAATCAGTGTATAGAAGTAGAAGGACTGAAGTTTGGAACTCCCCAGGCTGATTGTCACTCACAGGGTAATACGTTTGCTCCATACATAAGGAGGAGCAGACCGTGGCTGGATTACATCATTCCCAGACGAGGCTCAGGATGTGGTGACAAGGACCCACCTTTGGAGAGGAACACCCCTATCTTCCAATGTCATTTCACCCATTATCTGGAACACCCAGACATTACAGATCTTAATTTGTACACTTGCTAGTAGGGACTTTTGGTGGTTTATGCAAAGCACTGTAACAGGCGGTTAAGGCCTTCGCCCACTAGCATGTGAACTTAAGGGAGTTACTTTGCCTCTTTTAGCCAGGGGTTCTTCTCCGTGAAAGATGGGTAGTAATAATCCCTACTTCCTCGGCTT
Source organism: Myotis davidii (assembly GCF_000327345.1). NCBI lineage: Eukaryota > Metazoa > Chordata > Mammalia > Chiroptera > Vespertilionidae > Myotis > Myotis davidii. Next base: position 11,331,237 of record NW_006293779.1, on the reverse strand, counting down.
GTGTGTTGATTAAACTGTGAGATAGAGGACTAATCAATGCACGAAAAGTGCTCCATAAAAGTTCATAATGATTTGAAAATTAAGCCCAACATAAACCAGGATAATTTAAAGTAGAAAAGTGAGTTTTAAAAGAGTAAAGAAATCAATATTTTTCAAGTAAGAGGATGCTGACTACACACCATTGCACAGTAAGTGATGGGCAGCTGAGGGTAATGAGAAGGAAGGAAGCCTCTCATCTTAGTCCCCGGCTCTTAGTCTAGTTGAGTGGACCAAACTGCAGGAGGAAAACCTTGTGTTAGCCTGTGAGGCTCCCACTATAAGAACACCGGAGGCCACAAGAAGTTGCCTGGTAGTCAGAATAGACCAGAAAGAACCATTAGGATTTGGTTAGGCAGTGGGACGGCACCACTCACCCGAGGCAGATGCTAACCAAGGCATAGCAATGGGATGAGCTGCCTGTCTTCCAAGGAGAATGATGGAGGAAGGGGAAGGGTGAGGATGAAATAGGAAGCTTTAGTGACAAGAAGGGTAATAAGATCAAAAGACAAAACAGAACAAGGGCTCATCAGCAGGCATAGGCCCTACAATATTGGGGAAAAGATGCTGAGATCCATAAAATGGCAACAGCTTATATTGTGGAGAAGAGATGGGAAGGAAATGGAGGGGAGCAGGGAATTCATCTCCAATCCCATTGTCTGTTCCGTGGCACAGACACCCCGAGGGCTCCCCAGCTCTGCCAGGAACACTCTCCCGCAGTGCCTGTCACAAACGCCGGTGACTGACAGGATTGTGCCCCCTCGAAGACTCTGCTTCCCTTCTTTAGGAATACCTAGGAAAGGCTCATCTAAGGCACGTACCTTCTCTCTGCCTGGCTTTCTCACCTGTCCTTGCCAAACCTGGCCTTCCTATAAGGAATAATTAGGTTACATCTTCAGAACGTTTTGAGCTACAAGAAGGGAGGACATTGTGCACACACGTACAGGCACGGCTATTTTCGCAGGATTCCGTTTCCTCTCTTCTCTTTGAATCCATCTCCTGGTAACAGCTGTCTGGCTCCCTAAAGCCAGCAACAGCTGCAATAATGAGCCCACCATTTGAGCCAGGGATGACACAGGCTCAGCCCCGAGGTGCAGCTGTTCTTTAAAGCCTGGTGTCTCGACCCTCCCCCTGGCCTGGAGAACAAAGAGGGCCATTCATTAACCCCCCCACATTTCCAGTTTTCACATGGGGGGATCCCCTATTCCTTTTACCAGTGGTGCAGTCTCGTAATTCTGCCGCTTATGCGTAGTTTTACCATAAGAACGCTCGAGATGCCTCTCTGACCTTTAGTTTCCAATTCCAGTGGAGATGACACCATTATCCATATCTTGAGCGGGTTATGAAGTTCCCAAGATGTAACAGATATGAAAATCTTCTACAAACTATAAGGCACTGCTCCCATAGTAGTTTTTATTAAGGTCCTTGTTCCTGAGTTTAACAAGTGAAAAAAATTACTGAACAATTTAGGACAGTGAAATAAACTGTCTGCATTGGACTGTCCATGTAAGTGGTCACAGGAGTGAGGAGGCACAGAGGGTTTCTGGAGAAGACAATTGGCTGGACTTAGGGACCAGTAGAACCTGAAGGGTTAAGGGAGAGGAAGGGACATTTGGGGGAGGGACATAGCCCAGGTAAAAGGCAAGAAAAAAAATGTGTTCAAGGGACAGTACAGAGCCTTCCTGGAATGGAGCAGAGAATGGGCACATAAAGTTGAAGGGCCATGATGGGTCGGACCGGGGGTATTCTTACATGACAGGCAGGGATGTTGTCAGGAGAGGTCTGAGTGGCATGGAAAAGTCAGGAGTGATTGAGATCGTCCTGCTCCCTGAGTCCTGTGGCTTATGCCTATTTAACAGTCAGGACAAAGGGGCCCATACGGGACATGCTCTTGGTTTCCAGGGGCCAGGCTCAGTAGCTTTTGGACCCTGCAGGTCTTCATCTGTCCAAGCCAGCGGCTCCCCACTCTCTGCTTATTAGAAAAAGAGATTATCCAGCTCCAGCCTAGACTCACCAAATCAGAATTCTGGGAGAGGGGCCCAGGAATCCTCCTGAAAATAAGCTTTCCTCTCTCCCCAGGTGTTCTTGTCCTTGTGGAATTGTGGGAATGTGACCTTGATGACTCCCTGCGCCAGGAGCCTCATCCACAGGCGGGCTTCCTATGCTGACGAAGGAGGCGACTGCTCAGTCTACAGAGGGCTGGGTAGAGTCACCCAGTGCTCTGTGCCCCACCCACCTGTGACTGAGAAGACTGGCACTTTCTTCAGGAACAACTTTCTCTCTTTCATCTGTCTTGTTGCCCTACCCTGAACCTCCTTCCCATTTCTTTCTCCCCCATGCAAGCTAAATGCAGAGCTCTATCAAGGACTTAGTAATCCTCATGTCCTATTTATCAATGTTCTATTCTCTTTACAAGAGTATTCCCCCCAATCACCTTCCTCCCTTCCCTCCTCTCCTTCCCTCCCTCCCTTCCTTCCTCCTTCCCTCCCACCCTCCCTTCCTTCCTTCCTTCCTTCCATCTTCCCTTATTTCCTATCTTTGTCTTTTCTTTATTTTTAAATAAATGTAAGTACCCAGATGCTTTGATTCACCTTGAGGGCAACTGTGATTTTTGAGTCTTTTTCCTCTATTCATGGACCTACTCAGGTCAGCTTTGCCTAGTCACTGCTTCTAAAATTTTAAATTATTATCTTTTTGAAATTTAGAAAATACTGACAACCATAAAGAATAAGAGCAGCTACTAATGACTGAATGCTTACTATGTCTGAAGACAGTTATCGAGAAATTTCTTTACATGTATGAATCTTCACAAGAATCCTGTCAGGTAGGTACTGTTTTTATCCCCACATTATAAATAGAGAAACTGAGGCACAGAGAAACGCCTTGGAGGACCGTCTTAGTGCAAATTGCTGTCAACTTTTTTGACACAGGTATTAAAATGCCACCCCAAATGCCAGTACATTACCTTCTTACTGTCACATAATTAATGAAAGCAGAGGGATCCAGGTTTGAACAGGAACCCTATGCTTCTAACCATGACACAGACTACCCCTCAAGAATAAAGTGACCTTCAATTCCTATTACCAGAAATAACCAATATTTTTTTAAAATTTTCTTTATTGATTAAGGTATTACATATGTATCCTTATCACCTCTTCCCTCCCCTCCCCCATCATGCTTTCACCCCCTGGTGTCTGTGTCCATTGGAAATAACCATTCTTAAATACTTCATCATTTTTTCTATGGAAAAATATGTAATTGGATCAAAATATTAAGTTTGCAATCTTGATTATAAATTCTTAGATTATATTTCCTATGTTATATGTTCTCCATAAATATGATTTTCATTGACTAATAGTATTCCATCACATGGAGGGGACATAATTTATGTCATCATTCCTTTGTTGTTAAGTCTTGAGGTTGTTTCTAATTTTTTACTATCATAATACTATGACAAATATTTTTGTTCATAAATTTTGACTGTAACTAATTCTGTAGAATAAAGGCCGTGTGTCAAAGCTATTTTAAAATCTAATGTGCAGTCTAGAGACTTTAGAATATTTAAGAAATCTCACCAGTTGACCCACAACAGTGTGTGTGAGGGACCATTTCCTCACCCTCTTGCCAACGTTGCCAATTTGGGAGGTGAAAAATGACTTCTCCTTGTAGTTTCCATTTACATGTCTTTGATTACTAGCAAGATGGGACATTTTTTTTTTACATTTACTACCACTTGCACTTCTTTTGTGAGCTGTCTATTCATGCCCTTGTTCATTTTCCCAGTAGTGGGCTCCTGTTTTTCTTATCCCTGTGAGATCTTCATAGCCATAACCTTTCGACTCTCAGATTTGTGAGAAATATTTTCCCTGGTTTGGTCTTTGCCTTGTATCTGCTTTCTAGGTGCTAATTAGCTTACAAATATGGAAATCTAAATTTAAAATGATCTAATGTAGAGGCCAGCATTTCTGAAAATAAGCAGCCTTTTTATGCAGATATCTGACTAAAAACATTTGTAGTATTCATTTTACTACCAGGAGTTTCCACATCTTAATTACTGGCCTTGGAGGGGACTAGAGAAGTAACTTTGCACGTCTCTGCTTTTCAGGCTGATAAAAACAGGGAACTCCTAGGAGGACCGCCTCAGTGCAAATTGCTTTCAACTTTTTTGACACGGGTATTAAAGCGCCACCCCAAATACCAGTGGTAATAAAGAATCCAACTTAAAAGGGGGAGTAGGTGTAAATGTAACACATGAGATTTTTTTTGAATCTTGCTAGCCAGTTGCTGAAGAATTAGGGGTGAAGCACTCAGAGCTGCTTCCCCTCCTGAGCCTGTGGGGGAAAACCAGGCTATTTGGGGCTAAATGTTGACATGAGATTTTTTGAACCAAGAGGAAATGCTCATGTTCTCTCGAGACAAGAATCATCCCCACATCCTGCCCTGTTGTTCTCAAGGGAGAATTAGCTGCCACTTCCTCTGTTTTTCACCCTGGTCCATGCTCTCATGTTCCTCTGCCCTACACAACGCATTCTCTTCTCTACCACCCTCCTGTGGTCCACAGAACAGCCCATTTTGTGCAGATGTGATTGATGACTGTCCCCCTCCCCCAAAGAAACATATTTTTATATATAGAGAGAAACATCAATATGAGGTCAGCTACCTCCTGCATGCCCCCCTCGCCCCCACCTTGGGATGGAGTCCACATCCCGGGCATGTGCCTTGACCAGGAATTGAACTGGTTCAGGTGACCCTTGGGTGCACTGGATGATGCTCCAACCATCTGAGCCACAGAGGCCAGGGTATTTAGTCACATTTTCCAAAGAGAAGGAGGCTTATATTCTGATCAGGAACCACAGGGGTCCCACAGGGATGTGGTTACCTGTCAGTGGATTATTTTAAGGGAAAGCCACGCTGACTTGGTTTCCATCTACATTCACTCAACAAAGAAAATGCACACAGTGCTTGGCTGTGGAATGGGAGGACGAGTTGGGATCTTGAGCTCAGGCTGTCAGCGTGTTTGAGGGGAAAGGAAGCCATACAGATGTTTGGGACAAGAAGGATGCTCTTCCTCCCCACGTTGCTGAGTTAAGGGGATGGAGATAAACATGATTTCAGGTCGGGGAATTCTCCTCAGGAATGGCTTGAGAAGTCCACAGGGTTTTCTCTTTCTGTTCAAAAAGGCTTCTACAGTTCAGCATATTTATTTTCTGTCTCTCGTGTGTCCTATGAAGTAAGCCACTTTATTTCATTTCATTTTTTTTTTTTGGTCCGTATTTTGTCCTGGTAGAATACTTAGCCTGTGAAAATCATCTATTTGCTCATTGCATGATGCTTCACAATGGATTTGTAAGAGGTCTAAAACCAAAATATTATGTTTTGGCTTTCCAATGAACCTCAGACTCAAGTCAGGAGAGCCAAAAACTTTCAGTTTCCCGGGTTAGTCGGGAGAGTAATGACAGTGACCTTGAAAGGAACGCAGGCACTGGCCTTGCTAAAACTCTCACAGCTCAACAACACAGGAGTTCTATGCCAGTAACCAAGTAGGGAATGGCTACTTTTATTTCTCTTGACTAGCTCAAGGACACAGGGAGACAGCACATTGCAATTAGGAGTTTTCTTCTCTCTCTCTCTCTCTCTCTCTCTCTCTCTCTCTCTCTCACACACACACACACACACACACTCCCTTTGCCCCAAAAGCATTATCTGTTTTTTGGTTGTGTGTTAGTTGGGTGCCAAGATTCTGTGATGGCGTGAAAGAGCGTGTGTTTTTACCTTAGTCCTAACTGTGTTCAAACACCATCTCTATCTCTTTCCCAGCAGGAAGTTCCAGGGTCTGGACAGGCCGGAGGCTGGCATGGTCAGTGGGGTCCTGTGGCTGAGGCAGAGGGACTGTGGAGTATGCAAAGGTTGGGGAGTAGACACTAAGGGCCAAAGACAGCTACTGACACCTGGCTGCACTGAGTGTCTTCGTGATGAGCTCAGGGTTGGAGGCAGTGAGGACAGGACGTGGCTGCATCACTGCAGAGGATTCTGGGCGTGTCAACTGCAAGGTGTTGGGTGAGGCTGTGGCCTTTAAGGAGAGGCTGTTTCCATTGACCTTGGGCGAGGTCCTTAGCTTCTGAGTTTCATTTCCTCTCTTGTAAGGTGAAGACGAGGCCTACCATACCAAATTATATGGAGGATGACATGAGATCCTGTATACAAGGCTCTCATTTCTGGCACCTAGCACAGAGGAAGTGCTGTAAGTACTCAAACAAGGAAAGTGTTCTTACTTATTAACAACACATAAAATTATTTGTGAAAGAATGAGATTTTTTTTTTCTAACATTTTCAGTTATAGGAAAATATGCGTAAATGTCAACTTACCTGCTGTTTAGTCAAGATGGTTGCCTGGCCGTAGGCCAGGGAAAGCACTAGAAGGTGGTCGGGGAGACAGATGCCTTCTGTTCTGGAGCTGCAGGTCCAAAGTTGTAAAACAGCCTTAGGACAGGAACAAGGGCCCTTTCAAAGCCTGCCCTCCCCTGCTCCTCCCTCATGATGTGGAAGCGCTCGCTGGAGCCCGGCCCTCCAGTCCGACCACCTGGGTCTAGCGTGTCTCCTCCATTTTTTAATCATGACCGTGAACAACTTTTTCTACTTCTCTAAGCCTCCATTCTTTTCTTATATAAAATGGGGACAAAAATAGTACTTTCTTTAAAGGATTTTTATAAGATCCCAATGGAATAAATCATACAAAGCCCTTAACACTAAATAAGCTTATTGGGGTAACTATGGGTATGGCCAAGACAGGGGCTGCCTTTGCAATTGTACACACAGCACTCCCTTCAGACTGTCAGAATCAGCCCTTCCATGAATCGTGGCAGAGAAGTATGTGGGTGCTAACCTGTCTCACCCTCTAATTTAGGAATGAGGACGGGAAGTCTAAACCTACTGCATCCTTTTAGCCCCTTCAGTGCTAGCGCACGGGCCAATCTCGGGTGTTCTGTACACACTGACCATGTGATTGAATGGCACCAATCACTCTTCCCGATTTTTAACTGTGTTGCTGCTATAGCTTGAGTCCAGGCATCTAGAGCACTACAGGGACCATCGTGCCGATGCCCCTGATGGTTCTCAGGTGTTCCAGCCAGGGGTTAAAGCCTGGCCCGAGGCAGCCTGCCGAGATCTGAATCCTGGGCTACCAGTTATGAGGTCTTAGGGGTGGGGTCTCCGGTGAGTTACTTAACCACTCCGTGCCTCAGTTTCCTATTAGTACAACAGGACTGGTGGTGATAATAGCTTCTACTTCCTAGGGTTATTGTGAGGATTTTGTGAGTTAATCTCTGTTACACACCTGGAGTGCTGTCTGGAGCAGCCTCAGCCTCCAGGCCTGCCCTGCTCAGCAGCTGGAGCCGTGGCCCCGGCTCTGCTGTCCTGAACCCCATGTCCACAGAATGAGCTCAGAGAGCTGCGGGGAGACAAGCAGGCCCGTGCACATCTGGTTCTGGTTTATCTCTTACTAGAGAAAGAGAGGGTACATTGGCAAGCAAGGATCCCAGGCAGTTTCCTTGTTCCCAAAACAGGTTTGGGGGACCAGCAATGCCGGTTGCCTGAGGTCAGCAGAGGGGAGTGAGAGCACGGGAAGTCGTTCTGATACCAGCGACAAGATCAAAGCCGACGCTTATTAAGTGCCGACAGTGTACCGAGGATTTGGCAGATGTTGTCTCATTTAGAAAACAAAATTTCGGAAAGTAGAAGTTTAAGGAATAAGCAGTTTTTGAAAGAAGCTATAGAGAAAAAAGAGAGAGAGAGTTAGGGAGTCTGAGAGCAGAGGTGATATTATGTGGAAAACTGGGATGTTTAGAATGAGGATTGAAAGCCGACTGACAGTGGCAACCCCAGCGCCTCGGGTCAACCGAGAGTCCCTTCTTTTTGAGTCGCATTCAGGTCACCTGCCTCTACCACAACCAACTGACATAGAAAAAATCGTATTTTTTAAAGGTGGTCTTACGGGGATCTTGGCTTGACCACTTTCTGCCAGGGAAATCTTAACTGAGTCTTTAAACCTCATAGAGCAATGGTTCTCAACCTTCTGGCCCTTTAAATACAGTTCCTCATGTTGTGACCCAACCATAAAATTATTTTCGTTGCTACTTCATAACTGTCATGTTGCTACTGTTATGAATCGTCATGTAAATATCTGATATGCAGGATGGTCTTAGGCGACCCCTGTGAAAGGGTTGTTCGACCGCCAAAGGGGTCGCGACCCACAGGTTGAGAGCCGCTATCATAGAGCCTTAATACTTTCATCTGTAAACTGTTGGTTTATTTTTCTTAATAAAGGTTAATTAGAATATGTGTAAGTGTCCTTAAATAGTAGCAGCAGATTCCTGGCTTCCCAATAAGAGCTGAAAGAAAAGAAAGGGGAGGGGAGAGGAGAGGCAATCACTTGTTACATTTATTATGTTTTATTAATGTTATTCTGCCAGATAGGGCTGAGGGTCCTTTAGTAAGTAGCAAAATTAAGAGCATTCCTCCGCAGATTGCCCGAGTGAGCGTTTTCTTCCCCGAGCCTACTTAATTAAAAAAGACCATCCATGTTTTAATTAGACCATTGACATTTCGCTTCAATAACTGCAAAGGGGCCTTAACTAACCACGTTAGAGGACACACTGCTATTACTCTGAAATGTAACGCACTGTGCTTCCGATATTCATACTCCCTGGTGGAATTAGCTCCGTGGAGAAAAAGGAGCTCTCACGGGACAAATGGGGACTCGGAGACACCCTTTTTCGAAGCCCAGGTCTGTCTCTCAGAGCATGTAGGAAGTGAAGCAAACTAGCGGGACCATCCAACCTCACACATCCCCGGGCATTTGGAGCTGGGGTGGGGAAAACAGGCAGGCTCCCTAGTTAATTTCACACTTCCCCTATCCATTTCAAAAACAAGGTGTGACTCTGCAGCCAGATTTCAAAACAAAACAAAACACAAAGCACCTTCAGAAGGCCGACTGCCAGGTACCCTACCCCCTGTCCTGCCTTAAGGATCGTCCTCTATCCTGGTGTCTGCTGTGACAAATCCCAACCTGCTCAGTGAAACCAAGGGCTTTCAGCTTCTTGGAGGGTATTTCCTGCTCCTTAAGGCTCTGAGTTTACTGGAGCTGCCGGCCTTTGTCATTCTGCCCATAGGCTTCCTGCACGCTACAAAACCCTGGGGGAATTGCCTAAAGAGGGAGAAAAGGAGGAAGCTGGCATCCACCATGTCTTCTCCTCCCAACAGCCCTATGAAGTAAGGGTTTATTGTCTGCGTTTGGCATAGGAAGGCATCCAAGCTCAGAGGAGGTACCTCCTCCCTAGACCTGTTTCTCCAACAGCACACCCCACAGGCTCTGAACCTCTAGGTGGGCTGAGGGGGGAGGGGGGAGGAGGCCCTCTGGGGCACTCTGCCCCTCTCCTCCGGCC
>NW_006293779.1:11307544-11321729 GCF_000327345.1 Myotis davidii | reverse complement strand
GCCCCCCCCCCCCCCCTCCTGGCTGCAGGCTGCCCCAGGTTTGTTTTCTTTGGCTCCCCCTTTAATGAGTTCCACAGGACAATGCTAAGTCTAGTTATGCAGCCTTAATTGGTTTAGTTACCACAAGATAATTCCTTTTTTCTTCTCTTGGAGGCCTTTTTGTTTAGAGCCGTTTTAGCTGGAAGATGCTAATTATCAATGAGGAGAAAGTGACACCTGAGGAGTTCATCTTCCATCTTGGTCCTCGCTCTCTCCTTTGAACTCCCTCTCCGGCCTCTTTCCCACTTCATCACTCGTCCCCCAGCATCATAAAAGCCAGCTCTGCCCAGGCGGGCGCAGAACCTTCTTTCTCACTTGCCAGGGAGCCCTTCTCTCTGCAGCTGCCTCGCAGGCATGGACAACCTGCATGAGACCTTCCTGGGCCTGGAGGATGGCTTGGGCCCCTCCGGCAGCCCCGGCCTGCTGTCCGCCTGGGACTGGAAAAGCAGGGCAGGGCCCTTCGAGCTGAGCCAGGCCTCGCCCACTCAGAGCCTCTCCCCGGCCCCCTCGCTGGAGTCTTACACCTCTTCTCCCTGTCCGGCTGCGGCTGGGCTGCCCTGTGGGCATGGGGGTGCCAGCAACGAGAGCAGTGATGGCTGCAGCGGCCGTGACCCTGGTGGCCTGGTAGAGGTGGACTACAACATGTTAGCTTTCCAGCCTGCCTACCTGCAGGGCACGGGGGGCCCCAAGGCCCAGAAGGGCACCAAAGTCAGGATGTCTGTGCAGCGGAGACGGAAGGCCAGCGAGAGGGAGAAGCTCCGGATGAGGACCTTGGCCGACGCCCTGCACACCCTCCGGAACTACCTGCCACCCGTCTACAGCCAGAGGGGCCAGCCGCTCACCAAGATCCAGACGCTGAAGTACACCATCAAGTACATCGGGGAACTCACAGACCTGCTCAACAGCGGGAGGGAGCCTCGGCCCCAGAGCGCCTGAGCCCCCCGCGGGCCCCCTGGACCAGCAGCACACGGTCACGTTTGCATGGTCAGCCTGTGAGCTTGTTGACAGGAGAGTTTTAAGGGAATTCCCACTGGACTTGGTGGAACTGCCGGAGAAGCAGGTACTTTGCTTCCAGCTGCCCCACGATTTCTCAGGAGTCTCACCCTTTGCAAAGACACGGATTCATTTGCCTTTCTCTGTCTGTTCAAGTTACTTTCAAGGTTCAATGATTTTAAATGCAGTTTTTTAAAGTAATGTGAAATTATTACAGTTCATCTTCTCTTGTCATGTTGGCGTTGGGAGCTTTCTTTCCATGGCCAATGAAACCTGTATTTTGTACAGGACCCAGTGTGACACCTGGATTCTTATTTAGAAAGTTCTGTGTCAAGTAAAGGGCACAGCGTGCCTGTGTGAGTGTGTGTGTGTGTGTGTGTGTGTGTGTGTGTGTGTGTGTGTGTGTGACGGAAACCCTGCCTTTCCCTGCACAGGGACCCAAAATCCCTTAAATGCAGCAGCAGTGAGTGTCATGGTAAACAGACAGTCACAGGCAGACAGGCTGTGTTAAGACAGAGTGACAAGCCCAGAGGCCAGCGTCCTGTCTTAAGGGAAGGAAAAGAAGGCTGCGAGCGAGGCAGTGCAGGGAATGGGACAGGGTCGACAGAGGAGGAGGAGGAGGAGAGGCAGGACTCGGCACTGCGGGCTGGGCCTGGGCTGGGAGGGCAGGAGGGCCCTGTGTCAGGCCTCGAGTGAATATGATCTCGCTGGATCCCTTCACTTACATTTCTCAAGTGAAGAGAATGACTCAAAAAGAAAACCAGACTATTTTAATTCTATAGAAAAGTGCCAGGGGCATGATTAGAACCCCAGTCTACCTCGAATCCCTGCAAAGATATTTATTTCTTCACCCAGAGCATCAACCCCTCTTCCCCACCCCCAAATCACCCCACATGCATCCATACACCCCCTTCACTGTGCCTCATCTGAGGGGTTGACTGTAGCGCCCCCAGCTTGGCTAGTTGGATGGCACATGGCATCAATAAGGGAGCTTTGAATTAAGGAAGTTCTCAGAAACCAGTAGGCTTTAAGGCTGAGTATTCCCCCCTCTGATTAGTAAGCATTCGTATTTGTTTCTCAATGTTTGTGGCTTCTGTATTTTTTTCTATTGGTGATTTTTTTCTTCTTTTTAGTGACAAACTACAAAGGCAGTGAGGTATTCACAATTTAATGTAGAGTCCCTCCACTTTTTCCTCTTCATAAAGCATGCAAATAAATGTAGGCGTATATACATTTTTAAAGACTCCCTTAAATTCTGCAAATTGCTTTTTTTGAAAAAACAAAACAAAACAAAACTTGGGACATATAGTAAAAGCCCTTCCAAGTTAACACAAATAAATCTGTAATGTAAGTGCCATTATTACCTTCATCTTACAGATGATGAAACAGAAGCATAGACTTGCCCTATGACCCACATGTGCACAAGTAGAGGATGCAGAAGTTCAACAACGTGCCATAGCATCATTCGTTGAATAATATTTAGGTTGTTTTCAGGTTTTTTTTTTAAATTACAAAAAGTGATTTAACAGACATCACACACAACTAACTAGCTGTATAGACTGATATTTTAATTAGCCCGAACAATTCGCAGAAATGGGATTCCTGGATCAGAGTGTGTTACATTTTAAAGTTGAATAAATACTGTTAGATGACTTTTATGAAGTTTGTAATTACTCACAATTGTCCTATCATTATGGGACAGAGTCAGCCCCTAGATCCCAAAAGATATTACCAATCTTTTGAACTGTTTTAATGGATAGAAAAGAGTTATGTCGTCGTGTTCATTTTAATTTTTCCTGTGTACTGTTGGAGATGGTGTGGCTTTTAAAATTTTATGTTACCGTTGTTCATTTTGGTTCTTTTTTATAACTTGCCAGTTTATATTCTTTGTCATTTCTCTATTGGTTATTTATCGTCTTGTTAATAATTTGGGGAGTTCTTAGTACATTATATGTGATACAAATATTTCCTTCCAATCTATCATTTTGTTGCCATCCTTATGATATTTTATATATGACTTTGAGTATGATATCTTTCCCTCTTTTAAGCTTTGCATTTTATATGATCAAATATCTCCTTTTTTATGGCTTATATATTTCTTCACTTTGCTTAATTTTTCCCTGTTCCAAGGTTATCTAAATGTTTAGATTTAAATATACATATGTTTCTGTAATTATCTGTAGCTCTTTAACATACCTGCAATTTATTTTTTTATATTCTTGTGCATAGAAGGAATCTAACATTATTTCTGATTAGTGTTTTTATAACTGAAGAATATTTTGCCATTGGCGGGTGGTGGGTGGTAAGCACAGTTGCTAAAATGTTATCTTTTATGTACAACCTTCATCAACTTCTCTACATTTGTCAGTGGTGTTTTGGAGAAGAAACTGGAAAATGTTGGACAATATCAAGGCTTTCTGTAAGGGGCCTCTACCCTGTGTATGTATAGTTGTTCATGTGAGTGTATGTGTGAACATGTATGTATTTGTGTGTGTGTGTGTTACTCCATTTATTGGGGGAGGAGGGTCAGAAAGGAGAATGTAATATGGGGAACAGTGTGTCCAGCCTTTGATCAGCTTTTAGATCCATTGTCATTTTCCTTGCCGTGCGCTTGACTTTTGATTTTTTTTTCAAGTTCAAGCATTAAGAATGGGTTATAAATAGCTTGGGCAATTTTGGTTGCCCTGAGGACTGAATTCTGTGAATGGGTTAGGAGATCCTGTCCTCACTTCCAGACAATCCTGAAAGCCACAGACTCCCTACTAGCTGGGCTCCTAAGGGGCCAGCCCAGGGGAGCCTCTGGAAAGGCAGGAGAAGGTGACAGCTTCCTGGCAGGAGGCCTCTGGTGCAGGCCTGGCTGCACTGGCACAGCTGCAGGCCTCCCCACATTGCATGGGCACCCCCAGCCCGTGGTGGGGAGGAGGCAGCTGCCCATCAGCATCTGACTGCAGCAGTCCAGGATGATGTAGCCACCTCCCTGGGGTTGGGGGAGGAGCCCTGGAGCAGGTTCCTCTAGGGGGCATTGAAAAGCAGGAGCCGGCCTGGGCCTGCTCAAGGATGGGAATAAGTCACTTTTGGTGCTTAGATAGGAACTGCAATCTGTGTGTGTCCAATGTGCTGTGGTGGGGATTTTCATATTTTTAATTTCACATTATCCTCCTAACAGCCCCAGGCCGTGGGCATTATCAGTCCATTCTGAGGATGAGGAAACGAAGGTCTAGGACAGCGAAGCAGTGCAAAGCCACACGATCCGGAGTGGCATGTGGTAGAAGAGTTGGCTAGTGAGTTAGGCTCTTACTCCAAAGCTCAGGCCCCTCCCATGGACTCCTGCTGCCTCTTCCAGGGGCTCCCAGGGCAGCCAGCCCCTGCGCCGGGCAGCAGGAGAGCAAATCCTCACTCCCCGTCTCCACCTTTTCTCTGCGTCTCCATCTCTGGGGCCCTCACTCCTTTCACCACCTGAGGCAGTTCAGAAGGGGCTCTTCATCTTGTCACTTAAATTATTTCCCTTTGAACTTCCACCTCCACCCCAAACATTTCCAGAAATTCCCTTCACTTCCTTCCTGGCGCCCAGAGTCCTTCCTAATCCACAGAGGAAACCTGACGTCTGTTCATTTGTGTTCAATAAAGTTTCCCCAATTCACACCGGGCTGAGGTTTCTTTGTTCTTGCAGCTCCTGCCACATTAGCTGAATGGGAGAGAGGCCCTAGCAGGGGTGGGGAGATGCTTTGCAAACTAACAAGCCAACAGGAGGCCCTGAGCCTAACTGTCCCCTATACCTGGGCTCCTGAGCATTAAAGAGAAAAAACCAACATGATACAGAAAAATGTTAGTTACATGCAAACAAGTGGTTAGAATAAGATGGACCTTGGAGACATTGTAGAAAATAGATCTACCTTTCATCTAGCGCCAATATTCCACCTTTATGTGGAAATTACTGAAAAATCGGTACAGCGGTCTGGTAGGGTTAAGATCATTTTTTAAAAACAACAGCAGAAGAAGATGCCTATGTAGGTGAGTGTTGGTGTTGCTGCTGCCTGTGAGGTCCTATTACAATGGTTCTGTAGGTTCTGTGCCTGTACCGATTCCCATACGTGCTCCAGGCTGCGGGGAGGAGCTGGACCTGGCCCTGACCCCTGTGGGCTCGGCCCACGCAGGCTCCACTATGACCAGCTGGCACAGGCCTCTTGTCCTCCTGTGTTGCCAGTGAAGTATTGAAGCTAATGCAGTGCCTCTAGAACACTCAGATCTTGCTCCTTGGGTTCCAGAAAGGCCCTTGAACTCTGAGGAGGAAGAAAGCAAAAAGCATTTGAGGAGGCTGGGGAAAGCACAATTCTTTGTCCGTCTCCTGGGTTGGAAAACGATTGACTTCCCTCCCTCAGCAGTCTCCCCTGAAGTTATGAATGAACTCTGTGACTTCTGTTTGTCTTCATTAAGTTAAGTGGGGAGGCAGGCAGGGCTGGAGGTTGGGGCCCTGTAGGAGGGAGGAGAGGTTTGGGAAGCAAGTGGAGCCCTGGGCTATTCCCAGCCCAGTCAGCAACAGATGTGGATGGATTCATCATCCCAAGTGTCAGGCTCAGGGCCAAGGGCTCGCTACACTTTTTCTCCTTTAATCTTGACTGCTAACAATAGGAGACAGCTATTATCAGCCCATTTCATAAATAAACAGGCCAAGGTCACCTAACTGGGGTAGGGCCCAGGAGCCTAACCAGGTCTGCTTGACTCACCTTCCCACAAGACAGGTCTCAGCCAGAAGGCAGCAGTGACAAGCCAAGGACAGAGAGGTCTCTGCATTCCAGCCTCGCCCACTAGTGTGTGCTCTTGCTCTGCCTTTGCAATGTCCAAACAACGTATTAGCATTGCTGCAGATCAGGACAGGTGTTAACTGGCGACACCCTTCCTACTCCTGTCTCCTGAGGATTGGAACATGACCCCTTTCTCTCTCTCTTTCTCAAAATAGAATTTTTTTAAAAACAGTGTGGAAGTTTTATAACAACTTTGGGGCATTTGCATGGCTCCAAAGACGTACAAATCTGACTCCAGAAGCACCTGTTCTCAGGGACTACAGCTACATACCTTTTTCTTCAGTTTCTTTTAGGTACAAAGTGACAAAATTAAAATGGCAATCATTGTAATAATAGCAACTAATATTTATTGTGTGCTTGCTCTGGGTGAGATACTGTTCTAAGTAAATTACATAAAATATTTTAACCTGTATGAAGTAATAAATAACTAACAGCCCTCTGAAGGATAGGAAGGTCTAAAGTTTTCCCCATTTTACAGATGGGAAAACTGAGGCCCAGAGAGGTGAAAACTTGATGTAAACCCCAGCCTGGTGTGGCGCACTAGGTGTGTCTCTATGTTGTGTTACTGATTACAAAGCATGTTACATAGATTATCTTGTTTAATTCTTACTTGTACCTCAGTATATGCGAGGAATTATGTCTACTTACAGATGAGGACATTAAGGCTCATAATGGCAAAATATTATAACTGTTCATAAATGACAGAGCTGGCACAAGAATCCAGAGTTTTAAATTCCTAATCTGGTTCCTTCTGGGTAAACTATGCTGTCTCCTAGGAACTCCAGCCCTGCCCTGAACCCTGCCCCCAAAGGCATCCCCGCAAAGACAGAACAACAACAATGAGCTCCGGGGCACATTTCCGCAAGGTGGGTTTTGCACACAGCCTCTCTGAATTTTAAACCTAGTCCGCGTGCCCACACAAAACAGTCAGCGTCCGCATGCTGCAGAGGGTGGTGAAAACCTAAACCCTTGAACACGTTTATTCCCCTTCATAATTCGGGAATTAGCGCCCCCAAGAGACCCCTGTCACTGTTTTTACTGCCTGTCTACTGACTTCCTAGCAGAGAGAGGCATGGCATTTAAGTCATTTCAGTTCCTGGATGCTAAGGAACATCACCAAGCCTGATGGACCCCGGGGGCAGCTGAGAGCAGAAGGTGCCACGATGGCACCCAGACCAGCGCAGCGGCAGCTGTGGATGGGAGTCCCTGTCAGCCTGGCCTGTCCACTGGATGAAGGGGACGCAGCAAGGAGATGCCCACAGCCCAGCCAGCGAGAAAGGCAAGTGAAGAGATGAAGGGAACCACTGCTCTTTGCGGGACTCGGGGAGGATGCCACATAGGAAGTGGCCCTTGAAGTTGTCCTCTGGGCACTTGAGGGAGTCACATCCTAGAGGAATGGCATCTGCAGAAGCAGGCAGGTCTGGGACTTGGGGACCCGAAGTGGCTGGTTTGGCTGAAGCAGAGGCTGAGTGTGGAGCAGCAGGGAAGGGACAAGGGACAGGCAAGAGGGAGCAGGAGGCGGGGGGGGGCCTGAATGTCCTTCGTGCTGCGTGGGAAGCTGACAACCTGAGAAGCAGTCTGTAGAGCAGGGGTGGGGAATCTTTTTCTGCCAAGGGCTGTGGCTAACTCAAGCGGTTCCCTGTCTGGTTTCAATCACAGCCCCAGCCCAGAGCAGGGCACATGGATAAAGAGCAACTGACATTGTGGTCCAGGTGGCTCAGTCACTAACTACGCAAGTTTTTCTCACTTTACTTTTATGGTACTTCTTTACATACCAATGAAGGGGAAATCCAATGAAGGGGAAATCCAGTCTTTAACAAACTTAAATACAAGTTCTTTTTTTTTTTTTTTAAAGTGATTGATTTTAGAGAGAGAGGAAAAGGGGTGGGGGGGTGGGGGAGGGAGAGAGATGTCAATTTGTTGTTTCACTTATTTATGCATTCATTAGTTGACTCTTGTATGTGCCCTGAACCCACAACCTTGGAGTATTGGGACAACACTCTAAGCAACTGAGCTACCCGGCCAGGGCAACACTGTGCCCTTCATAAACCGATGTCATCTTGTTTAATAACCATCTGAGGGCAAAGGGCAAATGCAGCCTCTGTGCTCAAGAAGTTTGAATGGAGCTGAGGGAGATAGGCCTGTACCTAAATCAGCATAACACAGGCAAAAAAGAAAGAGGTAAAACATTTTGAAAGGTGTCCAAAATCAGTGGGAAAAGGGAGGGAGAGGGGAGTTCTGCTTGGTGGGGCACCTGGCTTTTTAGGTGAGCTGACTCTACACTTGAACCTAGATGGATGAGGGGGATCTTGGTACAGAGGCAGGAATCGGTGAGAGGCACGAGGGTGGAAGAGTAAGTTTGGTACATCTAGATCGTAAAGGGCTCGAATGCCAAGCCAAGGGGTTGGACTTAGCAAACACCTTTATTTTCCGTTTGACCCATCCCGTAAGGCTATGTGAAGATGCAGAATTTATTCACTGAACAATACCGTATGAGCTGAGGACATATTTCTTAGCCTGTGCTTGATTCTCAGGAGAGAGACAGGGTCCCTGTCCATTGGAAGTTCATGCTCTAGTGGTGGAGGTGGACTAGAAGGACTGTAGCTCAGACAGCGAGTCTGGGCGGGACTTTGGGGGATGGAGGGACATTGTCTAGGAGTTGGAAATGCAGAAGGGAGGAGTTACAAAATGTGAGAGCCCAGGCTGGAGGCGTGGGAAGGGAGAACAGCATTCCTAGCAGAACTGGAGACTAGGATGAATGAGGGGCCAGGACCAGTGATGAGAAGAGAAAAGTGGTCCCAACTTTGGAAAGCTCTGGAAAAGCCGGTGCAAAAGACATCTCTTCTAAATCTTGCCCAGTCACTGAGCATTCTTGTTCTTGAACATTCATTCACTTCAATGCATACTGCCTCTACAGCAGAGGTGGGGGACCTCCGGCCCGCGGGCCATAGAAGGCCTGAGAAATCATTTGGTCTGGCCCTGCCAAGGCAACTGCAGGCAGGACTTGAAATTCAATAAACCTGGGATCTTTTTTTCATAGTAACATACATTTATATTAAGTAAATGATGTTATAAATATCCAAATGGGCCTTGGCAGAATAAAGGTTCCCCACCCCTGCTCGACAGACTGCTTACCCCCTGCCTTCACCTCCCAACATCTCCAGCAGGGCTGTGAGGTAGCTGTCACTCTCCCCATTTGACAGATGAGAACACGAGGCTCAGAGAGGTGAAGCAAGTCTCCTGGGGCCCAGGGCTTGCCAAGGGCTGTGAGGTCTCAGAGTTTCCCAGCCCCTCAGCTGCAACACCCTCATTCAGACAGTTTCTTGGGAATCCTCAGCATTTGCCAGCTTATTAAAAAAAAAAAAAAGTGGAAAAAAAGAGACATTTATAAGCTCAGTGTGTGAGAGGGCATCAGTTAAGGTTTGTAACTAAAGCCTAGATTTCAATCCAAAGAGCACAGCCTTCAGTGTTTCTCACTGTCCAAAGTGCTCACAAAACAAACCCTCACCATGTTACAGAATTTACCAGGTAACCGTAAAATACGCAGGAGTACCTGGAGATAGATACAGGAAAAAAACATTTATTTTCAGATGTTTCACATGTACTAGTACAGTGACTCAGGAGGTCAGTTCTCCAAATTCTGAGTCAATCAACATGGAGGAAGCTAGCTCTTTATACCTTTTGGTTTCTTTGTCCCCCATATATGGATCAGACTTCTGGACCTTTCGGGGGGCTTTGCAAAAAGCCCCATGTGTTGGGATGGGGGATGTGAGACCACACCTAAAGGCCTGGCCTGGTGCCAGCACTGATAACCCCCTCTGGGGGTTGTGCATTGTTCATGGTTTATGGCCTCTGTAAAATGGGAGTATTTAGGTAAACAGGTCTTGCAAGACCAGATAAGTAAGGAAGGGGCAGTGACTAGACTACAGGCTAGTAGGAATGTGCATTAGGGATACATAGGCTGCTAGCACCTCCCCACCCCCAAATGTCTTATTTTCCTCATCAACCACCCAGATATTGGATCTGTGGATGCTTCAGGAATAGGATGCTATCAACATCTT
This sequence comes from Myotis davidii, assembly GCF_000327345.1. Taxonomy (NCBI): domain Eukaryota; kingdom Metazoa; phylum Chordata; class Mammalia; order Chiroptera; family Vespertilionidae; genus Myotis; species Myotis davidii. The sequence continues at coordinate 11,311,834 of NW_006293779.1, read as the reverse complement.
AGTTCTTCAGTGGAAGTGAATTTGGAGGGTCAACTTTGTGCACTGTCTTTATGCTGAATTTAAAATTTTTCCTATGCCAAATATTGACAAGACAAGCTAAATAAAAAGGCTGTTGAAGTCATAAAAGAAATGTGAAAGGTATTGAGGGAGGGGGGTGTCAGGGGAATAGTTTAAGTCCCAGTAAATAAAATGTTCACTTCTGAGCCTCCCTAACAGCCTGGGCAGGAAGAGAAACAGCGTCATGGAATCACTGAAGACAAAAGGGTTCATGGCATTAAGTGCTAAGAAGAACAGGCCTTCCAAGGGCCGGTCCATTTTACTGCTCCATCTTCAAAACTACTTTCCTAGAAGATGAAAAGATGTGATGATTTTACATCGATTCTCCAAATGAGCCAAAAACATGATGTAATTTGCTCTCGGGGAGAACTATTGCTCTAGGGAATGAATTCAGTTGGCCAAATCTCTGATTTCTAGGCGGACACATCTTCATCGATTAATCCCCTGGGTGTTTGAAATGGTCAGCCCCGATTCTTTGTGATTAGCCTCATTGTCAGGTCTCTGCCCAAATGTCACCTCCTCAGAGAGTGTAACTATCCCCTCCAACAAAGGATGCCCCAGTTCCTGCAACCCTTTCCTCCGCTTCATGCTCTTCAGAGCATTAGATGACCACTGTGCTTGTCTTCCTCTAATGAATATAGGCTCTGGGGGTGGGAACTTTGTTTTGTTCAAAGCCCTATTCCTGGTGTCTACTTGGAGCGCCAAAACGCTCACCAGCCTCACAGACAATCTGCCCGCTGGAGGCCATCCCAGAAGTTGCCCGACTCAAGATCATACGCGTGAGGACACTTGGAACGTCTTCCTCGTGAGACTCCCAAACCCCATCAGACCATGCTCTTTTGTGGCGCCCCAGTCTCCCATCCCAGCTGGGAGTGAGATCCAGAAACTCTGTGGAAGGATCTCACAAGTTTTCCCACGACACACTGACGCCAGGGAGGGTTGGGCCCCATCCTCTGGCTCATCCTGGGGCAGGCCCATTGGGATTCAGGTTGAGAAGGAAGCTGTTAATGTGTGCACACTTTAGGCCCCCTCATCGTGGTAGATAAGCTCTCCTCTTGTCCTCAGGTCAATGCGACGATTATCCCATTAATCTACCTCCTCAAGCATTCAGAAGCTGCCATCCAGTTCTAACAGGTAATGGAGCTTCGTATTACGAATATCAGAATGCCTACGACGGAGGCCCAGGGTAATTCCAGAGTATGGTGTGTGTGTGTGTAAGAGGAGAGACTGTGGAAGACACGCCACAGAGAGCTGCCCCACAGTATTGACCGATGTCGATAGCCATGTTAATACAGCAGAAGCCTGAGTTAAGCCCGGTCAGAGTAGAAAGAACTGACTCAGCCAGAAACAATTGCCATACTGTGCAGTCTACATAGGTTTCAGTGCTTATATTTACCCAGAAATAGCTTCTGCTTGGTAACCAGTTTAACAGAACTTCAGCTAGTTTTGTGCAGAATTGAGCAAAAACATGAAACCACAGTGCTTTTACCTCAACTTTGTGGATTGTGACCTGACTTTTTGCTTCCAGAAAGATTTTTTTTCCTGGTAAAATATAAGAGTAATTCTCACTTGTGAGAATTGGAAATAGCCATGTCACATGTCCATGCCTCTCTCTGGCTCTTGCAGATGAATAGGCTGAAGGGGAAGGACCTAGTAGCTTTGGAACTCTTGCTTTAAACTCTGGTTCCACTGCTTTCTTTATAAGATTTATTTTCTTGGCTTTTAAGCTCCGTTTCCTCATTTGTACAGTGGGGATGGGGATAACAGCTCACAGGGCTGCTGAGAGGTTCAGTGAGCTGATGCATGTGATGTTCTTAAAGTACAGACATGTGTTACAGGCTCAATAAATGGCAGCTCTAACTGATCACGCTAGTTGTTGGGACTGAGTCATGCGGCAGCCACATGAGAGACAACACTGTAGAATTCCAACAGGGAATGAAGAGCTCAAGGGGACGACAGGCCATTTGCTTCATTGTATCTAGAAAAACTGCCCAAAACCACAAGAAGTTCCAGGTGAATACAAACGTGAACTTCTCCCACTAGACCAAGATCCTTGAAGGCACTTGGAATTGACCTTCACAGCCTCCCAGCGCACTTCATCCTGGGTCTAATACATCTTATATTTGTTGGAACATTTAAAGTCCTCTTTCACTGAAGTAGATGAGGGGGAGAGTAGCTACAAAGTTGATAAGGACATTGATGTGGCAATACAACTAGTTTATGAATGTGTGAAACTGGATGACTACTTTGCATAGTGAAGCAAGTGGGTGGAAATAGCTCTAGCAGAGGAAGCCCGAATCTCAGTGCCCACAACAGTGCCCGATGCCTAATAGGCACAAAGCAAACACTTTGATGCTTAATAGGCACAAAGAAACCTAACCATGTGTCCTCAACCCAGTTATATATAAACATAAGACACCATCTTCCCAGGTACCCCTCACAAACCCACATTTGGGTGCACTCCAAGAATAACTTATCTTCTATGACTTAAAACTCTGATGGGGCCTTTGGGATGGCTGGGGGGCCTGAACGTCTCAGAAAAATCAGTGCAACGGATCTTGACCTCCTTGGGTAGATGCCAAATATTAGTTTCACTGCGGCCAAACTAATTCCGTTCAACCAACCAAAGCTAATCCACCATCATCTCCCACACAGCCCACTTCTCCATGAATTCCACATCCTGTGCAATGGGTGTGCTCATGGCTGAGATACAATGTCAGAGGCCTCGGGGACACTGCAGCTGAGGCCTGGACCTGACTTGTTGAAGGTGCCTCTGTCAGACTCAGCAGATGTCTATTCCACAAGAAGGGATTTGAGAAGTTAAGGGTGAGAGTCTCAATATATCAATAGCCCAGGGCAGATCCCAAACTCCATGTTCCGAGTCACTTTTGAGGCTGATGCACCCTCTGAACCAGCCATCCCAGAGGCCTGGGGCATGCACCTGCATACAGGTGTAGCAGCCAAGAAAAGAGGCCTACAGTTCCACATCCCCAGTGGTTCAAGAGGATGGCGTAGCCACCCTCAGAGCCTCATCTACCTTTCTTCCCTAGCCCAACTGGTCTGTGCAGAGCCCCAGACAGCGTCTTACCAAATGCCCTCCTCCCCACTCAGCTCCAGGTGCCTGTCCACCGGCCCCCACTTTATAGATAAAAAAGTTTTGCTGAAGGTCACGTAGCTGAGAAGAGCTGGAGCCATGATTCGAATCCAGGCAATTGGCCCAGGGCCTGCATTCGCGGGCTTTAAAATGTTTTATTATATTTTAAAAACAAAAATAGAAATGTTGGTAGTTTGTCTGAGTGACTCCACATCCCTCGGCCTCCAAGAAGTGCCTGGTACACTGTAGGTGCTAAATAATGACCGTTAAAGAGTAAGTTTCAACATGTGGCAGAGGCTACGCTGGGCAATTGATAAATATCCATTCATTCATTCATTCATTTATCCATCCCACCCCTCTACAAAAACATGTGGCATTGTTCCTAACTTATGTGGAAACTGATGGTCAAAACGGTAAGCACCCTTCAAGGTCACACTGCTAGTGAAGAGCAGAGGTAAACTTCAGTTCAAGTCCAAGCTCTCCCATAATCCTCCGTGGTTTCTATAAGATGCATGGCTACGTTCTGAAGCAGCCACCCCCAAGCAGCTGTTTCTTATGGGGAATAGTCAGCTATGTACCTACATGCATTTACCTGTCTGTGAAATCTACCAGTTATGCCATGGCCAGAAGTCTAGGTCCCAGTGAAGTAATACCGACAGATGGCAAATTGGTGTGTTAATGCTAAGAAAGCCAGAAGGCACCAGGAATTTATGGGGAACATGTGGCCTTCGTGAGCTCTAGTTGCAAAATATGCAATCCTTTGACATGGTTTAAGCCAACGAGAGATAAATGACCCTCCATACCCCATGAGAATGGAGAGCAGCCAAAGCTGTGCTCCCAAATTAGGTGGCTCTCACTGACTGTCGAGATACCTGTCCTCATGTGGGTGGCCGCCAGGGTCATTTGCATGGGACTTCCCACACTCCAGGGTCATGAGGTCCATCTGAAGATGTGTGTGTGTGTGTGTGTGTGTGTGTGTAAGCAGAGAGAAGGGATGTAATGAGCCACTGAATGCCACTGTAGCCCCTCCAGGCCCAGGTGGGCAAGAAATCCTTGTCACCTACTGCAGGAGGGGCTCCGTGTCTGAAAACCAAAGCTCCTAGAAGAATGAACCTTCAGCAAGAGAAAGAACCAACACC
>NW_006293779.1:11304747-11307497 GCF_000327345.1 Myotis davidii | reverse complement strand
GTATTGAGAGAAGTTTACCCAACAGCCTGAGGAGAGGGGTGGGGTAGCAGGGAGAGACAGACAGACATACGGAGACACACACACACACACACACACACACACAGGAGTGGGCAAAAGTAGGCTCACAGTTGCAATACAAATAAATAATACAATAATCGATAAATAATACTACAAGAATAAACTCTGTGCTTTGTATACTCACAACTGTAAACCTACTTTTGTCCACCTCTGTACACATAGAGACAGACACACAGGCACAAAAACAGACACAGAAAAAGACCCCCCCCCCCCCCCCCGAACCCTGAGGCCCTGTGGCCTCGTTTAGACCTATGGTAAGAGCCAGGCAGTATCCCTCACCTCACAGCAAGATGCAGAGCCATGACCAGCTGGAAGCCCAGCAGCCCTCTGGCCTTTCACTTCTGCAGATGGGCTCTGCTCTCTGCTTGGCCTGTCAGCATGGACCCTCCGAGGGGCTGGCTATCACCAGGGGAAGCCCTACCAGCTGCCCTCCCCCCTCAGGCAAGGAGGCAGGGTCCAAGACAGCTGCCCTGCAAGGAGCCCTCCCCCCCCAACATCCGCTGCTTCCTTCCTACAGCTTCCCTTCCCAGTGCACTCAGGAATGTTCTACAAACACTCCAAGAGAGGCCCCGGAGCAGGGCAGCCGGATGAAATATAGGACCCCTTGTAAAATTCTAATTTTAGCTCATACTTGGAATATTGCCATGTTGGACATAGCTGCAATATTTGAGTCATACTTATAGTAAAAAATATTCATTGTTTATCTGAAATCCCAATTTAACAGGCATCCTGAATTTTTTATTTGCTAGATTTGGCAACCCCTACTCCAAAGTTTTGCTGAGCAGAAAAGGGAATCTTTAGGATGAGCAAGAGAGAGACTTTCTTGGGATCCACAATTAGCTAAGAGCTTGCTCTGGCCCTAACCTGCTGAAGGCCTCCCTCTCCTCTCTGGGCTTCCATGTACTTTTAAGTCAAATCAGAGAGCTGGGCCAGGTGATCTCTGGGGGCAGTGCCAGCTGGGGCGCTCCCTGATTTCTTATTAAAGGAATTTTGCCCCTATGAGGCCATGGTCACTGAACTGTGGCTTTGGAGCTTGGCTGGGCTGGGATTCGGGGTTGGGGGGTGGAGGGGTGTGGAGAGTAGTCTGGCTGCCAGAACAGGGGGCTCTCTGGGCGGGTGACTGCTGTGAACATTTCCTCATTCAGTTTAGGACCTGCTGCTGGTCACATCTGCTGGGACAGAAGCTAAAGTATGACTGTGGGGGGAATCTCCAGGGTTCGGAACAGCCCTACATCAGCCAAGGAGCCTGGGAACAGGAGAAAGCAGACCCAGAAATGACTCCTGGAGGGCAACGTGAGTCCATCTGGGGCAGCAGTGGGGACTGTGGGGGAGCTGGGGCCATTCTGGTTGAATGTGTAAAATTAACTAAAAAAAACCCCCCAACAACTTTAGAAGCTGTCCTAACGGATGTCAATGGATGCACCACTGCCCGGGCTGGAGGAAGCTCTAGTTTGGCAGCTCTAGTATCTCAGAAGATAATAGGGCTTTTGGGGGTTAACACAGTGTACTTGGTTCCTGGACTTGATGCTCCCCAGCTGTGCGACGCTGGGAAAGTTACTTACCTCTTCTGAACTGAGGGTCTTTATCTGTGAAGTAGGGATTTGCTGTGTCTCAAGGTTCTCATCTAAAAAACCCTGGTGAATTATGGACACACACTCAGGAAGTGGGTAAGCAACTCCCTCTCCTTCCATGTGGACCCCAACTCCTACCTGGAAGAATAAAGAAACCCTAAAAATGTGTGTGTGTGTGTGTGTGTGTGTGTGTGTGTGTGTGTGTGAAAGAGAGAGGGGAAGTGAGGGGGAGGGGGAGGTAAAGGGGAGGAAGGGAAAGAAAGAAGAAAGGGAGGGGTGGGGAGGGAGGGAACTACTGAGTGTGACCTACATTATTCTCAGTTTTGTGCGATTCATTGTTTTGTGCAATATTTTTTTATACTAAAAATCCCCAAGAGTAGCAACATTAAATTGTCTAGGGTTAAGTGAAAAAAGAAGGATATAGATCTGCATTCGTTCTGTGCTCATGGAAAGCCTACTGGAAGCAGAAGTAACACCTGTGAGCTATTTAAATATTCGGTTGCTGCAATCTTGCGCCGGTGCAACGGCAGGAACCCGCCACACGGGGGAGCCTGGGCCCGTCTAATGGATTTAGGAGGCGCAGCTGCTGAAGAACCTGAGTCCTGGAAGCCAGGGAGCCCTGGACAGTCCTAGCCCCTGAGAGGCACCCTCCCAAGTGAAGCCTGCGCCGCCCCCCCCCTTCCTAACACAGCCCGCCCGGCTCGGAGGCGGAGTGCCCACGGGAGGCCGGCGTTGGGAAAGCCATCCTGGTCTGCAGGCCCGGACACAGGCCTCCCCACACTTTCTCAGGTGTGTGCGGCCTTTCCCCGGGCTGCTCTGGGTCACTAGGTATCCAGTGAAAGGGCCAAGTCCCACAGCAGACAGTGCCCAGGACAAGCTCAGAAGCCGGAGGCTCCAGGACGTTCAGGTAGGAGATTATGTGGAGGTGAGACGGGGCACCTGCCCCTGAGCCCACCTGAGCAGCTCAGAGAGCAGGGGCGAGGAGGGGTGCGGCGGAGGGGAGCAGTCTGCGTTCCCACTTTGGCTGGGGAGAGCCATGTGTTCCTTGGGCCTACAGGACCCCACTGGGGGCCCTGGGGCATACAGATCACCCTCTGAGAG
>NW_006293779.1:11303514-11304708 GCF_000327345.1 Myotis davidii | reverse complement strand
CGTAAAGGGAGTGGGGGGTGGGGAGGGAAGAGGCAGCACCTGCACTAGAACCTTCCACATCAGTCCTCAGAGTTATGCACACCCTTCCTCCCCACCAACAAGGACCCCGCATGGGACACCTGTCACGCAGAGCAATGATGGCTGTCGGTGGGGACCGGCCATGACAGGGCACCCAGCAGTAGCCAATTCAGTGAAAACGAAGGAAAAGATCCATGTAACACGCGTGCGCACACACACACACACACCACAAAATGCTTGTTTTTGCCCTTTTTCTCCTTCATGCCCCGATACACTGGATATCTTGATCCTAGAGAGGGAAAGGGGGCCGTTGGAAAAGAACAAGTCACCCCTTTCCATCTCAAAGTGTGTCTCACTCCAGGTCCCTTCAGCCACAGACCGACAGCTAGTGGGGGTGGGTGGTGGGGGGGCAGTGATTGGCTGCAGTTGGCTGTAGGAAGCTCTCAAACCATCCTGGGCTTTTTAAAAAAGTGTTTTTATTGATTTCAGAGAGAGTGAGAGAGAAACATCAATGATGAGAGAGAATCATTGGCCAACTGCCTCCTGCACACCCCCACACCAGGGATCAAGCCCAGGCAAGTGCCCCAACCAGGAATTTAACCTGGATCTCCGGGTTCATAGGCCGATGCTCAACCACTGATCCACACAGGCCGGGCTCTCCTGGACTTTTAACAAACAAAACGACCTGGCCGGTTGTGGCATCTGCCCAGGCGTCACAGTGCAAAATAGAGCCTGTGGCAGGACGTGGAGATCAGTGATGGGAAAAGGAATCCTTTTCAGGCTTATTTTCGAGTTAAGGCTGCTCAACAAGCCTCTGGGCCTTAACTTTCTCTAGCGCGTGATCAGTGCCGGCCAGTGCTCTTCCTACCGTGGCCTTGGCCATGGAGGGAGATGATGGCCCAGGTCAAGAGCAGTCACCTGTGAGACACAATCCGCTTCTCTTCTGCTCCTGCTCTTCCTCGCCCCTCCCCGAGCCCAAGCACTTTTTTTTTTTTTAATTAAATCTTTATTGTTCAGATTATTACATTTGTTCCTACGTGGCTCTGTAGGGTCTGCAGATGCAGCAGTTCCCGCCCCACCCCTGCCCTCACTCCCCACCCACTGTCCTCATCCATAGGAGCACGATTTTTGTCCAGTATCTTCCCGCATCTCCCACACCCCTTTCCCCCCCAAGAA
>NW_006293779.1:11301001-11303351 GCF_000327345.1 Myotis davidii | reverse complement strand
ATCAATGATGAGAGAGAATCATTGGCCAACTGCCTCCTGCACACCCCCACACCAGGGATCAAGCCCAGGCAAGTGCCCCAACCAGGAATTTAACCTGGATCTCCGGGTTCATAGGCCGATGCTCAACCACTGATCCACACAGGCCGGGCTCTCCTGGACTTTTAACAAACAAAACGACCTGGCCGGTTGTGGCATCTGCCCAGGCGTCACAGTGCAAAATAGAGCCTGTGGCAGGACGTGGAGATCAGTGATGGGAAAAGGAATCCTTTTCAGGCTTATTTTCGAGTTAAGGCTGCTCAACAAGCCTCTGGGTCTTAACTTTCTCTAGCGCGTGATCAGTGCCGGCCAGTGCTCTTCCTACCGTGGCCTTGGCCATGGAGGGAGATGATGGCCCAGGTCAAGAGCAGTCACCTGTGAGACACAATCCGCTTCTCTTCTGCTCCTGCTCTTCCTCGCCCCTCCCCGAGCCCAAGCACTTTTATCCAAAACACCTGGGTAATGCCTCGCGTGGCTCATTACGGTCTGAAGACGTGGCTCTGTAGGGTCTGCAGATGCAGTTCTGCAGAATCTTCCAGAAGAAAAGGGATTGAAATCACAATCGGGGAAGAGAAAGGCTCTCAGAGCAGGAGTCGGGAAACTTCTGTCAAAGCCAGCCGGGAAATGGTTAGGCCAGTGATGGCGAACCTATGACACCTGTGTCAGAGGTGACACGTGAACTCATTTTTTTGGTTGATTTTTCTTTGTTAAATGGCATTTAAATATATAAAATAAATATCAAAAATATGTCTTTGTTTTACTATGGTTGCAAATATCAAAAAATTTCTCCGTGTGACACGGAACCAGAGTTAAGTTAGGGTTTTTCAAAATGCTGACACACTGAGCTCAGAAGGTTCGCCATCACTGGTTAGGCTCTGCTGGGTCACACAGCAGATGTTCAGTTTTCACGTGTAGTTTGAAAGAAGACACAAATAACACACAAATGAAAGGGTGTGGCTGGGCTCCAATGAGAGCTTTGCTTACGGGCAATAGCATTGGGATTTCCTATCATTCTCATGTGCTCTGAAATGCCGTTCTTTTCATATTTGTAAACCATGTTTCACTTGCGGCTGAGGTTTACAGAGCCCTGCCCTTGCTGGTCCCTTTAGGATTATCTGGGTCAATACGTTCAGAGAGCCCGAGGCGTTCCCTGCAGGTTTCTCGTAACAACCACCCAAGTGGGAGAGCAGAAGGTGAGGACGTTACAGTTCCCCGCAAACCGCTTATTCCAAACCTCCCAGGCTCCCAGCGCAAGGAGCCTGCTGCCTGCCCTGCAGCTTCAGTCCTCCTCTCCTTTCTCCTGGTTGTGAAATTCCTGGAGGATGTGGCTGTCAGCCTGGGGGCTGACTAACTCAGTGTCCTGGAGAGAGAGAGAGAGAGAGAGAGAGAGAGAGAGAGAGAGAGAGAGAGAGAGAAGTTCACAGAGGCATCTCACCATCCCATGTCAGGGGGGAGAGAGCAGCTCCTCCAATCACCTCCTTACACAGGAGCCCCGAGAGGGAAGTGTCTAACCCAGGACTACACAGCAGCCCAGTGGCCAGGCGAGGACTAGGAAGCAATTCCGGAACGTGCATGCTTGTGGGAGCTGTTTGTGGCTCAGCGCCCCCCTGGGTGTGCTGGGAAGACAGACAGGGCTTCTGAGGGCCCTCTATCGGTGCTTTTCCTTACCGTCACCGTCCCCCGTTGGAACACAGTCACCTTACCTACCTGTCCCGCTTCCTGGCGGATCTCAAAGACTCCGATTACTTTCTCTTATTCAAACGAGTCCTGTGCAGTTTCTGATGCTAACGAACCGCATATGTGATTCCAAGTTGTGCGCCTGGTCCATTTTAGGCCATTGTCATGCTCCGAGGGCATGGTGTGGGGACTGGGCATGACCTCCTTTTCTTCCTCCTCCTCCCCTTCCCTCTGCTCCTCCTGCCTCCTCTAGTCTGTAATCCTGGGGAGTGTGGGCAGGGTGGTGGACAGGGGGCAGTGCTGTGCTGGGAAATGCCCGCCAACCTGCTCGCTGGGAAAGATGCCCGGATTGGCAGTCTTTGCAGACTTCTGTGGGGTGAATGTCCCACCATGGCTGATCCCACTACGATGGGGTGTCACTGGACGTGGAGTTGGGAGGAGATGTGCAGGAGCTGAAGTGAGCAGGAGTGAGTGGACCCCTGGATGCAAGGTGAGGGCCAGTTTCCACCCGAGTGGGCACAGGTACAGTCCTCTTGCTGGCTGCCACTGCTGCTCTGGCTCATTCTGATGGGCTGTGGTGCCTGCTGTGAGTCCCCGGGCCCCCACTGCTCAGTCCCCGGGAGACCTCTGCTCCCTT
>NW_006293779.1:11298188-11300968 GCF_000327345.1 Myotis davidii | reverse complement strand
CTGCTCAGCTCCCACCCATGCCCAGTCTGGGCCTCTGGCCCAGGTGGGCAGCCCTCCCATGTGGGGTACCTGCAAGAGGGCCCATGCTGAGCTCTGTTCCATCATGTCTGCTTGACCGACCGGGAAACCACACATCCCTGACACAACAAACCACAGGACTAGGAAACCCAGCCCCTGTCCCCCACCCCAACTCTCCATGAACCGTTTTTCACTCTCACAACCCTTCTGATACCAATTCAGTTATGTAAAGTACATGCTACTTGATAATGATAATAGACAACTGTCTGGCAGGGTTATGTATTTGCTATACTATACCTTTCATCATTATGTTAGCGTGTGCTCTTTCTACTTAGGATGGTGTGGGAAGAGCATCAAACTGTGGGCAGCCCATCTCAATGGAGGCCACTGAGGAGATGTTACCCCATTAACCCCCAGCTGTGGTGGCACCCAGCCCTCCCCAGACCATAGACACTTCAGGGGGCAAGGGAAGGAAGGGGACAGGGGAGGAGCCTGAATTGACACCAGACGCACCTGGAATGACCAGAATTACTTTTTTCTGCTGCCATGCAGAAGTGGGTCAAGAACTAAGACAGGGATAGAGAAATAGAAAGTGAAAAATGTGCACCTCTGAGCCCTCGAAATTCACATTCAAGAACCCAGTTCATTGTACTAAGCCTGGTATAATGTTCAGAAACCCCCTGATGACGAAGAGAATGAATGATGAGGGAATGAATGAATGAAGCGTAGCTCTTCTGATGGTCAGAGAGCATGTGTGGAAGCCAGGCTGCCAGCCCGCCTGCCTAAGGCCCGCCGGTCACCCTTTGTCAGGACCGAGGACTCCGCCCTGGGATGCTTTCCGGGTAATGAGAATGCGGTCCAGGCAGCTCCTGTGAGAACCAAAGGGTGTGCTTTAAAGTGGGATTTACAGGGATGCTCCTCATCCAACCAGGATTTTTTTGTTTACGAGACATCCCTCTTTATGTGCAGAAAGGAGCATGCGTACTGAGGGCCAGAAAGAAAAGTGGAAGATAATTCCCACTTATTCCCACTTTGTGCTAGAAGCACCAAAGTTTCAAGACTAATTTTTCCGTTCCTATTATTATTACCCTCATTTTATAATGGCTAAGTTGTAGCTGTGGTTAGTACACTTGGCACTCCATAAAACTTCAGTTGTGGGTTGAATGAATAAATGAATGAAAATTGAGTCACACGCTTGAGGCTATATAGGTGCTAAGTGGTGAAGGGAAGCAGCTCTGGAACCCGTATGTTTCTCTGTGTGTGGCGTGCATTCCGGGGTTGTAACTTGTTAAAACCCTCTTTTCCTGCACTCACAACCCTGGGAGGAGGACATTGCCTGTCAGGCAGGGCCACAGGGGCTGCTCTCAGGAGCGGAGGGAACCAGCAGGGGCTGCGGGAGGCAGGCTTTGTAGTGATGAGAAGGAGAGGTGACTCTTGGATCCCACAGAACTGTGTGATTGGCTTGTGTGAACAGGTCTGATGGGGAAGTGAGACCCATTAGGTTGGGAACCGGGTGGGGTGCAGCTGGTCCGGCTGGTAGGCAAACTAGCCAGGTAGGGGCACTCCTGGCTGAGCCTCTGGGGTCCAGTGAGGCTCAAAGATGTCAAGACAACACATGGAATCTCATAATTGGGGGAGACAATCCAGTATAATTATCGCCATTTTACATGGAGGGACTGGGACAGGGATGGAGGAGGGCGGGCAACATGACACAGTCAGTTTGCTGCTGAGTTGACCACAAAGGCCTTTGCTTTCCTCTACATTACTCTGTATGTCACCATTATCTTATCTGAACACCACTCCAACCCTGCTATGGAGCATCTTGCCGAGGAGACCGAGGTGCAGAGAGAGGGAGATGAAGTGGTCCAGGTCACACAGCCTAAAGGCAGCGTGTTGTGTCCAAGACTGTTGACCTGCTGGCTCAACTGCCCGCGGCATTGGCCCTGCTGTCAGGAGGGTGGTCACAGCCGGCTGGCTCCTGCATCTCTGTGGAGGATGAGTTAGACACGCCCTTGGTGATCAGATGGGAGCATCAGCAGTGTTTCTGTGGCTCTGAGAATTCCTTAAAGACAAGAGACTGGGCCCAACTCTTGGGTTTCTCTGTTTGCTTGTTTTGTTGTTGTTGTTGTTGTTGCTCTGTGGAGAAAGGACTAGGAAAATCAAATTAGGTATATGCATATCCAGGGGTGATACTCAAAATATTGAATAAATATTGTTGGAAAGACAGTCAGTTCTAGCTGCTAAGTATTAACCCTTCAGTGTCTGGATGGTGGGAAGTCCCGGCGGTCCTGGTGATTGGATGCAGCTCAAGACTAAATCTAGCGAATTAGCTAGAATGATTTATTTCAGATTGTTGATACAATGATCACTCTTCTCTTTAAAAAAAATATTTTTATTGATTTCAGTGAGGAAGGGTGAGGGAGAGAGAGATAGAAACATCAATGATGAGAGAGAATCATTGATCAGTTGCCTCCTGCACGCCCCTACTGGAGATCGAGCCCACAACCCAGACATGTGCCTTTGGCCGGAATTGAACCATGATCTCCTGGTTCACAGGTCAATGTTCAACCACTGAGCCACACTGGATGGGCAAAAATAACTTTATTTTAAAAAGTTTAATTTCAAATACAGACATAGTTTAAGACGTTTAAAAGCATGCTACCAAAAGCCATGCACAAAAACCTTCATGATGCTCAATGAGAAAAGAAGTTGAAAGATATATATTAATATGATGAAATGCATTGGTAAACAGTCATGTGTGA
>NW_006293779.1:11294587-11297645 GCF_000327345.1 Myotis davidii | reverse complement strand
CCCTGACACTCACGCTCTCTTAACTCTTACATTCCAGCCGGAAACATCCTCTCCCCGTTTCCGCTGTGCTCGCGGTGAGCTCCCTGAGCCTGTACCCTGTTTCCAGAAGGCCCCCTTCTCTACCTGGCCAATGTCAACGTAACCTCCAAAATCATTACCATCCATTGTCTGAATCTTTGGACCCAAGTTGCTCCTTCTACTGGGTCCCAACCTCCAGTACAGTGATACTCCTGTACTCCTGGCACCTGCTGGGATTGAGTCTTCTGCAGTAAACCTGGAGCTCCTTGAGGGCAGGCACTGTGTGGTATTATTCATCTCAGTATCTTCAGGGACTGGCCCATGACAGGTGCTCAGTGACTGATCCTATATAATAAAAGCCTAATATGCAAATTGTCCCCTCGGTGGTTGTTCGGCTGGGACACCGGAAGTTTGACCACTCGCTATGATGTGTGCTGACACCAGGGGGTGGCATAGAACATGGTGGGGTGTTGGCGACATGGGGCTGGCAGTGGGCGGCGGTGGAGGCGCTGCTGGCCCTGATGAGGCCCGATGAGAGCAGGACTGCAGTGGGGTGGTGGAGCAGGTGAGCGGGCGGCACCAGGGGGGCTGGCAGTGGGCGGCAGTGGAGACGCTGCTGGCCCTGATGAGGCCGATGAGAGCAGGACTGCAGTGGGGTGGTGGAGCAGGTGAGCGGGCGGCACCAGGCCAAGGTGGATGCGAGCAGGGCCAAATCGCCCTGCGATTGCCCTGCAGACAGTGACCAGTGGTGGCGGTAAGGGGCATGGCCGCTGCTTGGGTCCCAGGTGCTGAGGGAGCTGGGAGGAGGGACCGGCACCGATCAATCGCCCCGCAGATGGGATGGTGGAGCAGGTGAGGGGGTGGCGCCAGGCCAAGGCGGGTGCCAGGCAGGGCTGTTGGGCTGCGAGGCTGAGGGCGGGAGCTGGGGCCTGATCTATGCAGGCCACCCCGAGGGACTCCACCCATGCATGAATTCGTGCACTGGGCCTCTAGTTTAATAATAAAAAGGTGGATGAATGGGCAAACGATGGATGGATGGATGGGTGGATGGATGGACTAGTGGGTAATAGGTGGATAAACTAAGGCCTTCAGACTGCAGGGAAGGTGCAGAAAGGCAAACTCAGAGGCGCCAAAGACCAGCTGTGCGTGGTCAGGGCATTCTGTGTCTATTTGAATAATCCTTCATTTGTGTGGTGAAACTGGGGGTCCAGCCTTTATTTCCATTGAGAAGAATGAAAGGAATCCCCATGGCAGAGACCATGAGGCACAATCCCATGATCATTTTTTCTCCTGCTTCCTCAGCATTGTTATAGGACAACCAACTCTTCCTGGTTTTCCTGGTATTGTCTCACTTTCAAAACTGAAGGTCAGTGTCCCAGGAACCTCCTCAGTCCAGAGGAAACCAGGACAGTTGGCCACCCCACTGGGGACACTGCTGCCCAGGATAGAGTCTACACGTCTAAGCCCGTGCTGCTCGGACAGAGCATATGACTGAGTTACTTCCAATGGATTGTCGGTGGAAATGGCCTGTTCAATCTCTGGAACAGAAGAAACTTTCTATTAAAATTTATTTTGGAAAAAAAAATCACAACTTCTTTCTGTAATGCCAAGGAGGAGATTCTATCATACAAAGATATGGGGTGAGAAGCCGCCAGAGCTTTCCAGAGGAGCAAGGTGGAAAGTGTCTCTCCCCTGGCAGCAATGGCGGGTCCCTCCCTCGAGTGCACTCCATCCATCCTCCTCTAAAAAAATATATTTGGATTTCAGAGAGGAAGGGAGAGGTAGGGAGAGATAGAAACATCAGTGATGAGAGAGAAACATTGATCGGCTGCCTTCTGCACCCCACGGCCCCCCACACTGGGGATCAAGCCCAAAACCTGGGCATGTGCCCTGACTGGGAATCAAACTGTGACCCCCTGGGCATGCAGGAGGAATGAGGGAGACAGATCAGAGCAGACCCTGTGGTGATGGAGACTGAAGTTGGAGGAAAAGACTGGAGACACAGAGGGTGAGAGCGTGGTGTGTGTGTGTGTGTAATGCATTCACCACTTTGCTTGCGTCAACTTTGATAAGTTTTTAGGGGTGAACTTTTGGGGAACAGATATGCTTTTTAGGGTCCATACAATGCTTTCCTCTTTGTCACTGCTTTTGCTTCGCATGATCACCCTGTGAGAGGAGAACTTTCCTTATAGATGAAGAAACCAGGACGGAAAGGTGAAGTGACTTCACAGGGCTCCCTGCAGGGTCCAGCAGGATGAGGACCCCAGCCTGATGCTCAAATCTGTGCCCTTTCTACACGCCCGCCCCCCACACGCCCGCAGTGGAGACAGGTCCTTTCTGTCCCCAGCTTTCACAGGCGCCACGTGAGGGCCCTTCGTGGCCCCCAGTGTGGGTGCCTGCCCTCCAGGTCCCATGTGCCACCCCGACCCCGGGAGCAGGACCTCAGCCTTGGGCAGCTCTGCAGTGCAGATACCTCTCTGCAGTGCTCAGCAACTCCCAACATATTTCATCCTCCCGTAAACAATGCTGGACCTCAGCGATTGTAAATGATTAAATAGCTAACTTCTGGGAGAGAGAGGAGAGCATTCATCTCAGGTGCTGATAAAACATAAACGTATTTTTAGAATAAGCTTGTGCTAAAAATGATGAATTGGGGATGAAAATTACCTTCTTCAGCTGCTTGCAAGCAGCAGGGTAGACAAGTGCTTTGGATCCTCTTCCACCAGAGAGAGGGTCCGGCTTGGGGGAGCCACAGAACCCTGGGCGTAGGGACAGAGGGCGCCTGCTCCTCAGCCACCTGACGGGGACCTCGACTTCCACGAGGCAAATGAAAACGCTGGTCTGAGGGACCACGTCTGGTGCTTTGGCTTCTCCCGGCCCATTCCTCCTCGCCACCACCCTCCCTCCTCCGGCCAAACCTCCGTGCAGGGAGCAGGCTTTGCCTCCTTTTAGAAACGCCCCAGGTTCTGTAAACATCACTCTCTGACTCCCACTTTTGAACAAACAAAAACAAGGAGAAAACACAGACCCCACCGGGTAC
>NW_006293779.1:11288396-11289075 GCF_000327345.1 Myotis davidii | reverse complement strand
GGGATTGTGACTTCACAGGGCTCCCTGCAGGGTCCAGCAGGATGAGGACCCCAGCTTGACCGCTCAAATCTGTACCCTTTCTACACGCCCGCCCCCCACATGCCCGCAGTGGAGACAGGTACTTTCTGTCCCCAGCTTTCACAGGCGCCACGTGAGGGCCCTTCGTGGCCCCCAGTGTGGGTGCTTGCCCTCCAGGTCCCGTGTGCCACCCCGACCCCGGGAGCACGACCTCAGCCTTGGGCAGCTCTGCACTGCAGATACCTCTCTGCAGTGCTCAGCGACTCCCAACATATTTCATCCTCCCGTAAACAATGCTGGACCTCAGCGATTGTAAATGATTAAATAGCTAACTTCTGGGAGAGAGAGGAGAGCATTCATCTCAGGTGCTGATAAAACATAAACGTATTTTTAGAATAAGCTTGTGCTAAAAATGATGAATTGGGGATGAAAATTACCTTCTTCAGCTGCTTGCAAGCAGCAGGGTAGACAAGTGCTTTGGATCCTCTTCCACCAGAGAGAGGGTCCGGCTTGGGGGAGCCACAGAACCCTGGGCGTAGGGACAGAGGGCGCCTGCTCCTCAGCCACCTGACGGGGACCTCGACTTCCACGAGGCAAATGAAAACGCTGGTCTGAGGGACCACGTCTGGTGCTTTGGCTTCTCCAGGCCCACCTCCTCGCC
>NW_006293779.1:11279656-11286691 GCF_000327345.1 Myotis davidii | reverse complement strand
GGTGCTCGGGGTGGGTCGGGACTCCCTTTTCCCATGCCGCTCGGTTGGCTGCCCAGACTCTTGAGGTGAATGGGCAGGCGAGTGAGCCAGACCTTCTGGTGAGCCAGGCTGGCGCCTTTCGCATTGCAGGACTCTTCAGTGTACCACCCCCCACCCTCCACCTCCGTTGTCCTTTCTGGTCTCTGTTGGGAGAGAAGCACCTTTTGCACCCTTGGTTTCTCCCTCACCTTGGCTGGGGAGACTGGGCCGGGATTCTAACTCAGGCAGTCCAGGACCTCAAGGACACCCCCCCACCCCAACCTGCTCAGGCCCTCCCACACATTTGCTTAAGTGGTTTGCATAACCATGGGCTTAGAACTGTTAAGCTACCTCTAGTGGCGCCCCTTTCATACCACTTGCAAATACCTGCCCAGGTAAACAGGAAGCAAGTATTTTCTGAGCACCTGCCCCTTGCTACAGGCAGATGCCTGCTGCTTCTCCTTCCCCGTTTGTTTCAGGCTGGGGGGTGGCGTTGGTTCGGTGGCTGAACTTGGAGTTTTGTGTAGGTCCCATTCCTTACCTGGGTGGTAAACTTCTTGAGGATGTCTATTCATTCAATGCGGCACACCCCAGGCCAGGCTCTGGGCCCTGCTCTGGGGATGCGCCCTTGTCAGATGAAGTTTCTGCTCTCAGTCCAGTCCTGTGTGTGTGTGTGTGTGTGTGTGTGTTTGCTTATTTTTAGTTTTCACCAGACGTCTTCCTTCTCCTGTTCTAATATTAAGTTTGTCTTTTTTAGAACTAGGAATGATCAATATTGGGGTAGGGGGTAGAGAGTCGTGGGAAAGTGCTTAAGAACTCTGAATCCACAGCATGCCTCGAATATTAAGGGGACAGTGGTAGGATCTGTTTTAATCCAGTCCTATGTCTGAGCCATGATTTTCTGGAAAATTGGCCTGAATAAACCCATTCACAAGGGCAGCAACGCTAAACTTTTGCTAGTCAAGTGTATGAGAGCAAACTGGGAAGTTGGAAGCAATCGTCGTTCTGTTTAGAAATACTAAAATATTAAAAACCCAGTGCTCTGAAGCTTGGGTGTGCCAGCAAAGCACCAGCTAAGTATTTCTTCTCCTTCTCTTCCCCTCCTCCTCCTCGCCCCCTCCTCCTTTTTCATCATCATTATTAAATGTTACTATTTTAAGGCAGGAGGGGAAGAGTGGGGCCTCCAGATCAGACACCTCCCTGTCTCCAGTGATTTTCTCCCTCACTGTCATCCTCCTCAGACTCTGCTTTCCCTGTTCTCCCAGAGCCCTCGGTGTGCTCTGGGGTTGGCATTTACTAGGAGGGTTGGGACGTGTGTCGGCTTTGAGAGAGCAGGGACCAGAGGGCTTTCCTCCTCCTTTTTACAATTTATTTTTTAAAAATATATTTTATTGATTTTTTTTACAGAGAGGAAGGGAGAGGGATAGAGAGGTAGAAACATTGATGAGAGAGAAACATCTATCAGCCGCCTCCTGCACACCCCCTACTGGGGAGGTGCTCATAACCAAGGTACATGCCCTTGACCGGAATGGAACCTGGGACCCTTCAGTCCACAGGCCGACACTCCTTCCACTGAGCCAAATTGGTCAGGGCTCCTCCTCCTGTTTTTAGTGGGAACCATTTACTGACTGTGTAACATATGGCAGCTACTCTGCTCAGCACTTTTCCAGGATTATCTCATTTAATCCTCAGAACAACCCCATGGGGAAGTGTCTCACATTTATTGTTGCCCTGTTCTAGGCACTAAACTGAAAGTTCTCCGTGTGTTAACTCATTTCATCTGGATGACAACCTAGGAGGTGGGCTCTATTCTGACCCCATTGGAGATGAGCAAAAAGAGACACACCGAGTAGCTTGTGCAAAGCCACACACCTAGGACAGTGTGAAGCCAGGATTCGAACCCCTGGCCACCTGGCTGCAGAACCAATGTGAGATTCCTTCTTCTTCGCATATCCCTACAGCCTGAACACTGTGCCCTGTAGGATGGGGATAGGTAGAGGTAGCATATGGTTAACAATTGACCTTTATTGGCCTCTGAATGTGCAATAAAATATAGAAGCTGATTTTTTAAAAAAAATATGCAACGCTTCACGAATTTGTGTGCCGTCCTGTGCAGGGGCCATGCTAATCTTCTCTGTGCCGTTTCAATTTTCGTTTATGTGCGGCTGAAGCGAGCACTAGGAGCTGATTTGGAAGAATTTTCATCCTTTATCCTTTCTCTAGGTCACCTTTTGCAACTTTGCAGCACACCCACACCTGCCCTTTCCCTATAAAAAGGAGTCTTGTTGTTGAGCTATAGTTACTGGACTAGGTTGTAGTATTTTTCTTTGTGGGCAACGGGTCTCTCACTCTCTTTGGAATCCTGCAGAGCCTTGCACCATGGTTTGCTTGGAGTAGATACTATATAAAACTGTCTTTAATTGCACACATGTTGAGTGATAAAAGCCCAAGATCTGCTTTTGGCCAATCATGTTACAGAGAAGCAGTTAATGTTGACAGCAGTGGCTTTAGTGTGCTTGCTGAAATCCCCAATGAATGAAGCTTCCTGCAGCTCATCCTCTACTGAGCACCAGCAAATTCTTAACAACTTTGACTTCATGATAGACTTGTGTAGCCATATATATATA
Source organism: Myotis davidii (assembly GCF_000327345.1). NCBI lineage: Eukaryota > Metazoa > Chordata > Mammalia > Chiroptera > Vespertilionidae > Myotis > Myotis davidii. The sequence continues at coordinate 11,284,046 of NW_006293779.1, read as the reverse complement.
TATATATATAGATAGATACACACACACTTTGCATATGCAAATATGTACGCTCATTCATTCAACTCATATTTGAGTACTTACCCAGTGTATGTATTATGCTAGGGGCTGGGTATGTATGCAGTGTTAAAGGAAACAGACATGGGGGATGGTTGCGAGATGGGTAAGGAGTGAGATAGTAAACAGATCAGTGCAAACATTTTAGTAGGGGCAGCTTTCTAAAGAACTTCCTGGGGGAGGGTAGCAAGGGTAGGGAGGGCTAGTTCAGATGGGAAGCTGGGAAGACCTTTCTGAGAAAGAGATTCCTAGGTTGAGCCAGAGTATGAGGAATCTAAGGCAAGGAGAGCACTAAGCATTGCTGGGGGAGCGCCAAGAGAGCTGGCGGCTGGGTGGCTGGGAGGAGGTCAGAGAGGAGGATGGGCCAGATCCTCCTGGGCTCTTTAGGCCAAGTTCAGGATCTGAAGAGTTTATTCTGAGGGCTCCGGGAGGGAATTAATGGAGGTTCAGGAGCCAATTTGTATTTTTAGATCGTCAGTGAAAGCTGTGAGGAATAGATGATAGAGATTCAAGAATGGCAATCGGATCTCTTATTAAGAGGTAGGGTGGAGAGATGGGACCTACAGCCAGGTGGGACTGAGTGAAAAAGAATGGGAGGTTGGTTATGAAAGGGAACAGAGAGACAGAGTTTGTGTATATGCCTGTGTCTTTGTGGAAGGTGGCCTTGGCTGAGGTTAGGGAGGTGAGTCCAGTTCCTTAATAAATCAGCAGATACACATCTCTGTGTGTGAGTTAAATGGTGCTAGCGCTGCTAGAAGATTAGAAATTTGAAACCTAGCTCTGGCTTTGTCTCCAATTGCTGGGTAAATTTGAGCTTATCATTTGTCCTTCCTTGTTCTGCTTCCTCCCTCTCCCCCACCCCCCTACCACTCAGCTTGGTGATTTTATGATAAAAAAAAAATAGTTACCTTTCTACAAATATTCTTCTTCAATGGAGTCACTCATTTATTTGTGGTAATTTGGATCCTTTTCATAAATTGAATTAGGAGAACTTTGAGTGGATGTGTGGGAACATTTGTGGTGAGATTCTAATCATTTGCTCTTTGATGATCACCAATAAGCTGCTTTCAAACTGACTTAAATAGAGAGACACCAGTGAAAAGGCTGGTGGTGAGGAGATGCTAAGCCTCTCCAAGATATGTGAGGTGAGGCCAGGTGGAGAGCCTTGGCCTTGGCTAGAAGCCAACTTCCGTCTCTCAAGGGAACACTTCCTTACCTGGTCTTCCTTATTACATGAGACACTTCCATTGTACCCATGGATATCTTATACTAGTAAAAAGATACAAAAGAAGTGCATTTGTTATGTCCTCTGGGAACTCATGTTTAGAAGAATTTGCTGGCCTAAAGATCAATCGTGAACATAACAGATAGCCTGATGGGGCTTTGAAGAAGCAATAGTATACCCAATGATCAATTTACGCTTAGGGAATCAGAGTTTACATAGGAGCACAGAATGGAAAGTTACTCCAAAGATCAGCTAAGACATTTGCTGCCTCTTGAAGACTTCTTCCAGGAATGCTGACTTGTCTCCTGGCAAATAATTTGTGTGTTGAGGTAAAGGAATGCCAGAAGACTGAAATTTTGGACTTGAACATGCTTACATTTTTTACGCTCATTCTTCCACCGACTGGGATGGCTTTCTTATTCCCTGATTGGCATGCCTGGGAAACCTGAAAGCATTTCCTGTGATTTACTTAAGGTAAAGAATTTAGTTGATCAAAGAGATGGGAGAACTCCGTGGTTAAAGACTGGTTTATAGGTGTGGATTGAGGTGTGGGTTCTGGCAGAGTTATTTCAGCATTTTTGTCTTTGAGCTCAATAAATCATACCTTCAGAGTAGTGTTTGTCTTGTGTATTTTTTTTTTAAGTTTAAAATTTTTTTTTTAAGATCCCAGCTTTCTAACTGTTGTGCCCTCACGAAGCCACTGTCATAAGACTGCCACCTGCCTTCCTCCCCTTGCTGATAAGGCATTGCCTGGCCAAGATTGAGCCACAAGGTGTTTCACGGTTGAGCCTTCTTGGGAAGCTTGCCTCCTCTCTGCTGAAAGTATAAATTAAAATGCCATTATGTGGCAGTGCCCTATCTGCATCTGTCTATCTATCTATCTATCTATCTATCATCTATCTATCTTTGCCAAAGTGAAAAAAGGTATCACTATCCCCATACCTTCTCATCATTTCCTTAAATCACAAATCCTACCATGTAGGCTCTCTGAATATGCCAGAAAAGGGGCTCATGAAAGCTTATAAGATGCCTTGAAAACATTACCTTTTAAGCAGTTTCCCCAAACTTCTTGATCTAATTAGAAATGGAATGTCGGCATGGTGCACCTCTCTGGTGATAAGGACTGAGCTTTTGTCTCTCAGCTGCTCCAAGCTTAACATGTGGAAGCTGCACATCTACTCTCTTTGACAAGGGCTTTGAAGTGGAGTACAGGGGCCACAGCTATGTGACGTGGCCCTAAACTCTAATGGGTTTGCTGTAAGTTTCTTTTTACCGGTCACTTCCATCACCCACATCAACAGTTAGGAGCACCCTAGCAAGCCCTGTTTTACAACCTTCCTTTGTAAGTGAGTCTCAGCAACTTGGAAATACTCCCATGTAAGCATGGTTAGGTGTGGGGGTTCGGTTTCCGACTGCCCCACAAATGTAGTTAAGTCCTAAGGAGCGGGAGGTGAGATGGTTTGGAATAAGTGGAACTCCAGGATTGTGCAGCGTATGGAGTTCTCTCTCCCAGGACCGGGGCCCCACACCACATGCGCATCTGCACAGATACACACTCGGGGGCAGGCAGGCAGAGTGCTCATTAGTGTGGGCTGCTTAGCTGATTGGACAGAAGTAGACAAACCACACAGAAGTACCCTATTGAGTGTAGCGTTTCAGTTTTACAAAATGAAAAGCGTTCTGGAGATGGATGGCAGCACAGCATTATAAACGCATTTAATACCACTGACCGGACTCTAAAAAACTGTTAAGATGGCCCCGCTGATGTGGCTCAGTGGTTGAGTGTTGATCTATGTTGCTACCTCGATTCCCAGTGCGGGGAGTGCAGGAGGCAGCCAATCAATGATTCTCTCTCATCATTAATGTTTCTATCTCTCTTTCCATCTCCCGTCCTCTCTGAAATCAATAAAAATATTTAAAAAATGGTTAAGATGGTCCATTTTATGTCATGTGTATTTCACCACAATTTAAAAAATTGAAAAAAATTTATATTCCAATGCTATGAAATAACATTCTCAAATGTTTTGGTCTTGGGACCTTTATATGCTTAAAAATTATTGAGAATGTCCTAAAAGCTTTTGTTAATGTGGTTTCTATCTGTCAATATTTATAGTAGAAATTAAAATAGATACATTTTAAGAAAAGATCAATGGGGAAAGAAGAGGAACATATATAATACTTTCAACAATAAAGATTAAAAACAAGAAAATAGATACATTTTAAAATAATTATTCATTTAATAAATAATATCATTAAATGTTAATATAACTAGCACATTTTAATAAAAATAATTATATTTTTTTTCAAAGCAAAATTTAAGAGTGGCATTGTTTTACATTTTTATAAATGTATTTATTGTCTGTTTTAATATAAGACAGTGAGATTCTTAAGTTTGCTGCTCCATTTAGTCTACATTCTCACACATCATATACCCCCTGGAAAACTCCTTTGGATACTTGTGAGAGAATAAGAATGAAACAAGAAAATATAACCTTAGTTTATTATAAAAAATTTTGGTCAAAATAGTCATGGACCATTTAAAGAGTCCTAGGAACCCCAGGGGTCCTCTCGACCACATTTTGAGAACCACTGGTCTAGAATAAATCCACAGCCAAGTTAATTTTTTGTTATGTTGTATGTTTTAGCCTCTGTTCATCTAATATCATCCGAGTTTGAACTTTAGCAATTCACTGTATACCTTCTATGACTTCACATTGAAGAACAAGATGACCCCTTCAGAAAAAAGTACCATATTTTTCCCTAAGTTTATATAACAAACAACAGCCATCTCCCCCAATCTCTGCACCGTTCTATTGGGAACATCTTCAGAAGCTACCAAAGTAGTCAGGTGTGGAACTATTTTGAATTTTCCTACTCAGCTCACTTGAGTGGGACACTCACAGACATGGAAACTTTGTGAAAATCAGGGAAAGAAAACCATGTTTCCCCCCAGGCTATGCAAAGTTCACCCCCTCTCTCCCAGCATGCACTCCTATGTCCTGTGGAGTGAGGACTTCCAGTGTCTAGGGTGGGGGGAGGCTGACTGTCCAGGGACCATGCCTAGAGCTGTCTCCTGGCCTTGGTCCTGAGCTGTCAGCTGTCACTGCTGTG
>NW_006293779.1:11273569-11279599 GCF_000327345.1 Myotis davidii | reverse complement strand
AGGAAGGTGTCCTCGCTTCCTTCCAGCTGTGCCCCACCTCCATCTTCCCTGTATGGAGAACTTGGGGAGTTAGGGAAAGGTGGGTGACTTAGAAAATGGACTGGAGAAAGCAGAGGTGCGAGAATTAATTCTCATAAGTCAAACTGAAATCGTTTTCATTTGCATTGCCTGGGGATCTCATTCTTTTACAATTTTTTCATGTTGATGACGTGTGGAATTAGTCATAGGGGGTAGTTCTGGGCAGAGCATTAAAAAATTCCTTCTAGCGTGATGTCCTTGAGCAGGAGGGGATGTTTGTGAAGCCTAACAACATTATTTTCTACTTTCCAAATAATGGATCAGAAGCCATATAAACCATCATATTTATTTTTTATAGCCTTTTTAAAAGCTTAGTAGACCCCCCCCCTTTTTTTTACCCCAAGAAATAGTCACTGTGGCAACTTATTAGAGCAAAAGGCACTTGGCTCTCTGAGAGTTTTGTTGGAAATATGCTGAGGATTTATGGTTTGTCAACAGCACTCTGTCTCCAGCAGCAACAAACGCTTTCCTCCAATCCTTTGGAGGTGCATACCGTGTCAGGTGCTCAGCCTGGGAGCAGAGACTAACAGTGTGGTCCTGCAATCGCACCCCAGAGTCCTGGCGCCCCCAGGAAAGGCTGGATGACCAGAAGACACCCCCAAGCAGCCTTTGCCCCTCTATTTTGAGCAGGAAAACCCTAGTCTTTCACATGTAAGCAGAACGTTCATTTAGTCCTATTTCCACCACACATCTCCCCCTGTCTGCTGGGGACCAGACACTGAGATGACTGTGGAACAGTGACATTGCCGAGCATCCGGGTTCTGCAGCACCACGCAGGGGTGCCTGTGAGCATTAGATGTGTGTGCAGGAGCCTGTGGCACATCCAAAGACGAGGTGAACTGGAGCTGATTTGTTGGAGGACAAAACTGGAATGAATAGAAACGAAGGGAACAGAGGGAACAGCTCCGATGAGGTTTGGAAATGAGAGGGCACCATAGGGTTGGGGGTGAGAAACAATTGGATGGGGCTGAGGCAGAGGGGTCTGAAGTTGGCTGGTGGGCACTGAGGCCCGAGAGGCAGGCAGGGAAGTTCTCGCTTGAAATCTGAGGAGTTCAGACACGAGGGAGCCACTGAAGGGTTATGCAGAGTATTGACACAAGGGTGTTAGTGAGAAGTGGGGCAAAATGACATCACTGGCTTGGCCACTAATGTGGCTTGGAGGTCCTGGAGAGAGGTATCTCTTACTCAGGTAGTTATTTTGGTCTGTTCCTTGATTCCTGAAATTCCTTCATCTTCCACATTCTCTAGATTATATTTTAAGGTCAACAAAGAACGCTCTGGGAAAGTTGCAGGGACGTTTTGGCCACACATCTGTTTGGCTGGGGAGAGCACACACATTTGCGGCCAGCAGATTGTATTCAGGCTGCAGACGGGTTTGATTCGGCTTACAGTGTCAACACCAGGGGTCCTCAAACTATGGCCCGCAGGCCACATGCAAATACAAATATTGTATTTGTTCCCGTTTTGTTTTTTTACTTCAAAATAAGATATGTGCAGTGTGCATAGGAATTTGTTCATAGTTTTTTTTTTAAACTATAGCCCGGCCCTCCAACGGTCTGAGGGACAGTGAACTGGCCCCATGTTTAAAAAGTTTGAGGACCCCTGGTCAAAACATTAAAAGCAATGGTTGACAACATGTAAAAACATAGGGCAAGTTCCCATAAAACAAAGAAGTGTGAACGGTTTTACAAACCGGAGCCCATAGGAAGGGCCAGCAGCCCCCTTAGCCGGGCTGGTGCGCTCCACTTGCCTCAGTGGCCAGGTGTCCTTTTCATTTTGGGCCCCTGCCTGGCCCCTGCGAATATTTTATTTTATGGCCAGATTTGAGGTTTGGGAAGAGGAAGCCGACTTTCACAGGAAACCAAAGGCTGGGTCATGAGACAAGAGACCTCAGTGAAGCGCAGGGGCCGGAAGGTGGGCAGTGAGAGTGTGTGGGACAGGGGAGTCCCGTGCACATGAGGAATGTCCTTCAGGTTGGGTCACCTGGAGGTGAACAAGTGGAGAGCACCACCTTAGCTCAAACACTTAGTGGGGTATTCGGGCAAGAATTGTAGGAGAAGGAAGAATGAGTGTAAAAAGTGATTTTAAGAAGCTGTGTTGCAGAGAGGAATTGGGGGATCTTTGATTTTTTTTAAATCTTCACTTGATATTTTTCCCTTTGATTTCTGAAGAGAGTGGAAGGGAGGGTGAGAGGAGAGAGAGAGAGAGAGAGAGAGAGAGAGAGAGAGAGAGAGACATCGACGTGAGGGAGACACATTGATTGGTTGCCTGTTGCACGCTCCCCTACTGGGACTAGGGAACCTGCAACCGAGGTACATGCCCTTGACCTGGAATTGAACCTGTGACCCTTTGGTCTGTGGGTGACCTTCTAACCCCTGAGCAGCCTGGCCAGGGCTGATTTTGCTAATTTTAAATCTGTGACTGACTTGAGCATATCTCTGTAAGGATGCATGTGACAGAAAGTAGCACTTTCTCTCGTCGTCCTTGACTGACAGTTTATAACTCCAAGGAGTCCAGTCTTAGCCTTGGTTGTTCTTTTTTTTTTTTTTTAATATATTTTATTGATTTTTTACAGAGAGAAAGGGAGAGAGATAGAGAGTTAGAAACATCGATGAGAGAGAAACATCGATCAGCTGCCTCCTGCACATCCCCCGCCGGAGATGTGCATGCAACCCAGGTACATGCCCTTGACCGGAATCGAACCCGGGACCTTTCAGTCCGCAGGCCGACGCTCTATCCACTGAGCCAAACCGGTTTCGGCAGCCTTGGTTGTTCTTATTAAAACAGAGCACCGCCAGGGTGTAGAACAGAGTGAGGGGCCAACTACAGATCTTACCTGTGCTCAGTGCATGTTTGCTATTTTAATATGCAGGCAGCAGTGCCTTCGAGTGGATAATTCTACCTTTTTTTACAGAAGCAGGATAAGTTGAGCAGAGCCCATGTGGGGATTTGTTATCCGCATTTCCTCATGCGTTTGGATACTGTCCATTGCCTTTTATCACTGGCCAGGTGGGATCTGTGGGGTGAGCGTATCAACCAGCATCGGCTCTATTGCAGTCTGGGTTAGTGCTTTTATTAGCTTTATGCCACATGCCAATTTTTCCATTTATTTTTTGTATTTGTTTCATGATAGAGCTTGATCCAATAACTTACTATATGTGAATGTGCATGTGTGTGTGTGTGTGTGTCTGTGTGTGCGCGCGCGCATGTGTGCGTGCGTTAGAACATATCTAGCTTGTCTTTGATGCAGACTGTTTTTAGGAAGGGAAGTCTGTATCGCCCTTCTGCAGTGGCTGATAGAGAAGCTACTGTTCTTCTGTGGTGACTGCCATTTCACAAACACATTTGCTATGATTTTTTTCTCTCCCAGTAAAACAAACAGTGGACCAGAGAGAGATTAAAATTCAACATGAACTGGAAGCAGCCAGTAGCTGTCCCTAACCCTAATCCTAACTATTGTCAGCCAACTAATCAATTCATTAATGAAGTCACCAAATAATTTTCAGAACATACTATGTGTCAGATAAGGTGCCAGGCACCGAGGATATGGTATTGCGTCAGATGAACAAACATTCCTGCCTACATGGAGCTCATAGCTGAGTGGGGAAACACGCCGTACCCAAGAGAAAGAAATCAAGTATATGTCGCTAAGTATATTTTAGGAATTGATAAATGCAAAGGGGAGAAAATAAAGCAAGGAAGGGAGATAGGAGTTTCAGCAGATTCACACGTACTCTGTTCTCCTTTCCTTGGGACCTTGGTCACCTCGGTTATTGCAGGTTGACAAGGTGCGGATGGGACGGACAGAATTCTTGACATTCTAAGAAGAAATGATCTGTATAAATATCTCAGGGCTCCACCCTGGCCATCCTCCAAGCTTTCTAGTCCCCATGTCTGCACATGATCATTTAAAGAAGTCTTTATTGTTGAAAGTATTACAGATACCTCCCTGTATTCCACACCCCCCAATTGACCCTCCCACCCTCCATCTGCACATGGTCCTTCCACTCCTTGGAGAAGGGCCTCTGACTCTTACCTGTCTCCTTTACTTGTTCATACCTGTCCGGACCCTCAGGGCTCAGCTCAAATGTCACCTGTTCATGTGGTTGTCCTTACGTCCCTGACCTGGAGGGACCCTTTGCCTCCTCTGGACTTCTGCAGCACCTCTGGGTACCTTTCTTCATGGTACCCGACGTATTCAGCCTTGTGAGTGCTATCATTTATTTACCTGCTTACCTTCCTATGAGCTCTTCTAAGTTCCTGCAGACTCTTGCCCACACTGCCTCTTGTTCACCGTCGTCTCAGATCAGTGCCTGCCATTAAGCAGGTGTGAATGAACAGCGGCGCCTGTGATTCCTGCAAACGACACAGGAGCACATGGGCTGGAAAGTCGCCCACAGTTGTAAGTTCCCTCACTGTCTAGACCACGCCCCCTCCCCAAATCCTGACCGAGGCTGCTTAGCTCCTTTTCTTTTCCCAAGTAGAAATAACTGTTTTCTTTCTTTTTTAAATAATATATTTTTATTGATTTTGGAGAGGAAGGGAGAGGGAAAGAGAGACAGAAACATCAATGATGAGAGAGAATCATTGATCGGCTGCCTCCTGCATGTCCCCTGCTGGGGATTAAGCCCACAACCCGGGCATGTGCCCTGGCCAGGAATCGAATGGTGACCTCCTGGTTCATTGGTCGACGTCCAACCGCTGAGCCACGATGGCCGGACAATAACTGCTTTCTTAAGTGTTTTGCAATACTTGTAAACATTTTCACACAATGCTGGGAGGTACAGAGAAAGCCACAGTCACCCCCAATTCCATTACCAGACAGAATGCATTTTCCATTTTGGTGTATATTCTCATCGATTTTTTTTTCATTGTATAAAAATCAGACCTATTTTATAAGGATCACATCCTGCCATACATTGTATTAATTCCTCTCTTTGTTTACTTAGCATGTCGTGACTATCTTTTCATGCACGTGCAAGCAGGGAGCTTAGTGGTTGAGAGAATGGCTTTAGAACATTGTTCTTTGAATTCAAACCATGAAGCTGTCACTGACTAGCTGTTGGCCCCGGAGAGCTAGTTAACATCTCTATTTACCAGTCTCCCCTCATGTAAAAGGAATGCAATAAAACACTACTTGTAGGAGGATTCTGAGGATTAAGTGGGCTCAGACATGCAGACACTTGGACAGGGCTGGCTCCGTATACAGGAGCGCCTGGGTTATTATTTCACTGTTTTCAAGGCCACAGTCTTCTATTGCGTGGCCACCTCCTAGTCCGTGTAATCATTCCCGTACCGATGGACATTTCGGCAGCCTTTGGCTTTTGCTCTTATGAATAATTAATGATGCAGTAAACATCCCTGTCACACATCCTTGCACACGGTCTGATTTATTTCCTCAGGGTACATTCCCAGTGTGAACCGTGGGACTTTGTGATTCACACTGCTACACAGTGTTCTCCGGAAGGCTTTCCTTAACCGGTTTACACCCCCATTATCCTGGCGTGATATGTTTTCCCCTGTCCCCTTCCGGGCGGCTTGCTTTCCGCTCCTCTTTTTATCAGGGTCGTGCAGACGTTCGATGCATCAGCCACTGAAGACAGATGAGGCTGAGCACAGGGTCCGCAGCCCGCAGGGGGGCTGCTTTGCTGACAGTTTCCTGGCTGAGGCCAGAGCCCCTGCCTCTGGCCAGCCCTGCTGCTGGGGACTCCCCCAGGGTGGAGGGATCCAGGGCTGGGCATTCCTTCCCGGGGCCAGTGGAATGGCAGTGGTTACCTGGACCACTCAGAGTGGCCCGGAGCCCTGTGGACACGTGGGGGTGCCTAGGCTGGGTCAGAGACTGGGTGGTTTGGCTTCCTCCTGGGAGGTGCTCGCCCTTGCACAGGACTTTCCTTCTGTAGCTTGTCTTTGGAGCTGAGCGGTGACTCAGCAGCAGCCTGCTGGCTGGCTCCC
>NW_006293779.1:11271506-11273546 GCF_000327345.1 Myotis davidii | reverse complement strand
CCCCGGAGGTTGTCTAGGAACACAGACCGGAGGAGAGGAAAGGGCTGTGGTGATGCCCAGGCCTCCAGCCCGAGGGAGTTCTGGAATTCACTCGTTCTGGGTGGCGGAGAGCAATAGAATGGATATTAACCTTTTGCATGTGACTTAGAGGCTTTACGTGGGAAAGCATTCTCTGGGTTTTCTCTCTGAAGACCGGAACTTTTAGAAATTCATCTTTAATCCTTGAATATATTAGACCCAAGGAGTTTTTATTTTCTTCTTATGACAGATCAAAAATTAAAAAAAATTATTACAATTCAAGGATTTCTCATATTTTAATGTACTTCTTAAAATTTGATAGTTTGGAAATAGTAAGCAGTGCGGGGATATTCTGAGTAATCTGTCTGAATCACCCTGAAGGTGTCGTATTATTCTGATCGCCTTGCGTTATAGGATTTCAATATAAGTACAATTTGCCCTGGCCGGTCGCTCAGTGGTTAGAGTGTCAGCCCTTTGGACTGAAGGGTCTCGAGTTCAATTCCCGATCAAGGGCATGTACCTCAGTTGTGGGTTCACTCCCTGACCCCAGTCGGAGCGTGTGTGGGAGGCAACCAGTGGATGTTTTTCTCTCTTTCTTTCTCTCTCTCTCTTTCTTCCCCTCCATCCCTCCCGCTCTTTCTGAAAGCAATGGAAAAAATATCCTCACATAGGATTAACAAAATAAACAAATAAATATAAGTGTAATTTTTCTGGCACACTAACTCCAATTATGGTGGTCTGCACGCGATATATTCCTTTTATTTAAGCAAAACCCTGGATCACAATTCCCACAATTCTCATTAGTTAAGCAAGATACAGGTAGGGTTGAAATTCCCCTTCATTCTTATGGCTATTACTTCATTTCCGATTTATTGGGAATTGGTCTGTGGTGGAAGAATAGTGGCAAGACTACAAAACAGACGCGTTTGCATTTTTCCTGGGACCTCAGTGAGTGTCCCCAAGCTCGGAGCTTTGGGGAGCAGTGTGCTCAGCCAGAGCCGACCCTCTGCAGGCAGCTGGGGCCGGCCACGCCTTTGAAACTGTCTTAGTGCGAGTGTGTCTTCCTGGCAAAGACACTGTTAGCAAATACAAGACAGACTCTCAGAGAAAACCACCAACCTTTACTCTAGACCAGTGATGGTGAACCTTTTGAGCTCGGCGTGTCAGCATTTTGAAAAACCCTAACTTAACTCTGGTGCCGTGTCACATATAGAAATGTTTTGATATTTGCAACCATAGTATAAAAAAGATTTATATTTTTGATATTTATTTTGTATATTTAAATGCCATTTAACAAAGAAAAATCAACCAAAAAATGACTTTGCGTGTCACCTCTAACATGCGTGTCATAGGTTCGCCATCACTGCTCTAGACTCAGATCGCATGGAGCATGCTTTGAGTTGCAACAAAAGGTTAACCTTGCTTTTATCTTTCCTCGTTTGCCAACTTCTGCTTGTCTGACACTGACATGCCACAACTGAACTCTGAAAGGACAAGCATGTTGGGGGTAGGGGAGGGAGATCCCCAGCTCCTGTCAGCAGCCAAAGTATTAGGACAACCTGTGGTTCAGAGCTTTCTGAACTTACAGCTTCCAAACACGTGTCTGCGGTCTTCTTACTCTAGAGCAGTGGTTCGAAATGGGGGATGATTTTGTCCTTCCGGGGGACCTTGGACAATGTCACAACCCTTGGGGATGGGGAGGAGATGTGGTACCTTGTGTAGAGACCAGGGAAGCTGCTAACCATCCTATAGGGCATGAGGCAGCCCCTCCAAGAAAGAATCACCTGCCTTCAAAATGCCCACAGTGCCGAGGTGGAGAAACCTCACTGTGGACGTGTGCCAGACCAGGACGTCTCCAGGGAAGCCGGCTGGCTGCCAGGAGGGTGCTCCAAGGTGCCGTTTACTTGGAAACTTGGCACAGGTCAGGGTTGGGCTCTCTCTCAGCCTTGCAACTCTGGAAACTCACTCACCAGTGTCCCAGAGCCATCAGACTCTCAGAAATGGACTTGCATAGAAACCCAC
>NW_006293779.1:11257206-11271473 GCF_000327345.1 Myotis davidii | reverse complement strand
CTACCTTACGAGGTTCCACTAGTCAACAGAACTAGTGGACAGAGTGAACACTTGTGTTGGCTGCATAGCTCATATACTCCCGGTGGCAAGTGCCAGGGAACTGAAATTGTCAGGAGGTGCCTTCGGGATCCTGGAATCAGACGAGGGAGATTTGGGGCGAGGTAATCATACCTGAAACCCCGAGGTCTGGAAACTTAAAACTCCACTCAAGATGAAGTCATCGCGATAACACTCTTCTTTTGAAAGTGCCGGAATGGGTCTTGGCAATCGGCTTTGATCTCTGGCACTTTCCTCCTTTGCTTCCATTCTAACCAGCTGCCTTTCCTGACCCATATTGATTCTTTCTTTTTTTAAAGTATTTTTATTGATTTCAGAGAGGAAGGGAGAGGGAGAGAGAGAGAGAAACAGCAATGATGACAGAGAATCATTGATCAACTGCCTTCTGCATGCTGCCTTCTGGGGAATGAGCCTGCAACTGGGGCATGTGCCCTTGACTGGAATCGAACCAGGGACCCTTCAGTCCGCAGGCGGACACTCTATCCAATGAGCCAAACTGGCCAGGGTCCATATTGATTCTTTTAATTAATCTACTCTAGTCTGGCCAGCTTGGGGGAGAGGAATCGGTTCAATAAAAACGTGTCAGGCACCATGGTGTACTAGGGATCATTCATATGAAAATCAATATTAGCACACGGTCCCTAACTGGAGGCTTTCTCAGCCTATTGGGTGGCACCGAGGTGGCAACATTTTAGAAGAACGTGAGCAGGGCAGTGACAGGGCCACTCAGGATTCTGTGCAGGTTCAGAGGACACTTGCAGTGTCTGCCTTCATCTCAGGCACTGATGTTAGTTGAAGCTTTGACAGGCAACCTTATTGCTGTGGTTCTGAGACCTCTCGGGGGTCATTACCCTCCTGTGTCCTGTCTGCTTGTCCGCTTGATGTTCCTTGTTCTGTTCCAAGATCAGATGTCAGGTCTCTGGGTGATGAAAGAGTGCAGCAGGCTGCCTTCTCTTCACCTCTCCCCTCTCAATAACCGAGGCGGTCATTTGGCCCATTTGGAATGCTGCCATCAGCCCACCAGGAAATAGGGCCACGCTGGAGGGCTGTGCATAGATGAGGCAGAGTTCCCCCTCACAGGGTGCAGAGGGGGATTCTGGGGTTTGTTTTTAGTTTTGAATCGCTCAGCAAAGTCAACACCTGCTTATGTGCTCGGTCACAAGAGACACTCTCTTCTTTTGATCAGCTGCACACGGAGAGGCAGGGGCGGGACACAGAGGGATAGGAACCCGTGGCGGCTTGTTAAGCAGAAGGGGAGAATGGATTGGATGTGCACCTTTTTCTGCCCCAGAGCCTGCTGTTTGAGGGCTTGTTCTGCCCACTCCTCTCAGTCCTTCCTGAACCCCAATCCTTCCTGAACCCGCCCCAACAGCTAAATGTGGGTCTGGATTTTCTACACTAATTGAAACCAGGCAGACCTGCCTGCCTGTGTCCTGGCTCTGGCCCTCATTAGGTGTGGGCTCTGGGCGAACAGCTTCTCTGAGCCTTCATGTCCCACCTATCACATTGGGAATAGCAGCATTTACCAACTACAGTGGCTGAGGACAGAGGTGACCTGTGTGAAACCCCTGGGAAGGTTCAGAAAGTGCTGGTTATCATTTTCTGTGAGGAGGCTGTGCTTAGAATGTGAATGCCCTAAGAGGGGTGTGAATGACATACATTCACACCTAAAGGTACACTTTCCCCCCAAATCCAGGTGTTTTTTGTTATTTTTTTTTACAGGAATCATAGTGATGGAAAATGAGGCAAGGAATAAGAATTCTGAGTTTTGCCCTGGTTCACTGGTTGGAGCATCGGCTTATGCACTGAAGGGCCGTGGGTTCAATTCCTGGTCAAGGGCAATTACCTCATGTGTGGGTTCACTCCCTGCACCACGTTGGGGTCCATGCAATCAATCGATGTGTCTCTCTCACGTTGATGTTTCTCTCTATCTCTCCCCCCGCCCTTCCTCCTTCCCTCCCTTCCACTATCTCTCTGAAAAGCAGTGGAAAAAATATCCTCAGGTGATATTTTTGAATATCAGCCTAAGCACTTTGTTAATTCTTTATTTCAGTTAATTTCACTTTCCCGTAACATGTCCTGCATTTGGAAAGAAGTCTGATAGGGACGGGGTGACTGTCTGTCTTAGAAGGCACAGCAGCATTTCTCCATTTTATGTGAATGCAAGTAGCTGAGGCTGACTCAATGAAGGGCAGCAGGAAGAGAGGGGCTGGAGGAAGAGAGGGAGAAGCAAAAAGAGGGGGAGGATTATTTTATCTCCTGAGTCGATTTTATTTCTCCCCGCTGAGACTTCTCTACCTCTGCTGTCAGGAACCCTATCTCAGAAGTTCAGTTTGGGGGGAGCTGCGTTTTTCTGGGATCGCCTCCCTGAGCAGCTCTCTTAGAGGTGGGAATCATCGAAGGGTTGCCTGCCCATTGTTTATTGGGACCAACCTGGAAACTGTTCTGCTCTGCTTCCTCTCCGTTGCCTCCGTGATGTTGTCAGGACACCTTCATTGTTTAATGTGTGGTTTGGGGCCTGTGGGCTCCTGGGGGTGGAGAGGGCGGGCTCTGAATCTTTGTAATCCCGGTGCCTGGCACGGTGCCCTGCAGATCTCAATGATGAGGAATGCTCGCTCAGTGGCGGACATTGCCAGAGGCGCTTCTTTCAGTCTCCTTCTGAAGCTCAGAATCAATCTTTCCTTCTTCCTCCCCAAACCCACACCTTTGGACCTGGCATTGATTGGAAAACATGGAAATCAATGGCTGGATGCTTAGATACTAATATGAAGCTATGGGAATGCGTCTACATGAGGCAAGGCTTACCTTTTTGGGAACTGCAATTTTTTAGCTTGCTTATTTTTTTTTTTCAGAGAGAGAATGGAAATTTATGCTTTTATTTGTTTTGATACAAACTTAATTCTCCCTCCATATACATCACCCTCATGCACAGACACACACACAAGCATGCAGACCCGTATGCATACACCCATGCATTAACCAGAGGACTCTGACCCGGCACGTATAGTCATTTCTAATCTGTGAAATCTAACAGTGAAAAAATAAAGCAAAATCGAATTTGGCCAGCCTCTAAAGCCTATTGATTTTAAATTAGAGCAGGAGTGTTAATTCTGTTAGGGCAGTCACACTCAGAACTCGGTCTTGGAAATGAATTAAAATGTATTCATTAGAGATTTGCAAGTATATCGTTGATGAATCAGCTAGGAAAACAGCACTCCTCAAAGAAACTGTGGGAGATGAGTGACTGCAGTCCTAAGCCCAGTGCCTTATTTTGTTGGCCTTGGGGTCCCTGGAGATGCCCCAAGTGTCCACTGTCATCAAGATCTGAGAGTCCTTCAGCCTGAGAGTGGTTGTCAATCCTGAGGCTTGAGCTGATGCCTCTTGATCCATGAGTCCAGTGGGAGTGATGGTTCCACGGAGGGAAAGACCGCCCCTTCCTGAGAGTTAAGTGGGGTCTGAGATGTGCGTTCGCCACCCTTGTGCTGAGTGTAGCTAGAATGTCTTGTCTTGGGTGTGTTTCCTCCTTGGAGTTACAACTTGATGGATGGTTTCTCCTGCAGGTGAGAGTGGTTTCCTGGCGGCTGCTTTGCACAACCGGAGAGCAGGATTCTTCTCTTCTTTGTGGCCACTCAATGCCTCTGTGCACCACACATTCCAGTGGGGGAAGAAGGGAGGCGCTTCTTGGATGACGATGGACATCCCACTGGCCAGGATGAGGGCAGAGTGTGTGACATCAACACCACAAGGGTAAGAGTTCCTCTCTGGAATGGTATTTTCTCTGGCACCGTTATTTGTCCAAGAGGGGGAGAACGAACCTTACAGTACATGACACAAATGGAGGTTGCACACCAGGCGGACCATGTAGATTATGAAGTCACTGGGCAGTGGGGCAGGTGACTAAGGAGGAAGGGAGAGCACCAGCCGGGAAGGATTAGGTTGAAGTTGTATTGGGGGATGCGTAGGCCAAATGCAGGAAGATTTCTTGTTCACATTGCCCCTCTCCCCCCACTTTTGACATTTGTTGTTCAGACTTAAGGGAGTAACACTACTGTTTTTGTGGCAAGATTCCGTTTGTGTCCATTTGAGTCGGTCTACCTTAAAATGGGTGCTGGGGAGCTGGGGTGGGTAAGAGTCTGGCACAGGTCACAGGTTGGGGACCTATAGGAAGTCCCTGGTCTAGGGACACATTTTCATTTGAGCCACATAATGTTGTAGATATGGTGGATCAGTTCTAATTCGACTTGAGCTATCGCACAGGGAAAACAGGACCTCCAGGTTCTCCCGGAACACCAGAGATGCCCTGCACGGGCCCTCTCCTCCCACAAAGAGCTCAGGCGCTGGGTAGCCTCTGCCTCTTCAAAGAGTGTGGACAGCTCACCGCACTCGCTAACGGACCCATTTCATTTGTTTAACTGACTTGTTTGGCCGCCGGAGGCTCTTCATTTCACCATGCTCGGTTTGATCATTCTGTTAACTCACTGACAAAAGCATTACAGCCTTTTTCAATTATTCCAGATAAAAGGGAATATCTTTCACTAGACTAGGGGCAGCAATTAGCACCAGGGGCTATGGCTGTGGAGATGACATAACATAATTCCTTCCATGGAAGAGCTTAGAGTCTAGTGACAGCAATGAGCAGACTTGTGGGGGGTGGTGGTGGTAAGAAGAACTGTAAAACACATTCTACTATCTTGTGGGGGTACTAAAATAAAAGTGCGCCTGCCCTAGCTGGTTTGGGTCAGTGGGTAGAGTGCCAGCCTTCGGACTGAAGGGTCCCAAGTTCCATTCTGGTCAAGGCCACATTCCCGGGTTGTAGGCTCGATCCCCAGTGTGGGGTGTGCAGGAGGCAGCTGATCAATGATTCTCTCTCTACATTGATGTTTCTCTCCCTCTGTCATTATGTTTTTTATAAAGGTATGCTAACCTCTCCTCTGTGCTGTAAGTGACAAATATTTTCCTCCATATTATCTTTTTAATGTTGCTCATGGCAACATTTGTATGTTTTTCCATACAATTTTTTACTATTATGTAATAAATTTTATTTATTTTGTTATTTTTTTTCTATATTTTGAGTCAGAATTAGGACAGTTTTATACACTTACAGAGAACTGACTTATTTTTACTTAGTATGTGTATAGTTTACTGTATACACACACGTATGTATATATAAATACATATATCTTTATGTATTTACCTTCCTATATAAACCTATAGTTACTATTTATACATATATAAATAATAATATATAAATAATATGTATACAAATACATAAAATACATAAATAATACATAAACAACTATAGATTATCTTTCAGCTAGAAAATGTTTTCTTTTTTTTAAAAAAAATATATTTTATTGATCTGTTACAGAGAGGAAGGGAGAGAGATAGAGAGTTAGAAACATTGATGAGAGAGAAACATTGATCAGCTGCCTCCTGCACACCGCCTACTGGGGATGTGCCTGCAACTAAGGTACATGCCCTTGACTGGAATTGAACCTGGGACCCTTCAGTCCGCAGGCTGATACTCTATCCACCAAGCCAAACCACCTAGGGGTAGAAAATGTTTTGTAAGGAGAAGTAAATGATTGGCTGTTAAATAAATGCTGGCTGGAATATAGGAATCTTGGAAGTCATGATGTTCAGCATCTGCTTTTCTTGATGACACTCTGAACATGTGAGCCAGCGTGCTGCCGAGAGCATGATGGTGGGCATAAGCACCTCTGGCTTGAAGCTTCTGCTCTAACCCTTAGTAGCTGCATGATGCCTACTCATCTCTTTAAAATTCTAGGGTAGTTGTGAGGAGCAAATGATGACAGGAATGTTTGCCTTTGCGAGGGGCTGTGGGCATGTAAGGGATCCTTCCTAGTGTTGAAAAGTGGGAACTCCTTCCCCACCCTGTCGCCGGCTGTGGGCAATGTGGGACACGCAGCCAAGGAAACCCACACTGCACTCCGGCGATGTGACTTGGAGAGGCTCAGCTTCCCTCTGAGCTGAAGCGTTTGGTCTAACCCAGAGAGGCGTTCCTTTTTCTGACTGTGGCAAGCCCCACAGAAAGAAACCTTTGCTGTTAGGATGTGTGTGGCTCTTATGATTAGAGTTTGTGGAATGAAGGGACCTCCTAATGAGCTTCTACACTGGCCTGGCGTGAATAAAAAGCAAGGAGGACCGGCACGAAGAGATTTTACGGGTGATAACAGTGTTCTTTAGAGAAGCAGGACGATTCATACCCGAGGATTATGAGACCGACTTATGCAGATAGTACCATGAAGGCAGACTCTGGCTCTCCATCGCTGGGGCTTTTCAGGGGAGCCAAGGAGATGAAAAGCAATCCACCAGAAGATGACATCCATTAAAGTCTTAGTGCCGGCTTAGCGAAAGCTAGCTCCTTGGAGCACGTCACTCCTATACTTGCCATGCGCTTAAGCCTGCTTTCAGAGAGATGAAGTTCCATAAATATCTGGACCAAGCCATGAGCTCCGATTTAGGTTCTTCAAAGACGATATCTAACTAAAAATAGAAAACAGCAGTGGGGAAAATACCATGTCTTTTGAAGAGGTCAGCAAATCTATTCAACGGTGTGTCAGGCCATGCTGTGGTCTCTGCTTTCATGGGAGCACATAGATGGTGTCCCGGGAGAAAATGCTCGTGTCTTCCTGATGACCGTAGGCTTCCTGCGGGGGTGGAGGACTGTGTCCTCTGGTGTGTACTTTTCTGAGGGGAAATCACTTGTCTCCCCAACAACCTTGGCTTTCTGTAAACATAGGGGGTAAACAAATTCTTTTCTGGGCCGGCTATCATTGCTCAGTTGTTGAGCATCAACCTATGGATCAGGAGACCAACAACCTTGGCTTTCTGTAAACATAGGGGGTTAACAAATTCTTTTCTGGGCCGGCTATCATCGCTCAGTTGTTGAGCATCGACCTATGGATCAGGAGGTCACGGTTCGATTCCCAGTCAGGCCATATGCCCAGGTTTTGAGCTCAATCCTCAGTGTGGGGCGGGCAGGAGGCAGCTGATCAATGATTCTCATCATTGATGTTTCTATCTCTCTCTCCCTCACCCTTCCCCTCTGAAATCAATAAAAAATTATTAAAAAGAAATTCCTTTCTAACAGTTTCCTCCTCTGATGGTGTCACCATCCACTCACTTATGCCGAGTAGAAGGCACACCCTCCTTTAGCCTTTCAGCTTCCTTGTCCCTTCTTTCCAGTCAATCACCAAGATCTGTCAGTTCTATAAACGTTATAAACTTCGCTTTAATTTGTCACTTCCTCTTTTATACACCACTGCTGTCTGAGTTTGGGTCCTCTCACCTCGTTCCTGTTCTCTTGCAGTCCTGTCTCCTTGGCTCCAGCCTGTCCCGCGCAATCTTCCACCCTGAGACAGCGGGGTCTTTCTACGTCACAGTCACAAATACAAGCATGTCCACTCACTGATTAAGATTGTTTGGTGGTCTTGCCTACAGATCTTTAGATGGTTGTACAGCATCATTTCGTTCAATGTCATTTTGTTACTGCTTTGATCAGATGCCATGGGAACTTAACTCTCACTTCTATCAATTTAGCCTGTGGTAAAATTGGTTTTGTTATATGTTATTTCACTTAATGTTACAGAACCTGTCAACAACATTAAGTGAGGACTTACCTATGTGCAAAGTGGCTTTTGCATACACTTTGGTGCCTCGTGTCAAGAATTCCCCTTTCCCCTGTCGCCCAGCTCATATGACAATCTCCTGTTTCTGTTTTGTCTGCATCATCTGTTCTGAGGAAGCATCATTGTATTGGATGATGCTCAAAATCTATGATTTTCTCCCTGAGAAATGGGTCCGGTCCATCCTGGTTAGTGTCAGGACCTAAAACAGGCTGCATGTACTGGGCCAGTACAGACTTGGGTGCCATAGACGGGGAGTGTGTGGGAGACGGTCTGTGAGGGGACGGAGGAGGTAGGAGAGTGTTTGTGTCAGGAAACTGATAGTGCAATTAACTTAAAAAGGTTTCTTCCCCGGTGGGTACACCTGAAACACCATCCCATGCAGTGTAACGATACCTTCAAGATACAGGGTACTTAAGGACAGGGAGATAATGATATCCTCTTGATTGTCCACTCCAAGCATAGGGAACAGGGCTTTCTCTTCAAGGAGTGAGCCATTGGAACAGAAGGGGAAGCCTACCTCTTTGCTGAGAGCTGAGCTGAGCCCCCAGTGATGTGTGGGTTGGGGGCAAGGTGCCGAGCAGAGGAGGGAGCTGTTTCTGAGGGTGCATGACAGAGCCCCAGGACCAGGAGCGATGAGCTACGAGCTGGATGGCACTAGCCTATCCCATCAGCACTGAGCATTCCCAAACGCGGCGCTTCCTGGTTGAGAATGGAGATGCTTGTATCGTGTAAGTGATCCAAAATGCATTGCTTTTTTGGGGGAGGGTGGAAGGTACATTTTTTTAGTAGAGAAATAAGAATTGGTGTTCATAAAAAGGATATGGCCATCTTTTCTTTTTCCTAAAATATGGATTTAATGAACTGTAGTCTTTGGGCCTTTAATGTGGCCCATCCTAGAAAGGGCAGGTTATAAATAGGCATGGCCAGGCCCGAGGAGCAGCGCTAATGCCGTCTTGTGCTCCTTCCAGGTGCAGCGTGACCTGCCTCGTCTCCCTGCCCAGCCAGCTCTCTGCCTCCTGGATCCACCATGGTTTTTGGTGAGTTCTTCCATCGCCCTGGACCAGACGAGGAACTTATCAACTTGAACGTGGGGGGCTTTAAGCAGTCCGTGGACCAGAGTACCCTCCTGCGCTTTCCACACACCAGACTTGGAAAGCTGCTCACCTGCCACTCGGAAGAGGCCATCCTGGAGCTGTGTGATGACTACAGCGTGGCCGACAAAGAGTACTATTTCGATCGGAACCCCTCCTTGTTCCAATATGTGTTGAATTTTTATTACACGGGGAAGCTGCACGTCATGGAGGAGCTGTGCGTGTTCTCCTTCTGCCAGGAGATCGAGTACTGGGGCATCAACGAGCTCTTCATCGACTCCTGCTGCAGCAACCGCTACCAGGAGCGCAAGGAGGAGACCCACGAGAAGGACTGGGACCAGAAAAGCAACGATGTGAGTACCGACTCCTCCTTTGAAGAGTCGTCTCTGTTCGAGAAGGAGCTGGAGAAGTTTGACAAGCTGCGATTTGGCCAGCTCCGCAAGAAGATCTGGATTCGCATGGAAAACCCAGCCTCCTGCCTGTCTGCCAAGCTCATCGCCATCTCTTCCCTGAGCGTGGTGCTGGCCTCCATTGTGGCCATGTGTATCCACAGCATGTCCGAGTTCCAGAACGAGGATGGTGAGGTGGATGACCCGGTGCTGGAAGGGGTGGAGGTTGCGTGCATCACTTGGTTCACCAGCGAGCTTGCCATCCGGCTCATGGCTGCTCCCTGTCAAAAGAAATTCTGGAAACACCCTCTGAACATAATCGACTTTGTGTCCATCATTCCCTTCTATGCCACGTTGGCTGTAGACACCAAGGAGGAAGAGAGCGAGGACATCGAGAACATGGGCAAGGTGGTCCAGATCCTCAGGCTGATGAGGATTTTCCGAATCCTCAAGCTTGCCCGGCACTCAGTAGGGCTTCGGTCTCTAGGTGCCACGCTGAGGCACAGCTACCATGAAGTCGGGCTGCTGCTCCTCTTCCTCTCAGTGGGCATTTCCATCTTTTCTGTGCTTATCTACTCCGTGGAGAAAGATGATGACACGTCCAGCCTCACCAGCATCCCCATCTGCTGGTGGTGGGCCACCATCAGCATGACGACTGTGGGCTATGGAGACACCCACCCCGTCACCGTGCCCGGGAAGCTTATCGCCAGCACGTGCATCATCTGCGGCATCTTGGTGGTGGCCCTGCCCATCACCATTATCTTCAACAAATTCTCCAAGTACTACCAGAAGCAAAAGGACATTGACGTGGACCCGTGCAGTGAGGACCCGGCGGAGAAGGGTCACGAGCTCCCTTACTTTAACATTAGGGACATGTACGCCCAGCGGATGCACGCCTTCATTAGCAGTCTCTCTCCTGTGGGAATTGTGGTGGGCGATCCTGACTCCACAGACGCCTCAAGCATTGAAGATGAGGAGGACGTTTATAACATGGCGTCCTTGGAGAACTGCACAGCCAAATGAGCAGGGACGTTTGTGCCTGTATCTTGTGTCCCTTCGCGACGATAGGTTAACACAGCTTTATAAACCTCAATGGGTTCGTTAAAATCATTTACTTCTCAGGGCGTACCTTTCAGCCATAGTTGGACATTCATTGCTCCAAAATGATAGAATCGTCTTTATTTTTCTCAGTGAAGTGAATTAAATGCCTTGTTCCGAAATTTATTTTTACAAGAAGGAGTTGTGATATGCTTTTGGAAAAAAAAAAAAGAAGATAAGTGGGATTGGGTGGGATTTGTTGCTATGGCTTATGTATCATGCTCTCTTTGTCATTTACTCACATTGAGCTATCAATTACTGACAAGTAGACTCAAAGGCCCAGCTGACTGAAGGCTACATGCATGTAAGATCCACAACATGAGACAATGCATGTAAATCCATGTTCACATTCTAGACATGGAAATTAGGAGCCTAATAAACTGCCTAATTCAGTACGGAGAATGTCTTGGTTGTATGTTTATATGTCAAATGAGTACATTTCAATATGCTCAAAACTGGCTTGGGGGGAAATGCTCTGTTTGGAGCCCCGAGAGTCCTTTCTGTTTGTTTTTGAGTTTTGGATATACATCAACAATGGGCCAGTTTTTGTTTTGTTTTAATTTTATTTCAGAGAGAGAGGGAGAGGGAGAGAGAGATAGAAACATCAATGATGAGAGAGAATCACTGATCGGCTGCCTCCTGTATACCCCACACTGGGGATCGATTCCACAACCCAGGCATGTGCCCTGACCAGGAATCAAACCTTGACCTCCTGGTTCATAGGTTGACGCTCAACCACTGAGTCTTGCTGGTTAGGCGGGCTAGTTATTTTTTGGTTCAAGAGGCTCTGCTTGATGGTGGTCAGCAGGTAGAAGACAGTGTCTGTGACAAAACACACTGTCCAGTGTAAACTGGCTAAACACAACCATGTTTAGGACATAGTCAAATTAGCCTCTATGAATGAAACATGGGCCCCTACAGATATGTTTCCAGTATATTCGACTGCTAAGATAAAATCTCGTCTCCTGAAAATTGTGCAGAGCAGAGTAAACCTCCACACTCACAGGCAGATGCATTCAGTTACTGGAAGAAAGAAATGCACAAACACACACATGTGATTCACTATGCCCAGAGGAGTGAAACTTAAATCACTGGAAAAGGCTATGCCAGTACCTACAGAATGAGCCAACATTTAAAAATAGCTTTAGAGACAGTAATGTCTGCATCTTATGTAGAAACTCCTCATAACAGAAGAAGACATACAGACTCATTTCCAGGGCGTGACAGCAATTCCATCCCATGCGGAGAGAATTCAGCTGAAGCCTCCATTTTGGAGCTATACGGTGACCCTGTCAGGCTGCGTTCTTTGCCTGCGATCTGTGGAACGGAAGAGCCACATGGATTTCTTATCCACCTTTTTATGTTTGCAGATGGATTTCATTGAAAGGACGTTGTCTGTAGGTTATCTGATGAAGGTATCTGACTCATCACTCCTCTTAATGTTTCCGCGACTTCTGAGGTGGAAATAACTGAACAGGGTTTATTGTCACTTTTGAATCTGGAGGCTTATTACTTGTATGAGTGTCATTCTTTTGCCCATTAGAAGAAACATTTCTTTCCCCACGAATGCCGTCGATGTTGGCAGAAATATCGTTTTGAAGCAATGCAATAGAATTGGGATCTGTTTTTATTAAAGACTTCAGTTACTAGTGAAGTAACTAAGACTGCTTATGCAGTAATAATAACAGTAATGGTAGTAATAAATAATAAAGTAGTGCCCTAGCTGGTTTGGCTCAGTGGATAGAGCATCGGCCTGCAGCTGAAGGGTCCCGGGTTCGATTCTGGTCAAGGGCACATGCCCAGAATGTGGGCTTGATCCCCAGTAGGGGACGTGCAGGAGGCAGCAATCAATGATTCTTTCTCATCATTGATGTTTCTGTCTCTCTCTGCCTCTCCCATTTCTCTGAAATCAATAAAAAAATACAAAAAATAATAAAGTAGTAATAACAGCAACAGCAAAAACAGTGAGCTACTATGTAAGAGCTTTAGCTATATAACCTCATTTATTTATTTATTCCTTACACTATCCCCAGGACCAAGGGTTTATTACTGTCTCCATTTTAAGATGAGGAAACCGAGGGTCACAGGAAGAGGGGCTTGCTTATGGTCACACAGGGATGGATGGAATTGGGCTGAGACCTGGAGCGATTCCAGAGCCCAAGCCTTGACCACAGCATGGCGCTGCCTCTGGCTCTGCTGTGCTCAGAGTGGGTTTAAGGGCATTTCAGGGCAGACATCATCTGAAGACAAAGTGCAACACACTCTGTCAGACTTTGACTTTTCTAGTACGCGAGTCAAAAGGGGAAAATGCTGACTTAGGTACCTTTGCTCTCCTGATCCACAGCACAGACTTGTTTGTTTAGAGCATGTTTTCTAGGATGTTCTTGGCAACTGGAATAGGCTCTGACCCTTCCTTGGCCCAGCGGCAGACGCAGTGGGAGAGCTGTGGTTCTATAAGAATCTAGGAATCTTGTGGGTTCTGAAGGTGAGCTTCCAAACTTAGGCCCTTCAACTGTGGGCGGTTGTGGTTGGAGCATATAGTTGTGTTATCAGGTATTGATTCCTGGCGGTGGCTTGCCAGAGCACTCAGCAGTGTGTGGAGTAGTGTCTTCCTCTGGGTTTGGCCACCTGGCAATCCCTCCCTAGAACTTTTCACCTCAGTTCCCACTGTGCTCTCCCGTCAGAGACTCGGAAGTGTCATCAGGGTTCTAGGGACAAAGAGCTGCAGTGTCTTGTTGTGTTATGCCACTCTTACTTTCCTGCAGTCCATGCAGCTCACCTATTTTCTTTCTTTTTAAGAAATATTTATTGATAAGGTTTATTACAGATGTCCCTCTTTTTTCCCCCATTGCCCCTCTCCACCCAGTTCCCGCCCTGCCCCAGGCCTTAGCAATCCTATTGTCTGTGTCCATAAGTAATGCATATATGCATATAAGATCTTTGGTTAATCTTTTCCTGCTCCCCACCTCCCTTCCTCTGAGAATCCTCAGTCTGTTTTATTTCCATGCCTCTGATTCTATTTTATTCACCAGTTTATTCTGTTCATTATATTTCTTATTTATTTTTAGATTCAGTTATTGATAAGTATGTATTTGTTGTCATTTTGTTGTTCATATTTTTGATCTTTTTCTTCTTCTTCCTCTTCTTAAAGAATACCCTTCAACATTTCATATAATACAGGTTTGATGGTGATGAACTCCTTTAGCTTTTTCTTGTCTGTGAAGCTCTTTATCTGACCTTCAATTCTAAATGATAGCTTTGCTGGGTATTGCTTGCTGCTTTTAATATTCTCTCTTTATCTTTAGCCCATTGGCATTTTAATGATGATGTGTCTTGGTGTGGTCCTCTTTGGGTTCCTTTTGCTTGGGACTCTCTGTGCTTCCTGGACTTGTAAGTCTATTTCTTTCAATAGGTAGGAGAAGTTTTCTGTTATTATTTCTTCAAATAGGTTTTCGATTTCTTGCTCTCTCTCTTCTTCTGGCACCCCCATAATGTGAATGTTGGTATGCTCGAAGCTGTCCCAGAGGCTCCTTACGCTATCTTCATATTTTTTTTTCTGTTTGCTCTTCTGGTTGGCTGTTTTTTTGCTTCCTCATATTTCAAATCATTGATTTGATTATCAGAATCCTCTACTCTACTGTTGAATCCCTGTATGTTATTCTTTATTTCAGTCAGTGTATGCTTAATTTCTTACTGGTCCTTTTCCATTTTTTTGGAGGTTTCTAAGAAGATTCTTAAGTAACCTTATAACCATGGTTTTGAACTCTATATCCAGTAGTTTGCTTTCTTCTATTTCTTTCATTTGTGACATGTTTCTTTGTCTGCATTTTGGCTGAGTTTGTTTCTATGTATTGGGTAGAGCCTCTATGTCTCCTTGGTTGGTAGAGTGGCCTTGTGTACTTGGTGTTCTATATGGCCCAGTGGCTCAGCCTCCCCAGTCACCTGAGCTGGGCATTCTAGGTGCACCACCCTGTCCTCTC
>NW_006293779.1:11251230-11257174 GCF_000327345.1 Myotis davidii | reverse complement strand
TGGATGTGAAGAGTTGTAATCTGGTATGGTGTGACAGTGACCACTGGGTACACTGGCTCTTGGGTCTCCAGGGAGGTGCAAAGTCAGCCACTGCCTAGGGCTATCCAGTAGGAGCTACAGAGAGATCTGCAGATTTCTCCTCTTTGTATCAGGTTTGGAAGTGCCCAGATGAGGCCCAACTATGAAGCAAGGCAGGCTGGTGCTGGTGCCAGGTCTTGAGCCTTTTATGAATAGGTTTGGGGCTCCCTGACGCAGCTGCAGCCTGAGCAAGGACAGGATATTCATATGCAAAAGTTGCTGCACACAGCTTGGCTGGGGTTGTAAATTGGATGAGGTGGGGTCTTAGGGAATCAATGGGCACAGCAAACAGAAATGATTGCCAGTCAGCCCTGCAACCGACTGGGGAGGTCCCAGCATAGGAACAATGATTTCTGTAAGCACTTCCGTCTAGGAGAAAGCTGCCCCCAAGTTCCTGCCCTGCTGCCAGATAATCCAGTTCCTCCTTATATGTGTCTGTTTTCCCCCGAGTCTCACCCTGGTGCTGGTGCTCAGAGGAAGCGGGACTTTGTAAGTTCAGTTTGTGGTGCTGGCCTTTTAAGAGGAATAGCTGGGTCTCCAGCAGCCTGCATGTCACTGAGCCCCAATCTGCACTGGCTTTTACAGCCCATCGTTCTTACTGCCTATAGGGACATCTTTTACCAGCTCTAAGACCCTGGGCTGGGGGGTCTGGTGTGATGCTGGGACCCCTTGCTCCTCCAGGTGGCCTTCGCAGAGATGATCTCCCTCTCAATTAAAAAAGCAGCACACGTGGGTGCTGGACCAGCTTACTCTGCTGCGCCTCTGCACCTCCTACCAGTCCCTGTGTGCTTTCTTCTTTACTTCTCTAGTGGTAGGACTTCCATTCAGCCAGCTTTCTAGCAGTGCTGGATGATGGTTATTCTGTATTTCAGTTGTAATTTTGATGTGGTTGTGGGAGGTGGCAAGTATAGACATTTACCTATGCTGCCATCTCAGGATCTTCTGGTCAATTTTCATTCTCACTAGATGCAATGGTGGTTTCCTTCCTACAAGTATTAGTTTCCTAGGGCTGTTAGTTTCCATTAGTTTCCTAGTGGCTTAAAATAACAGAAATTTATCCCCTCACAGCTCTGGAGGATAGAAGTTTGAATGGAGTCTCGGGGGGCTAAAAATAAGATGTTCCAGGGCTAGTTCCTTTAAGAGGCTAGTGGGATGGGAGAGGGGAAAATCCATTGGGTGCCTCTTTCAGTTCTGATGGCTGTCTGCATTCCTTAGCTTGTGGATGCATCATTCCAATGTGCCTTCTCCTCTTCTGTGTCACACTTCTCTCTTCCTCACTCTTATAAGGACCTTGTGATTATATTTAGGAGCCACTTGGCTAACCCAGGGTGAACTTCCCATATCAAGATCCCCAATTTGGTTATGTCTGCAAAGTCCCTTTTGTCATAAAAGGTAACACTCACAGGTTCTAGGAATTGGGGCTTGATATTCAGTCTACTACACCAAAGTTACACAGCTACTAAAAAATCTTCATTTTAACAGTGTGTTAATATAAATGTATCTTATTTGTTGGGATAAAGTCTGCATTTAAACTCTCTAAGCCTCAGTCTTCTTATCTGTATATGAGTTGATACTGACCTTCATATAGGGATAGTATAAGGATTACATTGGCTAATCTATATTACATATCTGGTGCAGAGCCTGGAATATAGTGTGCACTCCACAGATGGTCTTACAATGCAAGACTTCCTTTTGGCTTATCTCAGAGGTAACTATGCAGGACCAGGTATTTTTCTGTCTGATTGTCCTATATGCATAAAATCAAAAACAATTTGACCGTCAAGACATTTAAAGGTGTCAGTAGAAAGGTAATTGATGAGATATCATCATGTGACAAAATATACACATCTAGAATAGACGAATCACATTTAATGTTGGAACAACTTTTAAGTGTATTATAAATGTTTTGCGAAAACAGACAACATCACTGAGATGCAATGGATTTGAAGATGGGGAAAAGTAGTGGACCTGGAGTCAGAATACCTTCTGTTTGCATCCCAGACCTGTTGTTTCTCTCTGAATGCACGTGGGGATGCCACTTCACCTCTCTCAGCCTCAGCGACCTGAGGTTGAAAAAGGAGGAAACAATATGGTCATGGTTGTGAGGATATAAAAATGCTTCAAGTATA
Organism: Myotis davidii; assembly: GCF_000327345.1. Taxonomy (NCBI): domain Eukaryota; kingdom Metazoa; phylum Chordata; class Mammalia; order Chiroptera; family Vespertilionidae; genus Myotis; species Myotis davidii. The sequence continues at coordinate 11,254,967 of NW_006293779.1, read as the reverse complement.
TTCTACAAACACATCATGAGGTCTTCCTTTCTTGATAAGGAAGACAAAGAGAAGAAGTAACTGCATGTGTGTGTGTGTACAGAGGAACTTTATTGCGTTAAAAAAAATCAATGAACAGAACATTTGGTCCCTGCAGCATTGTGTAGCTTTATTTGAACTCAGCTTTCTAGCCAAGTGAATCTGCCAGCCTCTGGTGTGAGTATACATTTTATGGAAAAGTTCCACGGTGGTGATGGCCAGATGTATGAGCACACACAGAGCTCTTTTTCCAGTAGCAATTATCTGATGAAATTGCGCCTTGTCTGCAGCAGGCAAACCGGATTTATTCCACTGGAGGAGGGAGCACGTGCTGTGGTATTTATAAACTGTAAAGGATGTTTGTCAGCATGCACAGCACATGCATCCATCCCCGCGTGCCAGCAAGAATAGCCTCATTGTCTCTGCAGAGCTAATGAGGGATTCATAAATTTTGTCAGCAAATCTGTGGCTGCAAGGGATTCTCTCCCTGGATGATGATGACTTTAGCTAGCCCGAGCAGTTCTAATCATGGACTGGATAGAGGACTGTAAGGCCTGGGGTCGGACACTGGGCCCTTCCTTCCCTGGGCCAATTCCAACAGATTCCAGAAGCAAGGGAAGAGTCCTGGTGTACAGTGCATGGTGTCCTAGGGAAGATGACACATGGAAGGTCACACACTCCCAGTCCTCATCTTCATCTCTCCCACTGCCTAGCGAGAGAAAACCTTGAGAGCCACTGAGGGACATCTCACTCCACCTGCAGAGGGTTCTGCATAGACCTTTCCTGGCTCTCAGGGAGTTTGGTTGGCTTTGTTGGGCAGGAGGTGGGAGTGGGACATGTTTGCTATGACCTTTGCCTCTGGCTGAGCCTGACTGCCCATCCAGCCCATGGAAGTGAGCTGGAAGCCTGCAGCGATAGACCTCTCTCATTGGTCCCTTCCAGCTTCCCATAGATCTGGATGTGATCTGGCTCCTGACCCTCAGCTTTGACTTTTGTTCACCATCTGCCCTGGGGTCTTGGCAAATGATTTCTCTTTTCCTCACTCCAGTGTGCCCTCATACCTTTAGTCAGTGTGTCTTCTCATTTCACACCATTTTCAATGTGAGCCTATTCCAACCAGCCAGCCTCTTAGGGAAGCACTAACCAGCTGGGGTTCAGCCCCACCTGCTGTCAGCCCTGCAGGGAGGACCTGGACGTGTCAGGCTGTTGGAGTCCATGACCTCAGCTGGCTGATGTAGGCCTGATCAGACATCACTCCTCCAGATTTCATAGCAAGAGTTATCAAGTAACACTAGGAGCCTGGAGTCAGACCTAAGCTATGGCATGATTCATAGTTGGATTTTAGATGACCACCTTCTCGTGTGTATTTCTGACATCTGTTTAATGAATCTGTACAGTGTGGACAGTAAACAAGATGATTCAAACTTATAATCTTCTTGCTGTTTACAGCATCCTTTGCCTGATAAACTCATGTTGGTTCATCTGCATGATATTAAATGCCAGCGTTGCTCTGAGGTCAAGAGCAGCTTCCTCTCCCTTTGACTGATTGCGGACACAGACCTCTGCCTCTTCCCCTGATGATGATATGCATCGTGAGGCAGGAGACCCCTGTCTGTACCTCGGGAGCTTCCTTGAGTAGCTACAGACTTGCTGATGTTTGTGAATCCAATATTGCCTCATCAAACAATGAAGAATTCTCAAAACAACGTGGGCCCAAAATAACTGCCTCACAAACATGGTACATGGGTGCTGACAATCATCACCACGGTCCATAAAAATGTTGGCAAGGGTTTCTATCCCTCCCTGAGCACCAGACTTCTACAATGGGGCTGCGTGGGTTCACCTGGGACAAGAATCCTTCATTCCCGATGGTTAGATATTTCAGTTCATTTCAGGAAATTGTCTACAATTAGCATTTCTAGTAAACGTGGATTTTTAAAAGTAGTTTTGATGCCTTTGAAATGTGCTGCTGTATGTGGAGTGGCAGCTATACAATAATAATATTACACCCGTGCTTGGCATTGGTTTTAGTGCTTTATATAAATCCACTCAATCCTTAGAAGGGCCCCATGAAGTGAAGTACTGCTATCATTCTCATTTTATCATTGACAAAACTAAAGAACAGAGGGGTTGTAAAACTTTCCCAAAGTCACACAGCAGTAATTAGCAAGCTAAGATTTGAACCCAGGTACCTGGTTTGACTTCAGAATTCATGCTCTTGCCTATTATGAATATACTGCTTTAATACTAATTTTAAGTCATATGACTAGTGGTTATTTAGAAATTTAATTGAAAATATGTTGACTGTCTTAAGAGCCTGAGTTTTTAGCATTTACCAATAGCAGGGCTTCCAAATTTGAACGCTGAGAGTTGGTTGCTCTTTATTTCTTGCCACTGCTGTAATTGTTGAGACAGGGACTTTCTTGGGTAGAGAAGACTGGATGATTGATAGATATTACCCCATTGAGAACTAAGAAGCATCTTAAATTTTACTGTACTTGCATGGTAACAACTTAGTTTGCCGTAGATTCATGGATGCTGGCAGAGGACACGCAATTCCTGGGTCAGAGGCAAAGGAAAGTTCATTAATCATAGCAATGGCAGTAACTAGAGTACCAGCGTTTACACTTGTTTCCTGAGCTCATTTCCAGAGGGTGGTGCAAAATGCACTTGAAGAGCACATCTGAGCTGAGGGAACCCAAGTCTTGCATAATGGGAGGTAGTCTGTCTGTCCTTTGCCCTAGAGGGGGACATTACTATACTGGACTGTAAGTAAAGCTGCCTTTGTTTTGGAAGACACTATCTGGAGACACTCGATCTTCTGAAGCTGTTTATTCCAAAAACATCCTTGAGAAAGTTGATCAGAAGGAAGGCAGTTTAAGGGTCTCTTATATTTCTTCTCATCTTGAGAGTATGAATTGTCTCCCATGAGGTCCCTGTACTCCCAAGAATCTAGAGATTGAGTGTGTGGATAGGAAGAACAGATATGAGACAATATCATACTAATTTATGGGGATTGCATCATTTAGACTGAAATATAAAGGGTCTCTTGAGGGATGCATCATTGTGAGCTAGGGTGGTATAGACATTTTCTTAGATGAGGAGAGAATTTACTAAGTCAGAAGAAACTGGAGAGTGAATAAAAAGAACATTGTATGTTGTGTCACAGCTGAGGCCAGGTACTTAATCATACAGAACATTGGACTTGGGGTCAGAACTGGGTTTCAACTGTGGTTCAGTTGTTTATTACTTATATGCCCTGGCAACCTCTTTGAAACTTCTGGTTGTTTTATTAAATGGTTTATTTCCCTTTTCTACAGGGTATGAATACTTACTGTATTTGCCAGCGTATAAGACGACTGGGCGTATAAGACGACCCCCTAACATTTCCACTCAAAATACAGAGTTTGTTATATACTCGCCATATAAGACTACCCCCTCTTCCGCACACCTTCCACACACCAAATAAAAGGTAAAACAATATCAGATTTGATTTTAAGATTTTAATTTATATTCAAATGCTTATGACATGCAGGAAAACTGTCACAAGGCTGTATGTAATCAAACATATACATAAAACAGTGCAAGTTTATTACCGGTAAACATACCGGTAATTCACTAAAGAAAACACACTCTATAGACTGGTACCGTAGATGCTTCTCAGGAACACAGGCAAGCAGCCCACAACCTAGAGGGACTGTCAATGATAGAAGAAAGAT
>NW_006293779.1:11249861-11251071 GCF_000327345.1 Myotis davidii | reverse complement strand
GCCTTCTTTAAAATTCAATGCATATGTAAAGAAATATACGGTAACCCGAATTTACCACACTCGCAAAATCGCACACAGCCAACCATACACCCAGTATGGTATCGCGATTCGTGATTTTGCGCTATCATACTGGGTGTATGGTCGGCTGTGTGCGATTTTGCGAGTGTGGTAAAATCGCATAACAGCAAAATCGCATAACAGCCGAGCATACACCCAGCAGCGCTGCTGATGCCTGAACGGTATGTGGAATGAAGTGGGCGGGCATCGGGAGGCCACTATGGCATGGGGCAAGCACTATGGACAGTCTATCTGAAGTGTACCTGGCGTATAAGACGACCCCCCACTTGGAGGCATATTTTTCAGGGCCAAAAAATCGTCTTATACGCCGGCAAATACGGTATTAGCTGCAGATTTAGTGATCAGAATTTTCATCAATATCATAGTGAAGAATGGCAACACATTTGCTTGTTTACATCATTGATGGAGAGTTGAGAAAATGAGTTGGATTTTCTTTGTATTGAGAAAAGTTGGTGATATGGTGACAACTTACCCAGATTCTTTGAATAATTTTTGATTCCTTCTATCTTTACTATCAAACACAGGTGCATAATATCCCTTCTTCAGGAAGTTTTCTTTGCTTACCCTAGCCCACACTGACTTTTCTCTCTCTGATCATATCACCATTGCTCTCAATCCATCAATGGTATCCGTTGTCCAAGGGTGCAGTTCTGACTCTATAACACTGTTCACATGGCCTCTCGGACCTGGCCAAGATCTGCCCCTTAAACACTACTAACCAGCCATACTGAAAGTACTGTTGTTTTGCACACCACCTCCCCTCTCTCCCCCCCTGCCCCCTGATTTTTCATGCTTTTGCTCAGACTGCTCCCTCTCTCTGGATAGCTATCTTACTTACTTCTCATTAGTTCATTCCTATTCAATATTTATGAATCAGCTCAAGAATTATCTCATCCTCCCTTAAAAATAAAAAACTATACATAATTATCCTATATTAATTTATTTCCCTCCCTCCCTCCCTCTTTATTTCTCTCCTTCTTATCTATCTTCTCCAGCTCTTCCTTCACTTCTCATCCCTTACTCCTCCCATCCTGATCACTTATCTTTCTCATAGGGACTTAGTCAAAGCTAAAAACCAGGATTAGAAGGAGTTCGGGAAACTAATCCTCATTGAATATAAACTTCCCTTTAT
>NW_006293779.1:11226272-11247949 GCF_000327345.1 Myotis davidii | reverse complement strand
AGTCCTTATCCATCCATTCATCCACCCATCCACCCATTCGTCCATCCATGTATCATCTGTTACTTTTCTATATTTTGCTGTATTTACTCCCACTGTAAAAGTGTGTATACCTGTCTCTTAGATCGTGGGATTTTAAAGAGTGACTAATAGGTCCTCAGTGGATATTTTTCCAACAAGTAAACGAAAACAATTGAATGATTTTGTGAACAAATGAATAAATGCTTTGGAACCAACAAACAGACCTCTAAGTCCACACCTTCATGGTGAGTGCAGTTAATCATGACCATATAGCTTTTATAGTAAGAGAGAGACTTGAATAGGAAGGTGAAAGGCAAGGCTGGTTCCAGGAACAATCTATCTATCTTCTCCAGCTCTTCCTTCACTTCTCATCCCTTACTCCTCCCATCCTGATCACTTATCTTTCTCATAGGGACTTAGTCAAAGCTAAAAACCAGGATTAGAAGGAGTTCGGGAAACTAATCCTCATTGAATATAAACTTCCCTTTATCCAAGAGCATCCCCCCTTGTCCCCCCCTACCCCCCCCCACCAGAGGCCTCATAAAGAACCAAGAACCTTTAGACTTCCTCCCCTGAAAGAATCCTGAAGGCTAAATTCCAGGCAGTGGACCAGAGAAGAACATAGTGTCTTCACATTGTAGCTCCACCTGCCTTCTGGTCTGGTCACAGGAATGAGAGTGGCACTTTGCTGTCTCTTATTGCCATCTAGCTTTTTAGGGCTCCAATGAAGGAAAAGAATCCATACATGTAAGCCTAGAATCAATTTTGAGAAAACAAGTCTCATCAGGGAAGGCTATTGATAAGCTCATTCTTAGTTGCACTCTGGGCCCAGTTTTGACAAATCTGAAGACAGGGAGAACGTGAGGTGTGACCACCACCCCTTTCTCAGGTATGTAGTGCACATGAAGGCCCTATGGGCATTTCTCATTCGTGTCTGTGAATTCTCAAGAGACACGAAATTCAGTGAATTGGTGGGTCTGAGTTGGGAATGACCTTGAGATAGATGACAGAGGAGCAGAAAGCTATTTCTCCATGTCTGAGTTCTAGGAGAGAGACTCTGACCTTGGGGACTTCCCTGAAGAAGTCAGGATAACTTGTTGCATATTCCAGCCCTTTACACTATTTCTGTTCTTGGGGAGGTGTCTGTGTATGCCCATGTGCACATTTGTGTGTATGTGTTCGTATGTTACAGAAAAGACCAGAATTGGGGGGTTTGGTTATCTCAGATTCAGATCTTATACTAGCTGAGTGACCTGTGCAACTACCTCCATCTTCAGTTTCCCCATCAGTACCGTAAAGTGGGGATGACAAAATCTACCCATTTTGGTTGTCATGAGGGTTACATTAAACAAATATGAAGACCATTTGACACAGAACTTAGCAAATAGCAGCTACTCAGTAAATCATACTATATTGTTACTATAGAAATAGGCTGCATTTATTTAATTGTTTATTTACTTACTAGCATGCCACCTCATCCACACCCCAAAATTGGGGTAGCTTACCAAGAGTTCAAAGGGATTATTTCACCAACATGTTCCAAGCCCAGCTAACAACTTTCATCAGGACTCTGTGAATGAGAGAGAAGAGAGATAGGAAGATAAGAATAATTAGATGAGAAAACAGTGGCAAATATAAAATAAATTGGAAAATATACATAGCTATACACTTAAAAATATATATTTTTAGTATAGCTTGGATCAGTGTTAGAGTTTACAAAGATAAATCTACCCAACACGACAGAATTAAAATTAATGGCAATATATGCATTCATGCTCTAACTGCATCCCCAAAGGACTTTAACTGATAAATTTAAAACAAACAAATGCCATAAAGTTAATAATAATAATAAAGAACAAAAATGAGTTAGCAGGAGGGAACTTGAATAGAGCTGAGATGTGAAGTTTGTGGTTCTGTGCCCGGTGAGTAGCCCCGGAATTTTTCAGCACTCTATCTCACATGCATGAATGCCAACAAGGGCAAACTTGAGACCTTGAGCCTGGCTTTCGGGAATCTTCTGTCTTCCCCTGCTTTGCTTCTACTCAGCTCCTCTTCTGTGCCTGCCCCGACTCCGCACAGTGATTTCTCTTTGCAGCTCTGTTTCTGCCCTAGGCATATGCACCAAACCCTGTCCCTCCAGCTTGACTTTAGCAAAGCATCTCACAGGACTTTGGCTCAGGACCCCTCGAATACTTTGCTCCTGGCTGCCCCATCTTACGTTTGTGGGAATCCAAATCCCCATGTGAACAGGTGCTGCCTGGGAGAAATGGACATACTACCCTAACTGTGGGGCCCCCATCCACATTGATTGACCACCTTGTCTGGTTGTTTCATTTGTTTAAGTGTCTGTGTCACCCACTTGGCTGCCTTCAGGGTGGAGCCTGACCTCGGTGCCTTCTGCTTCTCCTGACTGTTTCAGACCTTGGATTTCTTTAAGCACAGCTGGTGGTTTCCGTAAGTCACTGGCTGACTTGTCAATTTGCTAATAGGATGCTGTGCAAACATACTCAGGGAAAGCATTCTCAGATTTCTGCTAAATAAAATATTTAGACACAAGAGGCCGTGCTTCTTGGCTGCAAAACAACAGTGACATCAATACACAGGCAACAATAACAATAATATCATGTTCAATTTTTGAACGCTTCTGTGCCAGGCATTGTGCTAGACATGTTACACTAAATCTCACAGAATCCCTTTAGCACAGGGTAATTTTTTATCTCTAAAGAGAACAAACTCAGGTACAGGGAGATTAGAGGAATTTTCCCCAAATCAAGTAAGTATTCAATTTTAAACCGTATTCAAAACTGTCTTCCTGACCCCACACCGTTGTATCTTCTGGTTCACCCAGCAGCTTCCATGGCAGCCGAAGGACAGCTGCTTGGAAAAACTGGGTGCTCTCATTTTGGGGGTCTCTGTGTGGCAGATGCTTCAACTTCTCAACACTCTACCTCCAGATAGCTACTGAGGTAAGTGCTCATTCAAAATGAAAGCTTTTGCTGCAATACTAGTCATAATTCATAGCAATTTATATCAGCAGGACAACTAGCATTTACCAAAGGTCCCTCACTTGTTGGCCATTGGGGACAAGCCTTATATTCTTTGACTCATTTAATATTTGTGACATCCACATGAAATAGATAGATTTCATTTATTCCCATATTAAAAATGAGAAAACCAAGACCCAGACAGATGAAATAATTTTCCCAAAACATGTATCTTGGAAATAGTACCAGGCTCAACTGACCCCAAGCCAGGCTCGCCCCATAGGTTCAGTTCTTGGAGAGAGGATAGCTCCTGGTATCTGTTAGCTGAGCAGGACATTCCCAGGATACTGAGCCAAAGAGCCAGCAAAGGGACAGTGACTGCCAATGTTCACAGTCTTTGGGCCAGAGAATCTGAGACCTCTACTCTCTGTCCTCACCTGGCTGGGGTGGGTGGATATTTTGACCATGTGTGTCTTCCATGCCTTTTTTTTTTGGGGGGGGTATAGTAATGGAAGCAAAGCAGATGACCCTCAGACATGAATGACACTCAGACTTACTCATAATGAGAGAAATCAAAATTAAAACATCACAAGGTACCCTATCTCTCCATCAGATTTGCAAAGATTAAAAAGTTTAACACATCATGTTGACAAATCTGTGGGAAAAGAGGTACTATTGTCATTGCTGGTGGGACTGCAAATAGGTACAACCCACCTGGGGAGGAATCTGGTAACACTTGATGGAACCATATGTGCATGTGCGTTTTGATCCAACAATCTCTTCCAGGAATCTACGCTGAAGGTATATCTTAGCCATATGAAAACACAAACATGCATGCACCATGCTAGGCACAGCAGCATTGTTTGCAATAGCAAAATATAGGTCTGTGGTTTAGCTACTAGTATTGCACCAATACTAATTTCCTGGGTTGATCATTTTATAATTTTACTCTGGTTATATAAGAGGTGAACATTATGGCAAGCTGGGTGAAGTCTAAAATTGTGCCAAAATAAAAAGTTAAAACAGCAACAAAGAAGCAAATTTCTCAGCACCTTCTGTGGGGCATGAGGTTGGGGCCAGACCAGCAGTGAGGGGCTGGAGCTGGTCACGTGCCCCCTGCGCAGGTCCTGGAAGAAGAGGCTGGAGATGATCTTACAGGTGGATGGTTGGGTCACATGCAGGAGAAAAGAGAGTGGAGGGATGCAGACTGTCATCAGTCACATCCTCGCTGAGACTGCGAGGAGAATTACAGTCCCGAGGAAGGAGAACTGAGGACCGCAGCCCTGCCCAGACCGCTGCTGTCTACTGTTCAGATTAAGTGAGTGGAGCATGTTCTTGGGAACAGTTCCGTTGTTTTAAAGCCTCCTCTCATATGTGTGAGAGACTTACTGTCCTTTCCCAGCGTCTGGTTATTTGTATTGTATATTCAAATACCTGGAACTATTAAGAGCAGATGCAACCCTCTGCCTGTGCTACAAATAAAAAAGCTATGAAGTGCTTAAGATGGGCACTCAGTTCTCTCTCCCGAAGGACTTACTCAAAATTGCAGCGCTTTTACTTTTAAAAGATTGGAAAGGTGACAGATGAATCAGCATCCCTAAGATGACTTGGGTGACTCCTAATCTTTTTAAAAATCATTTCTAACTTATGCTTTATAGTGAAATAGAGATTAGCTGCTTCTTATTTGCTGCTTTGAATTATGTTGCCAGAGCTTGGCTTAGGGCTTCAGTGATACCCCATCAAAATATTCAACCCTCACTCCTGTGGAGATGGAGTAAACTGATGTGTGTTGGGGGAATGTCGCCTAATTTGTGTTCAGGATGCTGCCAGAGGTAGGGAGGGCCCAGCCCCGGCACATCATGGCGTCCCTCCTTTCTGTGCCGGGTGCACCTCCACAGGGCTTCCTACCTTGAGCACCTGTATGCGCCTGATATCATGTGGAAGCTAAAATGTCATCTACTCACCCCAGTAACCCTGCTAAGGCTCAGAGAGGTTAAGTACTTTCCTGAAGGTCACAACGCTAGTAAACAGTGGAGCTGGGGTTTCAGTCTGTCTGACCCCAAGTCTAGAGCTTTTTTCACTCAACGCACTATCCAGCAGAGGGGACAACTTGGCCAACTCTGCCACCGAGCCAAGGCCTGGGAGCCGAGGCCTGGCTGTGCCAGAGCATATGCGTAAAAAGAATGGGGGTGCCTTTGTGTTAGTGTGGGCCCTTCATCTCTGTCCTAAAATTCAGTGTCTGTTTTTCTCACTCAGGCTCCATAACGTTTTCCTGTGCACAGAAGTCATGTGGATGGAACCCTGGTTTGCGGGTTCTGCCACAATTGGTCTAGGGGCAGGAGGTCTCAGGACAAACTTGGCCTCACCCCTCTGACCTTTAGGACTCATGCCCCTGACACACCTGCTGTGAAATGCGGAGGACTTCCCCCCTCCCCCCTTTTTTGTTTTCGAGGGAAAGTTCCATTTGTGTTTTGGAAAGAGCACAGGCTCAGTCACCCAGCATGTCCATTCTGTCCCAGCACTGTGTTTCCCTGGATAAAGGAACTCACTCACCTCTCCTTACCTCAGCCTTCTTTTCTGTGAAGTGGGGATGCCATTGCTTTCTGCAGAATTATTGTCCACATTTAATGACATAACAGAAAAAGCACTTGTACGTAGCAGGCATTGAATAAATGTTATTATTGTGACAAGCCCTACTAATTCTCAATATAGCATTTCCCTCATTAATTCCCTCCACAGCGCGCAGGCTATTATCAACACAGAAGAATGAAGTTGCAAAGCAGGCTGCCTCTCAGAATTACTTGTATTTCTAGAGGACAGAAAATGGGCCAAGGAGGAAATGGAAGGGATCCCAGGCTTTTGTGTGGGTTTTATTTGTATGCAAAAGCAAGCAAGTCTTCTTTGTTCTGAAGATGAATTTCATCCTAATGGTGCCAGTGAATCTTTTAAAATTTCGCAATTGCCATTCCTAGCATGCTCCAAATGGAAGATAACAAGAATTAGGTGGCCGGTTCAGATTGGATCTGGAGCTGGATGTGCATTTGAAAATGTTTCAGCTGCTCCCTGAGTTATCCCAGCCCACCGAGACCTGCAGCTGAGCTAGATCCTGGAGTGGGCAACCCCAGCCCTGCCTACCCACCGGTGGTACTGGGGAAGGTGGGATGGAGCATGTCAGGGCCAAGGGGGGTTGAACTGAGTGCCCTGCCCAACCCCTTGCTCTGCCTTTTGTTACAACTACAGGCAAATGTGTGGAGCACTTTACAACTTGCAGAGCATTTTTTATATTTGTTATCGCCTGTAAACTCTAAAAAATCCTCAAGAATAGATGTGACAAAGATTATTATTCCATTTTATAGATGAGAAAACTGAGGATCAGAGAGATGGTGGCTGAGCCTGGATTGGAATTCACAAACTCTTAGTAGGTAGGCTCCAATAGTATCACTTATTTGCAAGTGCCAGGCCTGATTCTAGAGGGAGAAATCAGAAATGAGATTTGAAACAAAGAAGATGAAAGTAATCACAGATTAGTTCTGTCCATAAACCAGTATTTGGTTCAATGTGACACACCATGAGAAACTGGCAGTGGTGTGATGGGCTATACCCATGGCGGAGTTGTTTATTTGGCATGACCACCCTACAAGGAGTTTGCATCTATATATATAAAAGCCAAAGTGACCATATGACTGGACGACCAGCCGACCAGCCGACCAGCCAGTAGCTATGATGCATACTGAACACGAGGGGGCAGATGCTCAATGCAGAAGCTGCCCCCTGGTGGTCTGTGCGCTCCCACAGCCAACTTCCTGCAGCTGGCCAACCTCCTGCGGTCCCTCCCCCCGGCTGGACAGCCCTGATCAGCCCCTGTCCCCAGCCAGTGGATCCCGTTTGGCCCCTATCAGGACTGTCGAAACAGCCCTCATTGGCCCCGATCACTGGCCAGGCCAAGGGACCCCACCTGTGCACGAATTTGCTCACTGGGCCTCTAGTATATATATCTTTCTTTTTAAAGATGGTCCTGGTTTGACATACTTTATGAAGCAGTGATAATGGTGGACAGTGGTTTGGAAGATTTTATTTTGCTCGTGGAATTGAGACAGAGGAGGAGCTCGGAGGGAGTACAGTGTTGACAATTGGCTATACTTGGGGCTGACTTTCTTCTTTTTTTTAACAATTGATTTTTGAGAGAGAGAGAGGGAGAGAGAGAGAGAGAGAGAGAGAGAGAGAGAGAGAGAGAGAGAGAGGTGAGAAAAAATCAATTGGTTGTCTCTGGGGATTGACCTGCAACCTAGGTATGTACCCTAGGTATGGCTTTGACTTTCTAACCTGTTGTCACACCTTTGCCTCTGTTAATCCATTGCTGAGCGATGCTTGGGGAATGAGGCTTCCTTAGAATCAAAGTATGTACCCTCTTTCCCCAACTTCCCCTTCCCCTTATGTTGTTTTTTCTCTGCCCCAGCATCTCTCTCTGCTAGCGAGCTACCCAAGAACTTGCTCTTCCAAGCCAGGATGTCATGGGTCCCAGATATCAGCAGCTGAGAGTCCAGGTGCCCAAGGCCATTGGCAGCAGGGACACTTTCACCAATGGGGATGTAATTGCATGAATATACACTAACTTTAGTTCCAAATAGGCTCCAAAGACATCTGGCTCATTAAGGAAAAGAGTATTTATGTTTGAGTGATTATTGCTAAAAAGGCGCAGGCATGTTGTGTGATCAGTTAATTGAAAATTACTTCCTGTTCTGAGTTGGCTGCTGCTCATCACAGGCGAATGACGATGCATTTGACAAATGTCTTATGAATATTGGGTCCCAGCTCAGCTCTAAATATTTAAAGCAGCCTGGCTAGTATGGCTCAGTGTTGAGTGTCGAACTATGAACCAGGAGGTCATGGTTCAATTCCTAGTCAGGACACATGCCCGGTTTGTAAGCTCGATCCCCAATGTGGAGTGGGGGGGAGTGCAGGAGGCAGCCAATCAGTGATTCTCTCTCTTCATGGATGTTTCTGTCTCTCTCTCGTTCCCTCTCCTTTCCTCTCTGAAATCAATAAAAATATATTAAAAATAAATGAATATTTAAAGCAGGCTGTTCTCTATTTGACACACCTCGAAGTGAGTTTTTGAATGTAGTATGTTTTGTTCCCTATTAAAACAACCCCACCTCTTCTAAGTGTTGAGTAAAAGGATACAGTAGTAGGCCTGGGCTGCATCTGGCCATTGGAGCCCCTAGGGTTATTTATTTGTAAATCCTCTGAGGAGTATCCAGTAGGGGCATTGCTCACTCTTCTGTTTCTCCTGGGAATTCTCTCTTGTAAGGACTGAGCAGGGCTTTTTCTCGATAGAAAAACTTATGTTTGCAAAGGTCCCTGGTGCCATGGAGACAGAGGACAAAAGGATTCTTGAGAGAATCACAGAGGAGAAATGGCCTAAGCCCAGTTTCCTGGTCAGGTGTCCTCTTCCCTTTAGGAGAGAGTGTCCACTGAAAGCCCTCTGCTGTTGCAGATGTCATGTGGGTGGTCCTCAGTGGATGTTTTTCTAGTGTGCGAATCAGGTTGGGTGAATGCCCTTACATGCCACACTGGGGACTGGACTTTTTGAGAGCAGTACTATTCAAAGTTCTGTGATGATGTAAGAAGCTTGTGGCAGAATATAAATCATAATGCTTCTTTCATGGAGAATGTCTTGCTATTAAAAAATGTCAGCTGAACTAAATAGCAAGCAAATGATGTAGTTGATTCACATTCTGGCACGACTTTCTTATTTTATCATGTCCAGAAACCTGATCACTCATCTGAAATCCACACTTTAAGTGGTTCTGCCTTAGATAAATTATGCTGCTTGCTGTGGACCATGGGTTTGCATGGTGTATATTCAGGACAAGGAGACCAGGTGGAAAAATGGGGATGTAATTCTAGAGAAAGATGGTGAAGGCCCAAACAAGAGCAGTGGTGACACTGATGTACAAGATGGAATAGATTTCAGAAATATTCAGTATATAGAAACAAGGTGTGGTATGAGAAAGAGTGAGAAAGAGAAAGATTTTTTTTTAAAGAGTCGTAAGCATTTAGATCAAGTATCCGGGTAGATGGTGGTGCCATCAACTGAAGAAGAGTCTGTACATGAACTTAGGGGAGGAGTTTAAAGAATCAACTTTCAGTGCTGTTGAATGTGAAGTGGCCAAGAGACACCCAGGCAGCTATGTTGAGCAGCCAGTGGAAGCTAATTGCCTAGACCAGGGGTGGGCAAACTTTTTGACTCGAGGGCCACAATGGGTTCTTAAACTGGACCGGAGGCTGGAACAAAAGCATGGATGGAGTGTTTGTGTGAACTAATATCAATTCAAAGTAAACATCATTACATAAAAGGGTACGGTCTTTTTTTTCAATAGTTTTATTCATTTCAAATGGGCCGGATCCAGCCCGCAGGCCGTAGTTTGCCCATGGCTGGACTAGATCTTGGGGAAAGAGCTCGGGGATGGAAGTTCTAATCTGAGAGTCATTATCATAGGTGGTATAGAAAATGGGAATGCAATTCTACAGAATGCGGAAACCAGTGGCCCGGGATGAAACCCTGGGAGACAAAGACGATCTCATGAGACGGACCTGATGCTACAGGAGAGTGAGAGGGCAGAGAGGTTTTAGAAGTGCTGAGGCAACAAAAGCTTCAGGGAGGGCCAGTAAAATGTCACTGACAGTGTCTGCCCTGGAACTGCCGATCAGGATATCTTTGGAGATGCAACCACGTAGCAGATTTTTAAGGGACTCTCAAACCATCAAGAGATCTAGGCAAGTCCCTTTTCCTCTCGGGTCCTGTTTCTACCTCTGAAAGCTGGAAGTCAGGCTAGATGAGCTCTAAGATGCTTTGGGCTCTGACCTTCTATAATAATAGATACGATTTTGACCACCACATGTGTGGTGGACACATAATTTTTGTAAAATGTGTACAAGATATTGGCATGCCACTTTTCTTGAGGCTGAGAGAGCATAAGTGTCATGCTGAGGGTCATAGAGTCAATGACTTTCTGGACTGATAATTGAAAACTACATTTGTCAAACAACAAACCCATGTCCTTTTCCCTATCCTGTGCTACACAATGATTTTAGAGGAGATGAGGCACCAGGCAGAATGTAAATTGAATTTGGGTGGTAGATCATCTATAAAAGCCATCCTTGTTATGTTTCACAGGTATTTACTTTAATAAGAGGCAGAATGTTCCTTTTGAGGAACATAAACAAAATTCAACATGAGCTTTGAATTAATCTGATAATAGGTATATAAAAAAGACCAGGCCGACCAGCAAGTGCCATGGAAATTGGGAACTTTTAGATAGTCAGAAAAAAAATCTACACTAGCATAACAATTTACAGAGACAATGCATATTTTAGTTACAAGCTCTCTGAAGATGAGCCTAGTAGTTGAGAGTTATAGAGACTCCTGAGGACATAATTCTCCTTCAGTGCAGATAAGCAGTTATCTGAAGCTAGTTATCTAATATAAGAAGAGAAGGGCTCATGCTTTCTCAAGGTGTCTTCCTTTGAGTATGTTTTAGGAATGATTATTTTCAAAGTTAGCCAGTTTATCGGGGGAATGGTCTACATCTACCCAGAGAAAAAAGGAGAAAATATTTTTATAATATAACATCTTTAAAGAATCAATGGTGTTATTGGGCCTTCCAGAACCTGGTGAATAGGTATAGCCAAGGTATTCAGAAGCCCTTTGCTCTAGGAATTCAGACTCTTCTATGTACTTTTCTGGAGTAGACACCCCCATCTGGTAGTCTTGCAATTTTTTTGTAGACCTCCAAATAATTCTTTCAGAGGTAGCCTAAGTTATAGAGTGTTTTAGATATCAAATCCACATATTCCATCTTATAGTCAAATAAATGAAATACAGATAGAGGAGGGTTCTTGCCCAAGGTCACATTTAAAGTAAAACTAGACTATAGCCCAGGTATGCAGTGCACTGGGTCTGGAATGTAAGCTTAATGAAAAATGGGGCTCTATCTTCGCCACTAATATAGTTATAATTCCCTTGGGCCCAGCACAGTGCCTGGCCTGCAGAGCATGTTGGCTGTGCAACATCAGTCGTAGAGAAAGCTATTATGTTTTAAGAAGCTTAGCAGCATGGGAAAGCTTAGTATGAAATTTGGTGTGATGACAGTTAACCCATCTGTTCTAATTCCACCAGGCTACCTGCCTCTAGGCTGCTCAGTCCCATCCCTGGCTCACAGCTATCCGAGGATATGGGAGTAGCCCAGCCCCAAAGTGGCAGTAAGGTGGGGAGCCCAGGAGCTCTGCAGTCACACGAGCTGATTGAGTCCTGCTCTGACCTGGCTTGGATTCTTGCTGGGTTCTTTCTCTATCTTGAATCAGCGATTGAAGCAATTTCTTGACAACCCCAGGCCTAAGTCCCTGTTGTGTTTCTTTTTTTGCTTAGTGTTTCTGATAGTCAGGCTTTAGAGCGGTAACAAACAACCCCCCACACCTCAGTGGCTTAATACATAAAGGTTCATTTCTCACTCATGAGTCTGGTAGCTCTCTGGGACAGTTCCCTTTCAAGCAGTGACTTAAAGATCTCAGTTTCTTGCATCTTGTAGCTACACCATGTGGAAAACATGGCTTCCAGGTGAGCGGGCAGAGGAAGACTGAGCTGGAGGGCTGTGCACTGGCTCTTAAATGCAAAGCTTGGAAAAGACACACTTCGCTTCCGCTCAATGTCTGTTGGCCAGAACCAGTCACGTGGCCTTCTCTAGCTGTCAAGGCACTGGGAATGTAGGAAAGCACAGAGCTTTTGGTAAGCAATAAAGATCTCCACCAGAATGGGATCAGGTAAATGAGACATCACTGAAGTTTTTATATATTTTTTCCCCTTTCTCGCAAAAAAGCCCAAACATAATAAGTTGACTTTGCAGAGTGGAATGTTCTTCTTTGTGGCTTAGCAAGACATAAACAGCAGTATCAGTCTGGGAAATATATACGGAGGTGCTGTAGGCTCTTGAGAACTTTGCCAGACCCGGTGACTGCTCTGAGATGAGGTCACATGAGCTGTCTCTCTGAGTAATAAAAGGTGGGGTGGACGTGGCTGGGCCGAACCCAGTTGGCTGATTATTCAGTTCAGACAGAGCTAAAGAAAAACAGTCGCCCAGTGGCCTTTCAACTCTGCTCCTTTCCTGTTATTCCTTCAGCCATTTATAGTCTCGTGTCTGGATAGAGCAGGGCCAAAGTTTGGCAGGATTTGAAGCAGATTAATCATTTTCAGACCAGCAAGGGCCCCACAGCTTTACCAGGAAAGGAAATATGGAAAGCTTGGATCAGGGTATAAGGATGTCTCCTTTTACTGGACAAGAGTGCTTTCGTTTTAACCACTCTTTGTGGCTAAAGCACCATTCTAGAATCACATATTCTATGCCTTCAGTGGGTAAGCGCTCTGCTAGGCATTTGGTGGGGATATAAAGATTCTTATAGTCTCCAGGAAAAACAAGAACCAGTTGGACATAATTTGGGCATTGTGGTGGGATTTGTTGGACATCGTGACCTGCCTTCATGTTTCCTACCAGTTCCTGCTCTTGTATAGGATTGTCTATTGAAAATGGGCTTTGTTTTTCACTTTTAAATAATGTCATAGACCTTGAGTTACACTTGATAGAAAACAGAGGGGATAGGCCAGCTGCAAATTATTCCCTTTCTCTCCAATACATCTCAACTCTACATCTAACCAGTTATCATATCCTCATGATTACATCTTCTGAATATCTCTCCACTGTGTTATACTCAATATCTGCTTGCCTGTATCTATGGCTAAGGCTCCACTGTGTCCGATCCAGAATATTTCAGTAGTATCCTAACTGGTCTTGTCATCTTCATCTTCCAATTGTTTTATTGAAAATTTTATTTCTACTGCCCACGCACTCTGTCCAGCCTGGGCTGCTGGAATAACATTCCTGAAGTACAGCTTTGCTCATGAGTCTGCTGAAAAGCTTCAGTGCCTTTCTAAAGCCAAAAGATAAGAGAACTTTTAGCTTGGCATCAGGACGCTTCAAAATCCACTTTCCCATGCCCTGAGCTACCCTCACTGGGTTTCTTATGCTGAGTGCCCAACTCGGGAGTTGATCCTGCAGCCCTTCTCTAGTACTTGTTCATTGGTTCTCATCTGTATGTCATATTTTGGTGCTGTGTGTGTGTGTGTGTGTGTGTGTGTGTGTGACTCTGTCTATATCTTTACTAGACTGTGAGCTCCCTAAGGCATGCACCTCTTTTGTTCATCCTATAGCTTCTTTAGGACAAGCCCCACTCCTTCCCATAGTAGATGCCCAACTAGTATTTGCTGGCGGTGAATAATGCAGACGCAGAGCACAGTGGAGGATGCTCCAGGTGGGCATTGCTTCAGGGAAAGACCCAGACCTCCTCTCCAGAAGCTTACAGCCTGGCCCTGGCCGGGGTTGAGAAGATGAAGTATTCTTTCAGTTCCACTTATCAGGTATCTGTGGGTCACCTGCAGGTTACATTATTAAAATCTACTATTAACTACTGATCCCAGAGGAAGAAATGCAAATTCATGCTCAACTAACGCCTGCCGGTGAAATATTAAGCTTGGGCCAGGTTTCCATGATTTAATGAGCTGTGAACGAGAACACCACACTCTTCCATCTGCTGCCCTGAGCTCCTGCGTACAACCAGGAGACAGCTGGACTTCATCAGCAGTTAAAATGAAGACTAGCCTGTGCCCAGTCAGCAGAGGGAAGATTGCGGAAGGTCAGGAACACGATAAAAAGGAACAGCATCGCTTTCAGCCCATTAAAGAAATTTTCAATTGACAGGGATTTGTGAGTGAGACTATCTGCATTCAAAAGGCTCCTACTGCTTGTATGCACACCTGCTTTATGTTGTATGCCACACAGACACCATGGGGCACACCAGTGAATGAGGCACAAGGAAACACGGACAACCATTTAAAGAGCTCCCTCACATTTATGTATGACTTTAGAGTTTTCCTTTATGCTAATTTGGTTCTACCATTATAAATTTACATAATAAAATGTCAGTAAAATAAAATATTTTACGTATTATAATATTTTCTACATACAGATAATTGTGAAGATTGTATTAAATTTTTCATCCCTTCCTCTATGCCTGAGTACTTTTCAGTACTTGAGAACATACCATATGTTGTCCTGTCACCTCCTTTGAAACACAAGCATTTCCCCAGATTAATAGTCACTTTACTTTCATTACAATTAAAAATATTAAAGTATAATTTACATAGAGTAATATTCACTTCTTTAGTTCATTGCTCTTGTGAGTTTGATGAATGTATGGAATCATGTAACCGCAATAAGGTATAGAACAGTTTCATCATCCCCCCAATTTTTCCTGTGCCCCTTTGTCATCAATCAGTCCAACTCCCAGATCCTGGCAACCACCGATCTGTTGTCTGTTCCTAAAGTTTTGCTTTTGCAAGAACTTTATATGAAGAGAATCATATAGTAGGTAGATCATTTCCCTAGTTGAGGTATGTTTGGGTTTTGTACAAACCCAATCAGATTTTGGTGATTACAAAAAAAGCCACTCTAAGCATACACATGCAGGTTTTTGTATGAACATGGGTTTTCATTTCACTTGAGTGAATACCTCAGATTGGATTGCTGTATTCTATGGAAAATGAATATTTAGCTCTATAAAAAACCCTACCCACCCACCACCCAGGTATTGAGTTCTAATACCATTCTCCAATAAAAGGAAGCAGGGCTCTTTGGAGAAATGGATGATTCTAGAACTGAAGCAGGAAAAATATCTATGAGCAGGAAGCATCTTCTAGCACTCCAACAAACAAGAACAAAACAGAATGCCGTGTCGGCGGGAGTGTTTCCAATGTGCATAGAGGCCACCTGGAAGACCTCTCAATGGCCAAAGATGGAGCAATCAGAGCAACAAAGTGAATGAGGAATTGGATTATAACCCAAAGTATGAAAGAAACATCCATTCTTGCATGAACACATGACTGCATACATGAATACATGGGGGAGAAGAGACAATGCTCCCATGAAGAAGGATTTCAAATAAACTATGTGCATACTCTCCCCTGAAAGAGAAGGGATAACTCCCACTCCTCAGGTTTGGGCTGCGCTTCGTGATGTGTTCCAAAGTGTACAGTTTGGAAGGGGAAGGGAAGGCAAAAAAGAGCAACTTCTATGTTGAGAAACCTGACAAACACTATCTCAACCAGGTAATCAGGGTCAACATCAATAGTCAGAAATCATGTGGATTGTATATTCTCAATGGAATGTGATGAAAATGACACTTTATGTCGGTGATTGTCCCTCCCTCCCCCAAACACATAACCCCATGAGAACACCAGACAAATTCCAATGGAGAAGCATCATGCAAAATACTTGACCTGCATTCAAAACTGTCAAGGTCATAAAAACAAGGCAAGTCTGAGAAACTGTCGTATCTAAGAAGAGCATTAGGCATGATGACCATAGGTAATGGGTGTCCTTAGTGGGATCTGGAACAGAAAAAGACATTAGGAGAAAATTGAAGAAATCTGAATAAATTATGGACTTTAATTGATAATACTATATCAGTATTGATTCATTAACTATAAAAATTTACTTTACTAATGTAAGATGTTAATAAAGATATTGGTATTATTTTTTCCTTAAATATTTAGTATAATTCACAATGAAGCCATGTGAGCCAGGAGATATTTCTTCTTTCCTTCAAAAAAATAAATTCAATTTCCTTAAGAAGTATAATACTAATTAGCTTCTATTGCTCTCTCTTTTTCTTTGAGTGAGCTTTGGCAAATATTTCAAGGAATTTGTCTACATCATCAAAATTTTTGACATTATGGGCAAAGAGTTATTTATACTATTCTCTTATATTGCTACTAGAGGCCTGCTGCATAGATTCATGCACCAATGGGGTCCCTTGGCCTTGCCTGTGGGGATTGGGCCAAAACCGGCTTTCTGACATCACCCAAGGGGTCCCGGATTGTGAGAGGGTGCAAGCCAGGCCAAAGGACCCCACCAGTACACGATTGAGGCCAGGGAGGGCTCTAGGGCATGTCCAGTTTGTCTCCCCCAGTCCTGATCTGCCAAACCCCAGCAGCAAGCTAACCTACCTGTCAAAGCGTCTGCCCCTGGTGGTCAGTGTGCATCATAGTGACTGGTCAAGTGGTTGAATGGTTGGACACTTAGCATATTAGGCTTTTATTATATAGGATTGCCAATGCTTGTACAGTCTGTAATAATGCTCCCTCTTTTATTCCTAGAACTTGTAATTTTTTTAAAAAATATTTTTATTGATTTCAGAAAGGAAGGGAAAGGGCAAGAGAAATAGAAACATCAATGATGAGAGACAACCATTGATTGGCTGCCTCCTGCACACCCCCTACTGGGGACCGAGCCCGAAACCCGGGCATGTGCCCCTGACTGGAATCGAACCCGGGACCCTTCAGTCCACAGGCCGACGCTTTATCTACTGAGCCAAAACAGCCAGGGGTAGAGTTTGTAATTTTTGTCTTCTCTCTTTTTTTCTTGGCCAGTCTGGCTAATGGTTATCAATTTTCCTGGTTTGTCAAACCACAGGCTATTGGTTTCATTGTTTTTGTCTACTTATCTATTCTTAATGGCGCTAAGTTCTACTTTTATTTCCTTTCTTCTGCTTGTTTTGGATTTGTTTTGCTTTCTTTTCTAGTTTCTTCAAGTAAAAGTTTAGATTACTGATCTGAGACCCCTTTTCTGCCATAAATTTCACTCAAAGCACTGCTTTTAGTACATCCCAGAATTTTATGTTGTGTCTCTATTTTTACTCTCAAACTATTCATCTGAGAGCCTCTAGCCCAACATTAGAATCACCTGCGGAGTTTTGAAAAATGCCAATGTTTACTCCACCCCACGCCACGTGAGTCAGAAAATATGGGAGTAGGACCTGGGCATTGTTTTGTTTTCATAGTTTCCCAAGGTGAGTTCACCCAAGATTGAGAACTTCTGCTCTTACTGTATTGCAAGTGATTCTAAACTTGTGTGTAAATGCTGATCTGGATGCTTTTGAAAGATGCATATTCTTACACACACCCATAGAGATTTAGATTCAGCAAGGATACATGATGGTCAGTGGAAACCAAATTTTTAAAAAGATAGCCCATGTAATGATGATGAATGTGGGCTTCAGACTACACTGTGAGAAAATCAGCATTAACAAACATCAATAAAATGAAAAATGAACCCCTGCTGTAGTAGCAGCTGTACGCTTTTCAAGAAGCAAAAATTAGTCTGAGTACTGTTGGCACTGTTGGCGAGGGTGCCTCCCCACCCCACCTGCTCTCACAGAACAAGCCCATGGTGGAGAGAGGTAGTCCTTGTTGGGAATACCTGAGATGGCTACCTGACTGCAACTGCTGCCTTTAACATCACTTTTCAAGGCCACGTAGAATGCCCTGCATAGAGTTCAGGTCTTTGTTCCTATAGGTAGTTTTGTCTAAGGACTCCCTCACCCCTTCTCACCTCGCTGACTTCTCCCTGCCACTTCAGCTGGGAAGACTTCTCTGACCTCCTCCCACACCAGCAGCCTTCATGCTTCTCCAGTCTAGATTAGGCACCTCTCCTTAGTGACCACATATTAATCTTGGGGTTAATCATCTACTTACTTATCTGCATTTCCCACTATGAGGACAATTTTAGTCATCTTTGTCTTTGAGGACAATTTTAGTCATCTTTGTCTTTGGGGTTTAGCCCAGGGTCTGGCCCATATTGGGCTCTCAGGAAATACCTGGTATGTGCTGAGCTGATCTAAACTGAACACTCTTCAAATAGTGGACATCCCACCCTTTTGATATGATTTTGGATTCAGTTTAGATCAAGCATGTCAAACTCAAAAGCTAACACAGGCCAAATAAACAAGGTTCAAGTTTATGTGGGCCACAAAAAAACAAAAGCTTCAATTTTCATAGAAACAGTAGGTTTCTTTTGATAGAGACATGCTGAATACAAAGGGCTGAAATAAATGAGTAATCATTAACATAAAATAATAGAACATTTTAATAGAAAATAATACTTTTTCTTGGACATTAACTTACCAGACACTGAATAACTGCACAAATTAATAAGCATAATGCACATAAACCTATTTTTCTTGTTCTCTGAAAGCAAAATATTTCTTGTTGTGCACACCAAACAATTCAATACAAGACTAATGACGTGGTAATAGGCTGCTAAAATATTCGCTGCTAGTATTAGTGGAGAGAAATGGTGCGCCTGTGCGTAAGGCGCATAAGGGAAATGAAGGCAACACGATTATGGTAACCAGTCCTTAGTGAATGCTGTAGCTTGTTATTAATAACTAGAGGCCTGGTGCACAAAAATTTGTGCACTCGGGGGGCAAGGGGGTCCCTCAGCCCGGCCTGTGCCCTCTCGCAGTCTGGGACCAGTCGGGAGATAATGACCTGCTGGCTTAGGCCTGCTCCCAGGTGGCAGAGGGCAGGCCCCATCCCTAGGTGCAGCCCCTGGCCGGGCTCAGAGCAGGGCTGATTGGGGAGTTGGGGCGCCGCCCCCTGTCATGCACAGAGCAGGGCCCATCAGGGGGGTTGGGGCTCTGTACCCTGTCACGCACAGAGCAGGGCCAATCGGGGTTGGGGCGCTGCCCCCTGTCACACACAGAGCAGGGCCGATCAGGGGGTTGGGGCGCCGCCACTCTCAGACTCAGGGCAGGGCCGATGGTGAGATTATGGCTCTACCCCATCACACACAGAGCAGGGCCTGTGTGTGTGTGTGTGTGTGTGTGTGGTGGTGGTGGTGGTGGGGGGTTGGGGTGCCTTCCCCTGTCAGGAATAGAGTAGGGTGGATAGGGAGGTTGTGGCCCTGCCCCTTGTCCCACACAGAGCCACAGGGAGATCAGGGGGTTTGGGCGCTGCCCCCTGCACGCTGATCTCAGTGCTGGGAGGCATATTACCCTTTTACTATATAGGATAGAGGCCTGGTGCACGAGTGGGTGCCAGTTGGTTTGCCCTGAAGGGTGTCCTGGATCAGGGTGGGGGTCCCCACTGGGGTGCCTGGACAGCCTGGGTGAGGGGATGATGGCTGTTTGCAGCTGGTCACACACCCTTCAGGGTGGGGTCCCAACTGGGGTGCCTGGCCAGTCTGGGTGAGGGGCTCAGGGCTGTTTTCAGGCTGGGGGTGACTGAAGCTCCCAACTGCTCCTTTCTTTCTTTTTTATTCTGGGCCAGCTTTAGCTTTGAGGCTTGGCTCCAGCTCTTAGGCCTCCACTGCTGAAAGTAGGTTTCTGGCCTTTGCTTACAATGCTACGATCCTGCTGGCTGAAGCCCAGGACTAAAGCAGGTTTCTGGGGTTTTGTTTAGCTTCTATATTTGTTACATAGTTTCTTAAACTGAGGCTCAGAGGCCTGCAGCGGCAGGGGGGGAACGTTGGAGTCCTCTGTCACTGAAGCAAGCAAGCCTCATGTTAGTTTCAAGCTGCCTCGCTGCTGGCTGCCATCTTGGCTGGCCATTAATTTGCATATCTCGCTGATTAGCCAATGGTAAGGGGAGCGGTTGTACGCCAGTTACCATGTTTCTCTTTTATTAGATAGGATTACGGAATGTATAACAGGATATTGAAAAGTTATGAAATTTTTATTAAAATGTTTCTTACATACCATTATATTGGCTGGGCTGCAAAAATATTCATTGTGGGCTGCATGCAGCCTGCGGGCCATGAGTTTGCAGGTTTGGTTTAGACTGAGGTCAGGGTGGTGACTTCCTGTGTGTTCTATGTTGACAGTCCCACCATCGGGAACCTAAGCAATGCCCATGTGGGTTGCGGGGGTGAAGGAAGCCCAGGCTGTTTCTGCAAATGAGTCTCTAGCCAGGGCCTGGCAAATAGTCGCTGCTCAGAAATAGTGTGTGAGTGACTGACATAAAGGAACAAGGAAGGAAGAAGCCAAAGAGTATTCAGAATGAGGATGCAGAGTCCCCACAGGTCATGGATCCAAGAAAGTGTCACTTAACTAATTGCTTTTTAGATTCCAATCACTCTGCAACCTCCCAACCCGTGTCCAGGCTTTTTGAGTAGGAGAGACTTCTAATCCGAGAGGATTTACTTGTCAGTTTCCCCAGAAAATAGGAGAAATGAGAATGTTTTTCTGAACATTCCAGTGAATGGGTTAACGTGATGAGTGTTGAGAGGTCAAATAATGTAGTTGCGTAAACAATTGTTTAAACGGCTGCCAATAAAGATGCTTAGTCTTCCCGAGGGGGGCTTAGTTTTTAGGCCCTTTAGAAACATCCATTTACAAGTAATCAAGTTTATAAATGTAGCGTGTATTTCTCAATGTACAATCCCCACTCTCAGGGCATGAATGTATCATAGCGTGTCGGATTTTGCTATAGGCATTTGTCATTAATAAATTGCTTGTCTTCAAAAAAAATATAGAAATGTTTGCACATTTCCTGTGGTTATTCAAAGTAGAGATAGTTTTTTTTCCATATAGAGATACGTTTATGAGGCTTTTTTTAATTTGAAGAATGAAATTCTTCAGTGTAAAATCATTTAAAGAGCAGGTATGGTTATCCCCTCTTTTTGAAAATCTATGCTAGGCCACCTCTTTTATTTCTTTTATTTTTATTTTTTAAAATATTTTATTGATTTTTTTACAGAGAGGAAGGGAGAGGGATAGAGAGTTAGGAACATCGATGAAAGAGAAACATCAATCTGCTGCCTCCTGCACAATCAGCTGCCTCCTTCTGCCCGCAACCAAGGTACATGCCCTTGACCAGAATCTAACCTGGGACCTTTCAGTTCGCAGGTCGATGCTCTATCCACTGAGCCAAACCGGTTACAGCACCTGGGAATCTTTTAAAAAGATTACCAAGGTACATGCCCTTGACCGGAATCAAACCTGGGACCTTTCAGTCCACACACCGACACTCTATCCACTGAGCCAAACCAGTTAGGGCTAGGCTGCCTCTTTACAAAAGACCTACATTAGTACGGGAGGGCCTTGAATCATGTTGTTTCCTTAACATTCTGATGGGATGCTGTAGGAACTTAACTCTTGTTTATATCAATTATCCTTGGTAACATTGGTTTTATCATACACTGTTTCACCTAAAGTCACAGAACCTAGCGATGGTGTTAAATGGGGATGTACTCTACCTGTTTTTTGCTAACTAAAAGAAATCTAAGCGGGATTTTAATTTTTACCAAAAAAAGGCAAAAATTAGAAATAGTGTTCAGTGTTTGTTTTGCAGGGAGCCCCTACAGAGGTAAGTTCACCCTGAGCAGTGACGGGGCCCCGCCAAGCTCCTCCTGGAACACACTCAGCATCCCAGCT
The DNA here is from genome assembly GCF_000327345.1 of Myotis davidii. Lineage (NCBI taxonomy): Eukaryota > Metazoa > Chordata > Mammalia > Chiroptera > Vespertilionidae > Myotis > Myotis davidii. Next base: position 11,226,623 of record NW_006293779.1, on the reverse strand, counting down.
GCAAGCCACACAGCTTCGAGCTGTCTGTGAGCACCCCTGCTTTATTGCCATTTACGTTGTGCATCTGTTAGCAATGTGTGCCCTAAAGTATCAGAAACAGCTAAGAAAGCTCATAGGTTGTTACACTGAGTGGAAAACTGGACACAACTAAGTGTATTTGGTAATATTTGGTGATATTTGGTAGGCTATTTTTGGGGTCTGGAAAAGCTAATTTTTCCCCATACAAATTAATGGAAAAATTTTTTACCCCATTTTGGCTTATGAAAGCTTTCATTGTAATGTTCTACTTTCAGATAGCGGGGGAGTCCTGTAATATGATTTGCTCTGTGAGCTGCAGGGAGGAGGGACGTT
>NW_006293779.1:11203412-11226246 GCF_000327345.1 Myotis davidii | reverse complement strand
AGAGGAAGGGTTGAGGATGGTTATGATGTAGTTGGCTAGAGAGTTCTGAGTAGACTTAATTGATGAGCACTTCATTCAATCAGAAAATACTTATTAAATACCTACGGTGTGTCAGTCACTGTTTTAGAATCTGAATGATGATGCAAAAAGCTTTCACAAAACAGATGCTGGTAAAATAAAGAACTTTGGATAAGGCAATCCGGTTTAGTTCTGTGAGTGCCTCAGGTAATTTCTTGCCTTCTCTGGGCTCTAGTTTCTATGTACATTAAATGTGGGGGTTGAGTCTGGACCACATGATCTCCAGGGTCCCATCCATCTGTCATCAAGGTACCATCAGGCACCTTTCATTTAAAAATGAAAATCTGCATAGGTGATTTCAACGTGGGAGGACTTCCATTCGTTAGAGTTCGATATGGCAATAGGCTGAGGAAACTGCTTCCGTGGCCAGAATAATGGATAGAGAGTGTTTATTCTTCCTGTTGAAGGGGGTGTGGAAAACGGGGTGGAAGGTGAGTGGAAGAGCTCTAAGAAAATTACAGGGAAGCACCGTGTCTGTTACTCTCTCTACTGCCCTTGGGATGGGCTGCAGTCAAAATGAGCAAAGACTGAAGCCAGGCTCAATGTTGGCGCCGAAAAGGAAAGCTTGTGATTGTTCTGCTTGTTGTTTTATGTCTCACTCGGTTCTTAGCTCTCTGTCATTTCCTATCTGTGTGGTGTGGGGCAGTTTCTAACAATTTCAGATTGAGGTTGATGCGTAGACCTGTGAGATAAAACATACAAGACGCTTGAAGTTTGTTCTAGAAGGTCAGTTTCTTTCCTTGCTAGTGGAAAAGCACCGTGATCCGGGACCTTCTATTGCAGGGGCAAACTGTGAACACATATTCCCTTTGCTTTTCTCTCACAAAGATAATGCTGATATTTCTGCTCGTCTTCTTGGACTGAAGTATGTGTTCTCTTTCACCGGGATTTCCAATCAGAGCCTCTAAGTGTTTTCTCCCTCCACCCAAGCACTGCTTTTGTCAGCGCAGCATCCAGCTGCTGTCAGGGCTTTCTTTCTCCAGCACAATTCTGATCATATCGTTCCCCTGCTCAAAACTCCACCAGGGCTCTCCATTGCTTACAGAGAAACAGCCCAACCCCCGAGCTCGCATTCTGAGCTTAACATGACCTGGACCCAGCACACCTTTCCAGCCTCATCTCTCAGCATGTCAACTCCATGTCCGTTCTCCGCCATGCCCGGGGTTCCCAGACTCACCCAGAAGACTTGGTAAAACACGTTTCTGAGGATCCAGCCCAGCATTTTTGATTCAGTGAGTCTGAGATGGTTCTTTGAGATTCTGCATATCTAACAAGTTCCCAGGTGAGGCTGGTACGGGCTTGGCTGGGGACCACACATTAAGAGCCATTGTTCTAACCACACAAAGTGTTGGTCCTCTTGTGATATATCTGGTTTGAACTTTTATATCTTGGCATTTTCTCATGCTTTTTCATCAGGCTCCTGCTATTGGTAGAGTTTCACTCATTTTTAAGCTAATTTTACTCTCTAAGGAAGCTTGTCTCTCCTGTGTATGCCCACAACATGCTGTGTGTATTCCATTTTAGTATTTTTTATATTGTACACAGAACGAGAACTAATTGTGTATTTGCCCTCTCTTTCATTCAAGTGTCAGTCCCTCGAGGGGAGGGACCATATTTCATTAACATTTAAATTCTCAAAAGACTTAAATATCACCGTGGTGCCTGGGAGGCATCCCCAGTAATGACACACCCCTTCTTTTCCTTTCTCTGCTTTCAGCCCCCTGGGGAGACAGCAGTCTCCAGGGTGGCAGCCACCCTCTTTCTGAGGTTGAAGGATTTGCACCATTTAAGTTGTCTGAACTAATGGATTTCATCGTCAGTGTTACAGAGCAATTCACCAAGGTTAGAAGGCAACAAGCCTAAAATGTTGGCCTGTAGGTTTTAGAGCTACCTACATCATAAAGGTGTTAAACCCTTTGTAATTAGTCAAGCTGTCATGGGGAACACTGGAGTCAACTCCGACCAAATGAGGTTCTTGAATTATGTTTAAAAGGGAGTGCCAGAAGCGAGTTTTTTCTCTGTGGATCACCCTTTCCTAAGCTGAATGTGCAGGAAAGAAGCAGGGGAATTAATAACGAAGCCAGAGTAAGTGCACAGGCTGGAGAAAGTTTTGGTCAAAGTAAATTTCAGGGAATGTAAAATGATCCATCTCCCTACAATACCCTGTCGGTTTCCGAAGTGCCCAGAGTGAACCTCGTCCTCCCACATGACTCTGCTGGATGCTGGGGAGGGAGGTGCTTCTGAGCTTCCCCTGCTCCAGCTCCTCTTCCTCTGTTGTTCTCTTCAGCGCCAGGTCCCATTCCTGACTCTCTGGGTGGGTGTCCTATGACTCACACTATCCTTGGGGGGTTCCATGTGACCCCAAGACTACATGTTTCTCTGGGGCCACAGTTTCTCTTAACCCTCCTTGGCTGTTCCACAGGATCTCAGAGCCAATATGCTCCTCAGTTAATCCATCATTTTCCTGGTCCTCTGGCCATTTGCAGGCCATCAATTATGATGACCACAGGATTGGTATAACCATTATGGAAAACTGTTTAATCATATCCACAAAAACTGAGCAAGTGCATACATAGCATATGGACACAAAACTTCACCCCTAGGTAGACTGCTAACAGAAAAATGCTTACATATACTCACCAAAAGATATGTACAGGAATGTTTACAGTGGCACTATTTGCAATATCCAAAACTAGAAACTACCCAAGTGACCCCATGGCTGTAGAATGGATGTGTAACTATGGCTTATTTGTGTGATGAAATACTATGCAGCAAGAACAACAGACAGGTTGTGGAACGCACAAGTTATGGATGAATCAGACCATCATAATGTTGAACAGAAGCCAGAGACAGAAGAATACACCCTGAATGCTTCCATTTATGTAAAACTCAGAAGCAGACAAAATGAATTTATTCTGTGGGAAGTCAGGAGAGTGAATACCCCAGGGGAATGAGATGGGAAGGGAGCATGAGGGGCTTCAGGGTCTTTGGGAATGTTCTCCTTGATCTAGATGCTGATTTCCATGGTGTCCAGTTTGTGAGAATTCCTGGAGCTGTACACTTAAGAACCAACAGTTCCTCTTGTGCACTTTTTCAATACATATTATACTTCAATGAAATTTATAATAAGGGAAGAATAAAAGAACAAGGGCCACTGATCTGAGTCTCTTTTCAGCTGAGAGTTCAAGCCTCAGGTATGGCTTCTGTCATTTCTATATTTTGGGACTTTGGGACTTATTTCTTCCTGGTTGGCCACAAGTAGAAGAAACAACCCAAATAGAATGAGAAGACATACTGTAAGATGCAGATTCTGTGCAAGGTCTATTCAAAGTGATGTTTCCAAACATTCTGTTGGGTATTCTGGCCTCCACGGTTGCTTCTCCTCAGCCTGCAAAGCAAGTCCCAAGGGCACTGGCGTCAGTCTAGATCTCAGTCCAAGAAGAGTTTGCAGGTAGAAGCTCTGTTGCCTGAGTAGCTGGTAGACCTAGGTTTCCCACCCAACAGACTGAAGAGTGTGTTTTGTGTCTGTGTCTGTGAAACAACTTTTTCTGTTGGGTATTCTGGCCTCCACGGTTGCTTCTCCTCAGCCTGCAAAGCAAGTCCCAAGGGCACTGGCGTCAGTCTAGATCTCAGTCCAAGAAGAGTTTGCAGGTAGAAGCTCTGTTGCCTGAGTAGCTGGTAGACCCAGGTTTCCCACCCAACAGACTGAAGAGTGTATTTTGTGTCTGTGTCTGTGAAACAATTTTCCAGTTTCTAGGTAATGGAATTTTCAAAGCTGTTTTTGGCCAAAAACCTGGACTGTATCACAAGTGAGACTGAGCCCATTATTCACTGAGTTGCAACATTGGTGTTTTTGTTAACAGATAAACCCTGAACTCTCAGTGGCTAAATAGATAAGACGTAAACTCTCAATAGTTCAACTGAATAGAAGTTTATTTCTAGCTGATGTGAAGTCTAAGAGTAGCAGGCAGGTGGGGTGGGCGAGAGAAGGCTCTGCTGCATGTGGTCATGCAGGTCTATGGAGGCGTTAGCATCTTCAATATGTGTTTTCCAAGGTCACCTTGGACTCTGACATGTAGCTGTCAGATGGGGAAAATGAGAGGGGCTGTTGTGCAGTTTTCTGGCTCAGGCCTGGCCATGGGAACCTCAGCTCTTCCCACTTTTTATTGGCCAGGCCTGATCACATGACCACACCTAACATCAAGGGTGGGAGTCACGAAGTGTGGTCCAGCTATGAGCATGGAGGAAGGAATTTTATGAATACCTTGCCTGACTTTGCCATGCTTGTATTTACCTGCAAGGAGGAGAAACAAACACAGGTGAAAGGTGGGTAGACAATCAAATGTGATTCTCTATTGGCTGGTATATATCACGGGTGAGGCACCAGGAAGTAAAATTTTATGCCTGGAGGGCTGCAGGGAGGTGGAAACCTTATTGTAACTCAGGATTGATTTTTAAGTTTTTTAAACAAACGTTAGGTGCCACCAACTGAAATTGGAACACTGGATAAGGGGCGAGTGTGTTTATACCCAGGAGAGTAAACAGAAGTGGAAGTCCAACTTTCTTAATGTCCTCCCTTTCCCTTTCCCTGTATTCTCTCTCATTGCACAGTCACCTGAGCCTGATACTGGGAAGAGTTTATTCATCTCTATATTTATCTGAGTTTTTATCAAGTTTTGTCAAGTTCAGGTCCTAAATTTTATTCACTCTATTGTATTCTTCTATTTCTGCTAACACTGTCCCATTTCTGGATCTCTCTAGCTCTCAGGAGGGTGATTGCAACAGATCTCTAACAGGATTCCCACTTACAACCGCACTACCTTGCTCTAGGCTCCACACATTGTCAAATAATCTCACAGTGTCTTCGCTCGAGCATTTCAATGACTCTCCACAGCCTACCAAATTAGACACAAGCATCTTAGTTTAACATTCACAGCATTTCTCAGTTTAGTCCCCAAATGACCTATCTACCCTCATTCTCTGGCAATTAAAAAACCCTAGAAACATTTGCATTCCAAAACAATCTAACGCTTTGTTATTCTCTATACACTCCTCAAGTCCATTTCACAGGCTTCCAAGCATGCCTCTAATCAATAACAATACCCGATTCCAACGACATCTCTTCCCAGAGACTTTCAGGATCCCACCAGGAAGAGTTTAATTCCAAATATTGGTCTCTGTCAGCAGTCATCACTTGGCAGGGCAGTTTCTTGTTATCCCTGGCTAGACTGTCCTGGGAGTCAGTGCAGTGGAGAAAGCAAGAGCTTAGGAGGCAAATTAGACCTGGATTTGAGTCCCACCTCTCCATATTACTACTTGTGCTGCCTCAAATTGTCTAAGCTCTCTGAACTGCGGGTTCCTCTTCTGTAAAATGGGGGTAGTAATATTTACCATGGGAGGTTGTTGTGGGGATTATAAATGTACACGGATCTAATATGGGGCCTGGCAACAGGTGTCTAATTTACTTCTTCTCTTCCTCTTCCTCCCGATCCTCTTCCCTTCTTTCCTCCTTCTCTTTCTTCTTATATTTTGTCTCATAAAACAGGCATCTTACAGATTCAGTAACAATTTATTTAATGAATGAACTAGAAATCTCATGGCCCTATTAATTTTGTACTACATTCCATGTTTGAATTAATTGTTGTATATGGTACGAGATCTAGATCCAAGATAACTTTTTTCTGTATATGCAAAACCAGTGTTTCCTGCATCATTTGTTGAAAAGTTGCACTTTTTGCACGCAGTTGACTCTGTCAAAATCAATTGTCTAGATATGTGTGGGTTAATTTCTGAACTCTGTTCTGTTCTAATGATCGATTTGTCTGTCCTTCAGCCCAAAATGGCATTGACTTCATCACTGTAAGAACTCTGGAGGTCTGCCCTGTGAATTCTGGCTACATGGGTCTTTTCTGACGCCCAGATCTGTTTTTTCTTTAAATATATTTTTATCAAGTTCAGAGAGGAAGGGAGATGGAGAGAGAGAGAGAAACATCAATGATGAGAGAGAATCCTGCACACCCCACACTGTGGATCAAGCCTGCAATCTGGGCATGTGCCCTGACTGATAATCAAACTGTGATCTCCTGGTTTGTAGGTCAATGCTCAACCACTGAGCCACGCCAGCCTGGCTATCTTTCCTTAAGGAAATAGTCCAGCACCTCTGAGATCACTCCTGTATAGCAGTCTGGAAATTTTCTCCAGCTCTCAAGCTGAACAATTGTCGTGCTCACTTTGTTTGTTTCCTGTATCTGAAGGATCGCTCTTGTTCATTGCCTGATTTCTATTGCCTGGAAACTGTTTCATATAATTTGTCTGGGTTTTAGAAAAACTGCTTCAAATGGGAAGGAAATTCTATCTCAATACTCTCTTTTAGCCAGAAGCACAAGTCTATATTGATTTTTATAGGTATGTGTCTTTTTAACTTATTTTACTGGCTATTTTAGATATTACAATATAGATCTTTAAGTTATCATGGTTACTGTTCAAATAAAATTATGCTTTTTAATGAATGTTAAAAAACTTAATATTATATATTTCCATTCACTCTTCTGCTCTTTGTGCTGATATTTTATCATATATATTTTCTCTGTATATGTTACACTACAGTATCTTGTCATTATTTATATTTTAAACTGTTAATAGTGCATTTTTTTATTTCTTTATTGGTTAAGGTATTACAAATGTGTCCTCATTTCCCATTAATCCCCAACCTTCCCCCCCTCAACTCATGCTCTCATTCCCCTGTTGTCCGTGTCCATTGGTTTGGCTTATATGCATGCATACAAGTCCTTTGGTTGATCTCCCCACTTTACCCCCTCCATCCCCTACCTTCCCTCTGAGGATTGGTAGTCTGATTGCTGTTTCTCTGTCTTTGGATCTGTCCCTGTTCATTTTAAGATACTAACAAAAATTACTTACATTTACTCAGATATTTATCCTTTTTTGTGTTCTTTATTTTTTCCTATAGGTATGGAATTTCATTTGGTTTAGTTTCCTATCAATCTGCAGAAAACTTTAAAAAATATACTGTATTGTGTTGTGTGTTTTCACATAGATGGCATCATGTACCACACATGATTTGGTTATTTGCATTAAAAAATATTTTAATTACTTTTTTTTTTTAGAGAGAGAGAAAGAGAGAGGGAGAGAGAAAGAGAGACATCGATATGAGAGTGGAACATCATTTGGCTATCTCATGCCTGCTCCCCACTGGGAATTAAGCTAGAAACTTGGGCATGAGCCCTAACTGAGAATCAAACCAGCAACCTTTTGGTGCATGGGTTGACACCCAGTCAACTGAGCCACATCATCCAGAGCCAGAAAACTTATCTTTTGCTTAAGGTTAATTTTTTTAGCTTTGTGTGAGTAAAAATATATTATTTTGCCTTCATTATTAAAGGATATTCTCATTGGATATAGAGTACTAGATTGATAGCTTTTTCCTTTTCAACACTTCAAAATTATTGTTCCAGTGTTTTTTGTTCCCCATTGTTTAAGTCAGCTGTTATTCTTATTCTCTATTTTTCTGCTTTGGGTCCACTTGAGATTTTCTCTTTAAATTTATTTTACATGTTTTCTTCTTATGCCTAGGCATAGTTTTCTTTGTATTTTTGCTAGTTGGGGTTGACTTTTTGAATCTGTAGGTCGATGTACTTAATTTTGAAAAGTTCTTGCCATTTTTATTAAAAAATATTTCTTCTGCACTATTTTCTTTCTTCTGCTCCTGGGGCTTTAATTATATACATGTTAGAACTTTTCATATTATCCCCCAGATTCCAAATGGTCTATTAAAAAAAATTCTTGTCTTTGAGTCTCATTTTGGTTACTTTATATTGGTCTATCTTCAATTTCACTGGTTCTTGGATCTGCTGTGTCCATTAAAATGGTAAAGCCTTACATTGAATTCTTCATTTTGGATACTGTAGTTCGCATTTCTAGGGTTTCCATTTGATTAAAAAATGTGTTTTTTAAAAAATTTTCCTACTCTAATCACTCATCTCTTGTTGTATACCTTTTCTACCAGATCCTGTCACATTTTTATCCTAGACATTTTCAAGTCCCAGTGGGACATTTCATTGTCTGGGCTCTCTCTGATTCTGCTTTGACTGTGTCCTTTATTGCCCCTGGGCCACATTTTCTTGATTCTTAAGATTATTATAATTTTGGGCACATGGCAGACATTTTATATAAAAAGAATGAAGCAAACAATATTTAGCTCCAGAAAAACACACAACCTTCTTTCTGTCCGGCTTTTACAATGAAGGTCTAAGTCACTCTGATCTGTCACTGAGCTGAGCCTGGACCTTATAGCAGCTTAACTTTAATTCAGTTCATGCACTGCAGGCCTGAGGCTTTTTGAGAGCATCTGGGGACCTTCTCTTCTGCAAAATTTATGACTTGGACCTGCCATAGTTCTGAAGATCTTTTCAAAGATTATAATTCAGTTAACAGCTTTCCAAACTGTGTGAAAACTCTATTTTATAGTTAGACTGTAATATTTATGGGTAGCTATGGGGTTCTCTTTTTGTTGTATAAACCACTTTTTATGTATTTGTGGCTTGGGAGAATTTTCCCTCCTGCTGGCCTGCCCAAACCTTCTGCAGCCAGGAAATGCCCATGTGTGTCTCTTAGATGTCTTGCATTCTCTCAAGAGTTTGGTGTCTGAGAACCTGTATTGCCTCCAGTGAATTTCTTTTCACTCTCTAGTCCTTCTTCTGGCCTCTGGAGGGTGGCTGCTCTGCACCTGGAGGAGGCACTGTGCACCTCATGGGTGATATTTCTTACTACTCCTGATCTAACCTGAGGCTTTGGCATAGATCTTGGAGCACTCAGTGAAGACTTGTTGCAAATATTTGGCAGGTGCATTCAGTCTCATCCTGTGCCTGGGGTTTCTCAGAATATTAATCTGTCATACCAGCCCATTTATAGTCTTAAATTTTTGTTAAAATTTCAACTGGCTTCTCTTAGCCCCATACCCCCACTACTCTGCCAGGGAGGCAAACAGTGAGTGTCTCTTCTCTCTTACATGGAGCTTGTCCTTTCTTGAAATTTAGTTCATTTAAAAAAAAAGATTTTGTAGAATCTCTGGCTTGTTTTGTTTCTTAGGGTGAGAATAACCCTCTCTTGTGATGTCACACATCCATACAGCAGCAGACGATTTATCTGTGATTTAAAATTTTTTTCTAATTTATTTGGCATGCCTGGCAGTTTCAGTAGTTACCACATTGCAGAATATTCTAAAGAGGATGTTCTGCATAATGACGTTCATGTGATTAAGCAGAACATTCCACTTCTATAACACTATTCCCCAAATCCATTTTGATCTTCCTCTGTATCCTAACTTTAACTAATTCTTGAGACAGGTAGAATCATGTAGTACTGGTTGCTCTAGAAATACCACTACTAACAGAACTTTTATTTATGTGGTATTTCTACAGAGATTCAGTCTTATTTACTGCTACATCCCCAAACCCTGGAACAGTATGTACAGAGACCAAATATACATATTTGTTGAATGACTATATGATCCTTAAACTATTCCCAAAGATAAACAGAAAGTTTGGGAAAGAACTCACATATATTAAATGTCTACTTTGTATTAGGAATCGTCAAACATGCCTATAAGATTATTTCACATAACCCTTAGAATATCACTGTGATGCATTATTATTAATATTTTGAATAACAGGAAACTAAGGTCTCAAACATGTCCACGGCAGCTCGGCTCCACTAGAAACCAAGTTCATCTAGATTCTTCACTTTTTCCAACACCTATCACCCCCTCTCTCAGAAAATGGCTCTTCCTGTATGAGAGAACTGAGGAAAACAGTATCTCTAGACATTCTTTACGCCTGATAATTGAGACATCTCTTCTTGGTTATAACCAACGTTCAAATGTGTGCATCAGCGAGTAAAAAAGACATGTACAAATTTAAATTCTCGTTATATGTTTGACATACAGAATGAAAACGGGCTTTTCCCCCAATAACAAATTCTGCTACGTAAAAACATCCATGTACTTGAATAAATAAAAATGCTACTAACATTCTAACTCTTTGGTTGTTTCAAAAATTGAATTTTTCTGAGTTTCATGTTTATGCCTCTGTAAAGTGGGGCTAATCATGCCTACCTCACAGGCTTGTGATCAGAATCCAATGAGATAATGTAGGGTAAGTGCTTCTCTATCTGCCGAATACCCTTAGTGGCTAGTGTGTCTAGGAAGGGACACAGCAGGAAGGTCAGCAGCTGTCCTCATAGTCCCATTTCCACCTGGCTAGTTGTCATTTCAGCCAGGCACCTGGGTGGAGTGTCCAGGTCAGAGGGTTAGAAGATGACATTGATGAGAGGAAGCAACTCCCCCTTCCCCGCACCGAGAGACTTCTGAGATGGGCTCCCAGAGGCTGGGTGGTTTTTTTCTTGTCTCCTTAGCGGGGATACTGCCATCTTGTCCTCCTCCCAAGTGCCATTCTTGCTCAGCCAAGGAGTTCATGCCCCCAAACCCCTGCTTGAGCTCCCTAAGCTCAGAATAGTTCTTCTTGTTGAGTCAATGCGTTGCTAGTCATCTGTCTTCATTTCCAAAGTTCCTTCTATCAAACCTCACGGAGCCATCATCAGAGCCATCATCATGGGGATGGGGGATAGGAGACCTTGAGTGAAGGAGGCAGCCTAAAATAACAGAAATATGAGTTATTGTTTAGTTTCTAAAGCAATTCAGTTCCATTTCTTTCAAATATGCAAACTACCTAGTACAAGATGAATAGCGTTGTCCTTAAAGACCTTGCTTTGGTGAATAGCCAAATACGATCCATAATTAGCACACTGATTGTGGTTAGGAACAATTAAGTGGCTTAAATGCCTATCCCCCCTCCCTCATCTTGTTTACATTATTAATTTAATCAACTGACAGCTTCTTTGAAGAATACAAGGTGAACTTTAAACCTCTAACTTAAATTATATTCAGTGGTCACAAAGCACACTTCTAGATATTTCCTACATTATACTAGATCATCTGCTTGCAAATTACAAAGTACTTTATTGTATGATGATCTGGTTTTATCTTCCCAACAAACGTATGAGGAGAACTGGAAATTTTTCTTATATCTGTTTCCCAGAGGAAGAAATGGAGACTCAAAGCATTACGTTACTTATCTAAGGCCACACAGCTAGAGATCAGTCAGATCATCTCTACTTTTCTGATTCTTTGGAGATTTACTCTAATCCTAATGATATTGTAAAAGAACCAAAACAACAACAATAACAAAAAAATACTGTGCAGGCAAGATGGCTAATTTTGTTCATCATTCATTCATTCATTTATTTATTTTTATTTCTATAGACTGCTACTATGTCCAGAACATAATAAATATCTTAGTAGAGTATTCACTGCATGAATGAAAAGGAGGATAGATGGAAGAATTTACTGTATGTAGTGGAGTAAAAATATCCTCCCTGTTTTAGAAACATGGGAAACAAAGTCACCTTAAGAATTCTTCCTTCTTCAGAAACCCAGGGAGAGTGCCGAATGACTGTGTGAATAACTGCCAAATTTGAAGTGTTCAGATGGCCATTCTTCCCTCTCCCCCAACTCTCAGTTCCTACCAGCTGTTTCACTCTTCTAATGACTTTCGTTCTTAAGTTAATCTCCTGGGCCATCTCTCTCTCTCTCTCTCTCTTTCCTCTCTCTCTCTCTCTCTCTCTCTCTCTCTCTCTCTCTCCCCTCTGTTTTTTCTTTCTTCCTCTTTCTTTCTCTTCTTCCTCCTCCTTCTCCTTTCCAATTTTCCCCTTTCTCTCTCCCTTTCTTCCTCTCTCCCTCCCTCCCTCTCTCCCTTCATTCTCCTTCCTCCACCACCCATTTTCACATTCCTTCCTTCCTTCCTTCCTTCCTTCCTTTCCTCCTTTCTTTCTTTTGGTGTGTGTCCAGTGGGAACTTACTCAAAGTCTGAGCGGCATGAATAAGGTTAGGTATTTCCACAAGATGATGATCCAGGATTGGGTCATTTGAGGATGAAGACATGCCATGTGTCCTTCAGGTTAAAATTCATTTCCATATGAAATAACCATATTATTGTTACAACATTTCAGGGATGAGTTTTCCAATGATTGGCTTAATTTTCTACTGAATGCATTATTGAGAATGTATTTACTTATTCCATTATTCTCTATCAAGGACCTTTCTAAGGAGTATCAGATAACCCAATAATACATTAGCCTTCTCTTTGGCTGTAATTGAATGAGATTTCTGAGCAATACCTTAATTAAAGTTATTAAGAGGCAGCTTTGGACTCAATATAGGAATTCTGGAACAGTCTCCCTTCTAGGGATCATGTCAGGCTCAGCGTGTTTCATAGACTCTATACTTGGCCTCTAAGCTTCTAATTCTTCAATTTACCCCCTCCCCAATACTCCAGACCTAAGAATAATGTCTCTAAAAATTACATTTTATGAATGTTCTGTTTAAAATGTCAATTGGTTCCTTATCAACAATGAGGTAATGTTCAAACTTTTTTGCTGTACAAGGTCCTTTGCGACTTAGCCTGTTGATCTCTTTAGCAGTGTCTGCAACTCTGTCCCTCACCTCCACTGTCCCTGGAACATGCCTTTGCCAATGCATTTTGTTATTTTTACGTAGGTGCTATTTCTTTTTCTGGAGCGCTTCTTCTCCCCTACATGCCCTTTCTTTACCTGGTGATAAAGGTGGAGAGAAGGGAACATATTTGAGAGACATTTCCCAGGTTCCAAATCTATCTCCTCAATAATTTGTTGATGTATTTTGCCATTCAAAGTGAATCTATCCATCTCCTTGGTATAAGCCTGCATCATGGCCTGGAAAATTCTGTCTTGTATTGCAATTATTTTTTTAATGTGTTTATTTCTCTCTTGGCAATAATTTATATCTTATTCACCATCTTCTCAGGGTGCTGCACTCAGTGCTTGGCACACACTTGCTGGTCAAAAACAGGTGGCCACTGAGTTGTTGAATTGAACTCTCCTTCTGTGCTTTGAGTCGGAATGTTCCATGGATAATAAGATCCCCTTAGTTCTCAGGAACCAGTCCATTATGCCACAGGCTATGAGTTCAGCAAGATAGGAAAGTTTAAAGTTTATTTTCTCATTAGTTAAAAGTTCTGATTGAGACTTTATTTTGGAAACATGTCACAGAAATGCCAAGAATCAAAGCATTTCTTTGCATTTATAGAAGTTCATGGTTCACTATTGCACCTTCTGTTCTGGGGGCTCCAGTCTCTCAGAGCCTGCTTTCCTGTCTCAAATGGAATCCTGAGGGTGGCTTTGTGGCTTCTATTTTCTTTCTGGTAAATGATTCATTTGGGCTTTTTTCCCATGAAAGGGGACATTCACCATCTCCCTCACTATAAGACATCTAGATTGAGTTTAATTTTTCTACTATTATTTTCTGGATAATTTTTTTTCCATGTGTACCCAACGCTGATGACTAACATTATTAAGTGATATAGCAAGGATCAGGAGTCAGGAGACTTTGGTTGTGGGCATTTGACAAGTCATTCTTCCTCTCTAAGATTCAGTTTCACCTAGATAGTGAATGTACTCACCCATGAGGTTGTTGAATGGATTGGGCTAGGCTGTGTTTGTGAATGGGCTTCTCAGCCTCCTAAATAGGCTGTGGAGGAGGCCCCGTCCTAGAGATGAGAGGTGGGAGGCCGGGATAGAAAGTGAAAAAGGCTCTCTCAGCATTGTCACTTGAATTGTTATTGTATGTATCCCATCTTCTCTCTTCGTTTGGATCAACATTAATTTTTATGTGTTTAGTGTATTTGCACATATGTATACCATCCTATCTGGGACTCAGTCTATTTTTGTGTCACAAATTCTTAGGTACTAGTGAAGCTAGTCCAGAGATGGAGAATAATATTATTAAGTATATAAAATAAAGAAAACCTAAGAGTCACAGACCCCTATATTCTCACTTTACAGAAGGGGAAAATGTGATCCCAGAGACAGTTCCCCCAAACCAGTCCAGAACCACACAGGGAGTTTTGTTCAGTGGATATTTACAAAAATATAATATTTCTGGTGACTGTGCTTCCTGACACAAAGAACCCTTGGAGTTACGTGTGTCTTAATTCTTTTTTCTAGCACCTAACATTTCAGACTTTCTGGGTTGAACACTATTTTGAGTGATTTACTATCTGATCATTTCAACCCAAAAAGGAGATCACAAATGGAGTCTTCCTAAATATTCAGTATACCCCACCAAAGTGCATCTTCCCATCAAGGTTATCCTAGTATTATTTATTCATGGACAGAGCACTGACAAATGAATTCTAATTGCAAATAAGTGCAACTGCTGTCGATTTGCATAATTTATGATTCCATTTGTTAAACTAAGACAAAGGGAGTTGATGACAGGCATTAAGTGGCCCCAAATTAAAGGTAATTTGGTTTCAAAAGCTTGTATCTCAGGGAGTGTAACTTGAAGTTGTCAGCTTTGCTGAGACTCTCTCCCCACACTGGTGATAAATACACCAGGTAATCTGTGTTCCGTGTGTCTGGCTGGAGATGCACTGATCTGAGCTTCCTGGAGACCTGTGGTCTAGCCAGTGAAGAGATGGTCTCTGTCCCATGAGAGGCTCAGCAACTGCCATATTCCTCTATGTCTTGGGATCTTGGTTGCAGGAGAGCTTGGCTGGGCAGCTTTGTCTGCACTGCACTCTGAAGCTTTGCTGAGGAGTGTCTGGATAAAATAGCTAACTAGGCCATGGGGAGGTTCATTGGAAATGATTTGTTTGAAAATGAGGAAAATGTTTTTCTTTCCATGGGACAGACCCTCCTGCAGATCAGTGTCTCACAGAGGTTAAGTGCTGCCTCTGGACTGCTCACTGCCCTCCCTGGAGAGTAACATGAGACGAAGGCTGCAGTGAAGATGGAATCTTTTGCATAATAAATTGTAAGATAAGGCTGTTAAAAAAATGGGTTTGGGGAGATGATTTATGGTGTGTGTGTGTGTGTGTGTGTGTGTGTGTGTGGTGAGGTATTTGAGATTCAAAATACGCATTGTGAGAATTCAATCCAGGGATCTGACTTCCCTTTCTTTGAAGAATCAGAGCTGTCACTAGGACACACATTTGGCCTCTGAATCTTGCAAATTTGTTCTGCAAACATGAACTTTTATCTAATCACAAAGGAAGGCTCTGGGAACAGTAAGCATTGATGTGACCGCATTTGTGTTATGTTCTGTGATTAATGAGCACAATGATGGGTTCATTGACTTTTGCCTCCAAGTTGTGTACTGAAGTGGGACAAGCAACTGCAGGGCAGGTAGCTAAGCCGAGTCTGTTTCCTGTCAGGGTGACACATGGAGCCGTTCACTGACACCCAGGCCAGGCCAGGAAGCATGAGTCCACCAGGAAGAAGGGGGAACACCAGGGGGGCCAGCATAGCTGGAACTGCCTGCGACAGAGGAATGTGGGGCAGAGAGCCGACCTGAAAGGGAAGGCTGTTTGCAGGGGAGAGCCCAAGGCCCGTCCTGACTGCTCTCAGTGCATCTGCACAGAGAGATTCCTACTCCCTGTTGCCTAGTTGTTGTTGCGTGTGAGATGGGATTCAGGAGGGAAGGGCTCTTGAGAGAAGGGATGCCTGAGAACAGATTCATGAAGGGGTGTGGGAGGGCCTTGGGCACTGCCCTGGGCTTGCCATGCTGTCCTGTGCTCTCTGACTAGGGTGTCTATGAGATGAGACTGAACTGGTCTCTAGAAAGTCTTGTTTAGTTCTAAAAATTGTCATTTAGTGCTAATCACTGGGTACACCAATGTGAGCTAAGCAGGATCCTAGTGCGTGGGAAAACCACAATCTCCTGAGTGATGGTTTCCATCTGCTGAGTTCCCCATGTGCCAGGCGCTTTCCAGTGTTATCTCACTTAATGTGCACAATCGCCCTCAGGATGGTATGTCTATTCCTTAAATCGAGGGGTGGAATGGCTTCGCTCACAGCTGTGACGTGGGTGTGGTTCTCAGCTACCAAGTTTCCAACTTGACCTTCTGGTGTGCCTGGAGATTCAGTGAGCTGCATAATAACATGAATTAAAATCTGTTGAAACTACGTAGAATTCACTGTTTTAACAACTGACAGCAGTGGCTGACCCACTACCTTTCAGGGTACCATGGGGATAAAATGAGAATAATGTATGTAAAGCACCATACTTGGGGATTGTTAGATAGTAGGCACTAAGCAGATGGCAGCTCTTGATGTTCATTTTATTATTATATCTTTC
Organism: Myotis davidii; assembly: GCF_000327345.1. Classification (NCBI taxonomy): domain Eukaryota; kingdom Metazoa; phylum Chordata; class Mammalia; order Chiroptera; family Vespertilionidae; genus Myotis; species Myotis davidii. The sequence goes on along the minus strand of NW_006293779.1, from coordinate 11,209,922 downwards.
TGTCAATATCACTTGGCCATCTCATGGGTAAAAGTCATATCTAAGTGCTTGCTTAAACTATAGACCAGGGATCTCAAGCCTGGATGTTTTTGTCCCTAAAGTGTGTTGGGCAATGTCTAAAGACAATTTTGGTTGACTCACAGCAGGTGGAGTGCTACTAGCATTAAGTAGGCAGAGGCCAGGGGTGCTGCTAAACATCCTGCCAGGATGACCCACACAGCAAAGAGTGATCCAGTCCACTATCCAGTCAACAATGCCAAGGTTGGGAAACCCTGCTTAGACACGGAGGCAGAAGGAAACCCGGCCACCACTCTCCACTCTGTCAGGAACTACTCACAACACTTTGCCAAGACAGGGTCTGGAACAGAAATTCTCCAGATGCAAATTTATCACACAATTTCATGACCCTGGGAAGCACCATCAAGGCCATGAGAGCGGGACACAGAATGGTGCAAGTTTCTATGTCCTTCCCTATGTCCCGGATGAAAGAATTAGGAAAAAAAAATTAAGGAATGTCTCATTTTCGGTTTGGTTGGGAAATTTTTGATTTTGCTGATACTGTTTTAATTTCGAGGGTGTTCTGTGGCAGGGGATCTTGGTATTTCCACCAGACCCTATAAATCTATATTATGCCCACATACTGTAATAGAGAATTTCTCTGCAGCTATGCACTTTTACTAGTGCACAGAAAATTGAAACATGAAACATCAAGCAGGCTATTTCTTTAAAGCACAGATATGAGCTAAATACATTATCATATTGTTTTTCAACTCCAAAATGACTTTGGCTCATTCCAAATAGAAAATGAATCCAAGAGAAGAAGAAACGTGTAATATAGTACCAGTAATGGGTTTTTGACTATTAGCATAGTTTATTTCCCTTTCTAGGCCTCAGAGTTTTCTTAGGAAAGTACATATGATTTGCAAAAATTTCCTTTCATTCTGTGAATTGTGTTTTAGCTTTCTTTTTTCTTTTTAAGTTACAGTTGATGTACAATATTATATTAGTTTCAGGCGTACAACCCTGTGATTAGATATCTATATAACTTATAAAGTGATCATCTGGCTAAATCTAGTACCCATCTCTCACCAAATATAGTTATTACAATATTATTGGCTATATCCCCTCTGCTGCACACTACATCCCTGTGACTATTCTGTAACTACCAATTTGTGGCCAGAATTTTTGAGGGCTCCTCTTCCCCTTCAGACTCTGGGCTTGGGGTTCTAATGTGAGGCTAGAACTGTTGCTTTGCCACTGAGATATTCCTCCCAATTTTTAACAACCACACATGGGTGTGGGAGCACTTCATTCTGTGTCTCCTCCCCTCCTACCAGTGTCAGTGTGGCTTCTTCTTTATATCCTTAGCTGTAGGACTTCTGTTGAGCTAGTTTCAGGCATTCTGAATGATAGTTGTTCTGTCATTTAGTTGTAATTTTGATGTGGTTGTGGGAGATTCCTAGCACTGGGTTTCCCGACACTGTCATCTTGACCAGAATTCTGGTTTTACTTTCTTCATCGTATAGTTTTTAGAATAAAAGTTTAAAATTTTGATGTAGTCCAATTTGCCAGTTTTTTCTTTGCACGTGTACTTTGGGTTTTATATCAAATAAATCAATGACCAATTTCACAAAGATTTACTACTATTTGTTGTACAAGAGTTTTATATTTTTAGCTCTGACATTTAGGCCTATAATCCACTTTGAGTTGAATTTTGTGTATAATGTGGATGGATAGTCAGTTGTCCCAAAAGCATTTGTCAAGTTTTGGTTTATTTTTAGAAGTTAAATCAATTTTGTATTCCTATGGTAAGTATAACTGTGTGTGTATGTGTGTGTGTGCGAGCAATGTATGTATCTCTGTGTATTGTTGAATTTGGATTGCTAATATTTTGTTTAGATTTTCCATCTTATGTTTTTAAGTGAAATGGCCTGAATTTTGTGTACATTTATGTGCTGCATAATGACATTTTGGTTAATGATGGACTGCATATATAATAGTGGTACCATAAGATTATAATGAAGCTGAAAAAATCCTATTGCCTAGTGACATCATAGCTGTTGTAATGTCATAGTGCATCTCATCACTCGTGTGTGTAGTGATGCTGTTGTAAACAAGCCTATTGTACTGCCAGTCATACAGAAGGTAGTGCATAGAGTTATAGTAGTAGCCTGTACCATCTAGGTTTGTGTAAGTGTGCTCTATGATGTTCCCAAAACAGAACTCTCTAACCATACATTTCTCAGAACCCATTCCTGTTAAGTGATGAGTGACTGTATTATAATTTCCTTGTTAGTATTTGGTATCAAGATATTGGCCTCATGAAATCAGTTGTAAAGTGTTCCATCTTGCACTAACCTCTGAAAAAATTGTATACCATTATTTTTATTTCCTCCTTAAATGTTTGAAAAAAAATCACCAATGACACCATCTTGTTCTGATATTTTCGTTTAAGATATATTTTTCAGAAAGTTTTAAATTATTAATTTATTTAAAAACTATATATAGGATCATTGAGATTTTATATTTCTTTCAATATGAGGGTGGCAAGTTGTGTTTTCCTAGGCATTTGTCTATTTCTTCTAAATTTTTAATTTTTTTGCGTGAAATTATTTTTACTACTTTAAGTCTCTAATTTCTGTTCAAACTGTAATTTTGTGCCATGTTTCATTTCCATATTGGTTATTAGTGTCTTCTCTCTCTTATTAGTCAGTCTTGCCAAGGGCTTATCTATTTTATTACAGTCTTTTAAAATAATCACTTTTGTCTCTTTTTACATTTTCTATTCTTTTTGTTTTAAATTTGATTAATTTCTGCTATCATCCATATAATTTTTCTCCTCTCCTATCTTTGGATTTAATTTCCTGTCTAACTTTTAGAGAGGGATGCTTACATTATTGGATTTTAGTTTTGTGTCCTTTTCAGTTATGTAATTAAAGTTATAATTTTGGCACTCCACAAGTTTTTATATTTTGTGGTTTTCAGTATCATCTATTTCAAAATAATTTTATGATTCTTTTTGTGATTTATTTATTGATCCATGAATTATTCAGAAACATATCACTTAATTTCCAAACAATTTAGGGATTTTATCTCTATACTTTATCAATTTCTATCTACCTCAATTTTCTGATTGTAGCAAGAGAACATTCACTGAATGGCTTCAATCTATGAAATTTTTGGTGCTTGCTTTATAGCTTAACATACGGAAAATTTTAGTAAATGTTTCATTGATATTTGCAACAAATGTATACACTGCAGGCACTGGGGACAGAGTTCAGTCAGTTAGGTAATTTATGTTAATTATGTTGTTTAAATCTTCTATAATTTGGCTATTGTTTCTTTTTGCTAATTTGCTCTTAACACGCAGTTCTTAATGTATTGTAATATATTTTAAAAATCACTGTGGTTTAAACAACAACTATTGCTTTGTTCAAAATACCATTTATTTTAAAATTTAAACTACTATTATATTGTGGAATTTTTAAAATTCCTGCTTTGGGGGGTTGTACCTAATCTTAATTGCTGCAGGAGTTGTTAACAAGAAGAATACTGAGAAATATGATATGTCTATTGATAAGCACAGTTATAAACAACTTCTGCTGGTCCCTGGAGCTACCAGCTTTGGGAATCTTGATTTTGATGAGCAGTGGTGATACTAAGATGAGCTCTTACTGGGTGGGATATGCCTTGTTCTTTCTGCTGCCATGAAACTACCATAGAAGCTGAAATATACAAGACTATCACTATTCCTTTAGGAACTTCCATCTTCACAGCATTTTCTTCTTTCTCAGATTTTGAGAGCACGGTGATTCATTTCCAAAGGGTAAGTTTACATTTAATTTGATGGTACAGGAGAAAACAAGATTGGGTGATATTTTAAAAATTAATTTTTAAAGTATATTTTATTGATTTCTGAGAAGAAGGGAGAGGGAGAGAAAGATAGAAACATCAATGTAGAGAGAGAGTCATTGATCGGCTGCCTCCTGCACACCCCCTACTGGGGATCGAGCCCACAACTTGGGCATGTGCCCTTACTGGGAATCAAACTGTGACCTCCTGGTTCATTGGTCAACACTGAACCACTGAACCACACCAGCCTGGCATGAATGATATTTTTTATCATTTCCCCAAATCACAAAGTTGAACACATTGTCTAACAGAGGGTCATTTTCTCGATTTGTGGAGGGGTTTACTTGAAAAGTCTTGTGAATGTATCATCTTAAACCCACTTAGCAATCATTTTAACAAGTCGTCACTATGGACAGAAAATAGTTGCATGGAAAACATATAAAATGTAGGGATGTAATGTTTGAATACTGAAGATAAGACTGTCCCCCAAATATTTGAGACCATCTGGACGTTATAGGTATGTAAATTGCCCTCTACAAAACATGTCAGAACAAAGGTATACCCACAGCATTTTATATATATTAGCATGTGGTCTGGAAGATAATGACCTGAGTATGTTCGCAGGGAAAAGAATAATAAATTGGAGGGACTATCTGAACAGGGTTTATGGCCAGTAGTAACCAAAGACATTATTGCTGTGAAATTTCTCGGGAGAAAAGCCATTCCTGCAGAACTGATACCTTTATTCCCCTCCAGTGGTATCACATTGTAGTGGAAAAGGACTGAATTGGTGGTGAGGAGCTCAGGGTCCCAAATCCCACCCACTACTCACCTTCTCTGTGATGTTGAGCAAATCACTTAGGTATTAGTGAACTATCCTCATCCACAAAAGCCAGGAGCTGCTGTAAACAGAAGTTCAGGCCAAGTTAGCGGAAAACCTGTACCTTAAAGAGATAACAAATACGAGGAAGGAACCTCTCCAACTAAAATGTTTGAGTATCTTTCAGAACATTGCCCAAGCAGTAGTGTCATTCCGGAATTATCAATTTAGTTGGAAACAGATGACATTTTAAACATGGTCTGCCATATTTCAGTCCAATTGTTGGCCTCCACAAAGTGAGCTGTGTTTATTCCCGTGTCAAAGTGAAAGAGCTTGGGCTGCTATTAAGTGGTGACTGGTGTGAGCTCCCACTCTCACTCCTGTTCCCTGGCCACTCACACCTCCCCATGTTACCAACTATGTCTCATGCTGTTTAGGATAGAGCAGCCCCTCACAACACAATCCCGTGTTCCCATGCTGCTCCCATTCTGTCCCATTGGTGCTGGGAAAGGTCCCAATAGGGTTCTTGAGTGGCATAAAATGGTGTCCGAGCTAACTAATTCAGGGCTGTATCTCCCTCTTTTCCTCCAGCACACTTTCGTCAGCATCACTTGGAACCACTTTATTCCAGAGACCTGATCACAGCCTCCTAGCCTCCCAGCTCTCTGACCTGCTCTTTCTGACATGACCTGCTTTTGTTTCCCAGACCTCCAGCTCCTGATCCTCCTACTTCATCTGGTCTACCAGTTTCCTCTAGTCCAGTGGTTCTCAACCTTGTGTGTGCAACTCTCTAGACCAGTGGTTCTCAACCTTCTGGCCCTTTAAATACAGTTCTTCATGTTGTGACCCAACCATAAAATTATTTTCGTTGCTACTTCATAACTGTCATGTTGCTACTGTTATGAATTGTCATGTAAATATCTGATATGCAGGATGGTCTTAGGCGACCCCTGTGAAAGGGTCGTTTGACTGCCAAAGGGGGTCATGACCCACAGGTTGAGAATCACTGCTCTAGTCTTATTTTTCTTATCTACTCAGCCTGCCCTGAGTTGCTGAACACTTGACCAATTCTATCACTTGGACCCTCAACTCATAGTCTTGTTATTTTGCTGCCCCATATGAGGACCTCTCTTATTATCTGTAGACTTTCCCATTATTTTCATGAAGAAAAGTGAGACTATCTATGTGATGTCCCTCAACTTCTTTTTCTCACCCATAAAATGTATCCATGGTGTCATCTATCTTAACCTTCCTTCCTTAGGCCTACAGGGATTTACTCTACAAGTTTAGCATTCCTTAAAACAAAATTGGAAACAAAGGGAAAAAATAGAAGAACAGAAATGAAAACAAAAGAAAAGACATTAAGGAGGGAAGAAAGAAAAAATACATTCTTCATTCCAAATTCTCCTGCAGCTACCACCTTGTTCTTCTCATCTAAATTCACCCAAAACTAAGTTATGATCACTGATACCACTTCCACGGCCATTTATTCAAATCAAATAGCATTCTCGGAGTGATGACAAATGCCAGGCATTGTGTAACTGCTGGGAATATAAGGCATGCTGCTTTTCCTTAAGTTGCTTATAGTTTCAGGAGAGGGATGAACATGGGTTATTATAATACAACTGAATATGGGTTATTATAATACAACTAGAGGCTTGGTGCATGGATTCATGCACCAGTGGGGTCCCTCGGCCTGGCCTGCACCCTTTAGCAATCCAGGACCCCTTGGGGGATGTTGGACTGCTAGTTTCAGCCCAATCTCTGCAGACCAGGCTGAGGGACCCCACCGGTGCACAAATCTGTGCACCAGGCCTCTAGTATGCATATAAGATCTG
>NW_006293779.1:11196109-11203122 GCF_000327345.1 Myotis davidii | reverse complement strand
GAGAAACATCGATCAGCTGCCTCCTGCACACTCCCTACTGGGTATGTGCCCACAACCAAGGTACATGCCCTTGACCGGAATTGAACCTGGGACCCTTCAGTCTGCAGGCCAATGCTGTATCCATTGAGCCAAATCGGTTAGGGCTCTGCCCTTTTTCTTAATAGAACATTTCCATGAGCCTGGTTGAGCATCCACATTGGATCTACATGCAGGGGAGTAGGGAGGGCTGTGCATGTTCCTGGGAATGGGACGGAGAATGTGGGGGAAGGGCATAGAGCTGGTTGGCTGGGCTTGGACACCAACAGCCAGTGCAGCTGCATCCCATTCAGCCTCTGGTTGGAGACAGATAGGACACTGATGATTGGCTTGCCAAGGTCAAGATGACACATTCCAGGAAACCGGCCAGGGTGGGCTGCATGCAGCTGGACCTGATATGTATTAGTTTTAAACAAAAATGCTTCCTCCTTTTCCCTCTACTCCCTGCCCTCCTCTGCTTTCTCTGTAAAAACTGATCAGAGAAGGTGGCTGAGCTGAGCAGGGTCATTACCAGGCAGGGTGGCTGTCAGCCTCTCATCCTGTTTGGTGACATGCTCTCTGGGTCCTAAATGAGGACAACCTGGCAGCTCTGTGGACACAAGTCTTGCCCAGTGGATGGGTCTTCGGGTGAATTTAGAAAGGTACCTTTTCTGGGCTTAAGGGGGGCAGTTCCTGGTTTTCATTTCGGCTCCTTAGCCCTCAGGTGGGTGCCCTTGTGCAGGGTACAGTCTGAGCTACGCAGCAGCCTCGAGTCCTCTAGCTTTGTTCCAGTTGAGAAATTCCTATCACAGTGATATGGTTGGGAAGTTCTCCCTCCATGGCTAGAGCAACTCCTTAATGCCAGGTCTGGGCATGCACAGTCATGCTCTGATGTTCATAGACCACAACAAGGGGTCACAGCTTGGCTAATTTGGTGCATTTTTTATTTTTGTTTTGCTTTTGGTTAGGGCAGGAGTGATGACTGACTTATTTTTCTTAGAGGGTTTTCTACAATTCCATTCCTTGTTATCTCCCAGGATAGGGGTCTATGGGGAGAAGGCGAGCACTTCTCAGGCTGTGTAGGAAACATTTCTACACGTTGTTAAGATTATATCCCCTTGGAAGATAATTAAAAGTTATGTTGCTTGTGTTTAGGGTTGTATTCTAAGTCTGCTTTGGTTTAAAATGTACAATAAATTAGAGATAATTTTATGGAGATGTGTTAGACCTGACCAAGGGAATGTTCTCCTTTGTATTATGACTAGAAGCAAACTGTCTCCTGAGGTAAGAAAGAGCAGTTGAGCTACAACTGACTGGTCCACTCCTTCTGACGGAGGCTTAAAAAGAAATAATCCAGCCCGGCTGGTGTGGCTCAGTGACTGAGCACTGACCTATGAACTAGTAGGTTACCAGTTTGATTTGGGGCACGTGCCTGGGTTGTGGGCTCATCCCCAGTGGGGGACATGCAGGAGGCAGCTGATCAATGATTCTCTGTTATCAATGTTTCTATCTCTCTATCCCTCCCCCTTCCACTCTCTAAATTAAATAAAAACATTTTTTTTTTAAAAGAAATAACCCAGTGAGAGACAAAGCAGGAGCAGGAGTGGGAGTAGAAACACAACGAGAGGGTAAGTCAGGCTCCCACTTGCTCATGAGACAATGTGGGGCACAGGTGGACCCCTCATGGTTGCACTTGGGAATCAACAGCATAAAACACAGGACACAGCAGCCAGAAAATGACCGGGAAGTCATAAATTTCACCTCCATCTTTGACACATGAGGGAAGAAATGCTTAGACCACAAAGTATCCCCCAACCCAGGGTCCAGGATGAGGGAATAAAAGAATGAGCAACTGGTATAATTCTTATCTTTTCCATTTTTGCACATGGTATTCAATTATTTCTTTGACCTTTAAACAATTTTTTGAGTGCCTATTGTTAAGATTATTCAATTCTACTAAACCAGGAGGAGAGGCTAGGAGTTTAGACAAGCTGGTCTTCAGATCCTCCAGCTAGTAAGAAAGCCATTTTGCTATACGAAGTTGGGGTGTAACCAAAACCACTCTTTGTTTTTTGCTCCCCGATGAGAAATGTGTAAACTCTGCATTCAAAAGAAAGGACATTGTGATGCCTGTGAGTACTAGCGATGGTGATGATGATGTGGCTTGGGGACAATGTGAAAAAAATAGAAGCTGTTAAGCTTTAGATTTATGAAGTACTGAGAGCCCCTGCTAAAGCCCTTCGCAACCTGACAGATCCCCTGCTGTATGTACGAGCTATGCCATAGATCTCTGTCCAATGAGCGTTCGTCCAATGTTTTTATTTACTTTAGAGCATTCGTGCAATGAATCACTAATCTGAGCCTGGGGAGGTCTGCAAAAGTTGATTCCCACCACTCGGGGAAATGTTCAGAGACTTTTGGGGTCAAATTTCTTATTGAGATAAAATGCTATATTGTTGTCATTCAGTTTTCTGCAGTGGCCATATCCTGGCTGTTCTTAAGAAGGATATCATTTATGATGTTAGTCAGATGCCTGAATTTATGCAGCTCATGGTGGGGCTGCATGTAGTAGATGGTCAGTATGCTCTTATTTGGGGATGTAGTTCTCTTTTTTGTGGAAGGAAAGGAATTATTTGGAAATTGATGGCATGTGTGGGAATTCCTGGAATAATAACGACACTGAGAGTTCCATGGCAGGAACTGCTTAGTTGAAACTGCTTAGTTGTGTTCACTCAAGACTTCTGAAAAAGCATGGCAACGAGGTAGACATAATCAGACATTATATTTGTATAACACATTGCTTTATAGTGTGTACACATATTATTTTATTTAATTTAATTCTTACAACAATCCTAGGATATCATTGTTATAAATCCATTTTGTAGATGAGGAGATCAGGGAATGAAGGAGTTAACAGAAGCAACAGAATCAGGAACTGTTTTTGTTAAATTTAACTTCTTATCTTTTGTTCTTTGTGCCTCATGGCTATTTGGAGACCTTCACCCGGATTCAGGAGAAGCCATTCCTTAGTTGGATAGCCCTAAGTAAATTATTTTGCCTCATTAATCTTGATTTCCTAATCTAAATCTATGCAATCAGGTAATTAATACCTTTCTGAACAACCCACAGAAGCAGACAAAGAAAGTCTTAAGTAGAAAAGGCATCAGTGTTTCCCCTTGCCAGAAAGGTACAAAGCATACCTTCCCATGACCAATTTTCTTCTATCTGTTACTATCTTTCTGGAAGGCAGCTATGCTCACCACTATACCACCAAGCCAACAAGTTACTATCTTTCTGTAAAGTTACCCACAATCCTCTTGTGCTTTCAACCCCCGACCCCGCTCTCCCCGACTATGTCATGTTAAAAAGATAGACTAGATCTTGGACTCTTAGTTTGGGATTTTTGTAATCTCTATTAGAATCTGTCTTCCTCTTTTCCTGTGGGCATATTTCTGCATTTTTAAGTTTACCTCTGAACTCATTCCTCTGCTACATGACTTCATTCTTCTTAGATCCCTGGCCTTTATCCAATCTCAAGGGTCTACCTGGATATTTAATCCTAGATTCCATCAGTATGACCTGTTCTCTCACGGCTATTACTTCAATTTTCTGATCCTGATAAAAACCTGGTTCATGTAAGCAATCGTTGACAGTACAACCATTAATATTCACAAACTTCAGACTTTCGTTGTAGTTGGAGTACAAAAAGGTATATCTCTCTCTAAAATGGTTCTTCCCATTTGAAGAAAACCCAGGAATCTGTAGCATGAATGTTATCATTAGAATTCATTATGTCCCATATGAATAAGTCAGCCTATCTATTGCCTCCACCCGTCCCAACATACAATCAGAACACTCGGAGCAATGCTGTCTCCTCCCAAATTCAGGGACAAGGGAGTCTGCATGGAGATACCACAGATGGCAAGGGAGGTCCAGTGATGTGACTGTGGGAGATTCATTTGTAAACATCCGAGTGATAATGGCTTCCCTTCTGAATGGCTATTTTGGAACCTGTTTTTGTGAAACAAGAATGTGTTCCAGTAAATGATCTTGATTCACAAAGCACTCTCCAGTCTAGAGATTGCCAACCTTTTGGACCTCATGGACCATCAGTGGCAACAGCCAAACTGCTAACAAGCTAATAGACTAACTTGTCTCAAGAAAAGGCCAAGTTTGAGTCTAGACTTTGGTGTTTTCCATGTGTAGAGATCCAAAGGAAGGTCTATTGGTGACTTTGCAATAAACTTGTGATTTTTCTTGGTGAAAGAAGGCATATCTCTTGCTGAAATACTCGCAAGAAATCTTAACAACATGCACACACTTCAATGTAATCTGAAGAAATGTGGACACCTCCCTTATCTCAGAGCTCTCCCTATTTCCAAGAGCTGGAGAACCTGTCAACCATCCAGAGGGGTGGCCCTGAGAATTAGATGTGATCCTGTCTGGACAGGAGCTTTCTAGGAATATCGGGAGCTGCAGTCTAGTGCGGGCCTTGTAAAAGTGGGTAAATCCTTCATTCTTTTGGAATCTCAGTTTCCTCATCTGTGAAATATCAGATGAAGGAGATTGGCACAGGAGTTATTTGTGGCTTCTTCCTTTCTAAACTTTTTTACAATTTTCTGTGTTACCCTCCCTCCTTTTCCTGAAAGTGTAACTCTCTGTGTCTAGAGACCAATTCTGTGTCCCTCACCTTCCTCTGCCAAATGGGCTGCACAGAGTCTCTCCTCACCTGGGCACCCGCTAAGTAAACAGACGGTGGGCCCATCACCTGACATTGAAAAATATCAAATACAAAAGTGTAGCTTTTCTGGATTCTAAAAAGTGAGGTATTAAGACCAGCTATACAATGAAAGATTCAGTCAGGATACTACAAATTGTATTATAACTAGATTTGTCCAGTGCTTAAATTAAATTATTTCACTACTTACAGATGTCTGACATTTCACCTCTAAGTGAACTATAAGGTTGTGTAGAGTTCAAGTTTGTCTTGAACTCTTGAGGGACTGACCACACTTGTTTCACCCTCCCTTCTGTCAGCTTAGATGACCCTCTCATTGTCTCCAGTCATGTCTCAGGATGAGTCAGCTTTCACTTCTTGCAGGGTCTCTGCCCTGCAAAGCATGTGGCAGGGACATGCAGATTTCCTCTGGCAGATAAGGTTGCCACTATAGTTTCTAGGGCTTTGCTCCTGGTCCTTGTAAGCTCACTTCCTCCCCCTCCCCCCGGCTGATTTGGCTCAGCCGGATCAGCCAGATAGAGTGTTAACCCACGGACTGAAGGGTCCCAGGTTTGATTCCGGTCAAGGGCATGGACCTCTGTTGCAGACTTGATCCACAGCCCCTGTCAGGGCGTGTGCAGGAGGCAACCAATTGCTGTGTCTCTTCCACATCGATATTTCTTTCTCTGTATCTCTCACCCCACCTACCACTCTGTCTAAAAATCAATGGGAAAAATATCCTCGGGTGAGGATTAACAACAACAAAAAAGCTCCCTACATCTATCTTCCTTTCCATCTGCCTGCTTTGCTCTTTTTCCTGTTCTCTGCACATAGAGTTTCCTCCCAACTCCCCCCACCCCTTTCTCTCTCTCTCTGTCACTGCTCACACCCACACCTGGATTGCAAGACTACAAACACTTTTTCTCTGGAGTAGACATCATCATTACTGATGTCTGCACAGTGAGAAGTCTTTCCCCTATTTTGAAAAAAAGAGAACTGATCTCAGAAAGATAAGTACCCCCAGGGCACAGTAGTGGTACTTTTAACTTGGCACAATTCTGATGACAAAATTGAAGCCATCGAAGTCACTCTTATTGTCAGAGTCATGACCTATTTAAAGAGGAGTGGGCAGTGGTGAGGATGCTAATAAGGGATGGTGACGCTGAGGGACTGGCAGCAGTGGGAAGCCATAGCCACCTTCAGTCTGAGGCTGAAGGAGAGACACAGGCTACTACTGCAATGCCACAAGAACTGAAACTGCCCATGGGGTCAGACAGGGGCTGTGTCTGTAGGGAGGACAGCCACACCCAAACTGTGGTCCAGCAAACTGTGCTTCCAACTCGCTTTCCTCCCACCCTCTGAGAGCCTGTTGGTGCCCCCACCCCCCGATTGGTGAGCCTCACCAGAAGCCAGGAAGCCAGGGGATCAGAGGTTCATCCTTGAGGTTGGCCTCCTGGGCACAGAGAAGGATGAAGAGGATGAAAAATGGGCCTGGGGGTGCAAAAGTGACTATACCAGGGATTATCTGGTATAGCCACTTTTGTTTTTCAAAACTTTGCTTCTCGCCGAAACCGGTTTGGCTCAGTGGATAGAGCATTGGCCTGCAGACTGAAGGGTCCCAGGTTCGATTCTGGTCAAGGGCATGTACCTGGGTTGCGGGCATATCCCCAGTGGGAGATGTGCAGGAGGCAGCTGATCGATGTTTCTCTCTCATCAATGTTTCTAACTCTCTATCTCTCTCCCTTCCTCTCTATAGAAAATCAATAAAATATATTTAAAAAAAAACTTTGCTTCTCATTTTTCCTCCTTAGACATTTGCAATATCCAATATTTCTGAAAGGCAATGAATAGAAAGTCTAGAGTCCTAGCTCTCTTTCCTTTGAAATGAAAGCTCACGTGGCTTCCTGCAGAAATGGTTTATTCAATAGTCTTATGTTTTAAACAGTACTTTGTTGGAGAAATGAAGGAAAGAGAAGTATATGGGGCTATTACCAGAGTTTTAAACAAATTTCTACGTGCCCACCGAGAATGCTGTCTTGATGATGATTTATTATGCCTACCACTGTGGTTGATTGAAATTAGATTTCATAAAATGCCTTGAGCTTCTTGGAGGAATGTTTCTCCTTGAATCCAATGTCCTGTGTATACAGTGAAATAATGACATGCAGTATCTATGATTTCAGAACATATGCTTGTGGTTACAATTAAACATCTCAGACATTTCTATCCCAGGATTCTCTCTGACAGAAAAGATGTAAAAGCATTCAAATAAAAATAGCAG
>NW_006293779.1:11187193-11196083 GCF_000327345.1 Myotis davidii | reverse complement strand
ACAGCCCATCATCAAGGTGGAAATAATTTTGATGGCTGTGGTATATTTTCCCCTAATCTTTTTTCTCTCTCCTTATTTCTCCCTGTCTCTCCATATCTCCTATCTTACACCTTCTCTCTTCCTCTCCTTTTTAGATACAAGGACAAGCTGTTGATAACAAAGACATCTATCTATATATATAGAAGCCTAATATGCTAAGTGTCCAACTGATTGTTCAACTATAGCTCAACCAGTTGCAATGATGTGCACTGACAATCAGGGGGTAGATGCTTCAACCAGTAGGTTAGCTGGCTGCTGGGGTCCGGCAGATTGGGACTGGGCAAGATGGACTGGACACACCCTGGAGCCCTCCTGTGGTTCCTCCCTGGCTGGCCAGCCCCCATGACCCCAGTCGGGACTGGGCGAGACGGCCCCTATCAGGCCCGATTGCTGGCCAGGCCAAGAGACCCCACTGGTGCACAAATTCATGTACAGGCCCTAGTTGGTGTATAAAGTCAAGCATCCTAGATATATGCATGTTAATATTTTTTAACTATTCCATAAATTTAATTTCATATGAAATAAATTCATTTTCTAATTGGTGATTTTGATGCTTAAAATTCATACCATTAGATGTCTTAAACCTATTTACAAATCTTTTATGGTTTTTGTTTTATTTTGCTTGCCTTTTCTTCTTTTTTTTTTTCTTGATGACCATCTTTCTTTATCTGACAGTTTCATGTTTGAGTGAATCTTCTTCCCAGTCTTCTCATTTCCTGTGCAGAACTGGGTCTTACAATGGCACTTTAGTTATCTTATCTCAAAAAAATATTGGGAACATTGCAGATGCAATCTTCAAGCTATTGGCTATCAAAGGCAAGAGAAGGGTCTACATCTAAGAATTGGAGGACTACGCAGTCTTATGACCAGGAATTGTGTTGTGCAGATTTAAATTGCAACCAGCAGTGAATCAAAGTGCTAGCTTATCATGTCTTTGTCAGCATTTAAAAACGCCTTTTAACTTCAAAATAAATATGAGCAAAGGCATTACATTGAAAGATATTTTAGTTTAAGAATAAATTGGGTGTGATAAGGTGAAGGAAATCTTAAAAGTACTTAGATGGTTTACTATGAACTGAAGAAAACCGTTATTCTGGGTCCATTCTTTTATCTCTCCCAGAGAAAGTACAGTTGTCAGATACAAAAATGTATTACCTTTTTTTGAAGAAATCTTAAACTCTATGGGCTTACAAAGTCTGCACATATACATTCATTACTTTGCCTTTTGAACTATGGGAGTTTGATGTCAGTGGTCTCTGCCCACTGGAACTTAAGTGGTTTTTGTTTCTCTGATATATATCCAGGAATTCTTTAGAACTTTGAGTCAGTGAAGTTGTAAGAATATATGGCGATATATGTAGCTCCTGAGCCCCTTAGAGGGAAATAATAGATATTTTTATCTCCCAGTTATAAAACATCCCAGCTGTTTGGTCACTGAATGCTGTTTTCAAAACCCAATATATCTCTACAGTACTTACTTCTGAATAATGACTGAGTTGGTGGTATTGAGAAGCTATAAACCACATTCTCTTTACCTGTCCCAGAACTACAACCTCATCAGACTAAGATCTACTATATACATAAAAAAATTACAGTGGGATAGTTGGGCGAGAGATAGGGACAGTAGGGGATAAGAGTGGAGATTTTCCAGACTTTAAAGGTATAGTGGCAAAGGTTATGCAAGTCACAATTCTTTATCCCATTGACCTGGTGGCATCAAATCATTTTTCATCTAATTCTTTGTGTTTTGATTCCTAAATTGCATTTTCACGCCCTGCCTACTACCATCCCCTCTACCACCTCACACATATCTGATTCATAGCTTCCCTATCTTTATATATGAAAAGCCAGCAACTGTAATGGCCATAATGACCCTAATGACTGGTCGCTATGATGCCCACTGTGGCCAGCAAACTGGCCCAATAGCGGGTGGGGCTGGCCGGCCAACCTCATGGCCCCTCCCCCTGCCAGCCAGACCCCTATGTGTCCCCCACTACCCTGATCGGCCCGCAGACCCTCCCCCTGGCCAGCCCCACTCCTGATAGCCCCCCACCTTAATAGGGGGTGGGGCTGGCCAGCCAACCTCCTGCAGCCCCTCCCCCAACCTGGCCTCACTCCAGACCAGCCCCCACCCCCATCAGAGGCAGGGCCAGCCAGCCAAACCGCATGGCCCCTTCCCCAGGTTGCTGGCCCCCCATTGGCACCCCCACCCCATTTGGGGATGGGGCCAGCTGGCCCACTGCCCACAGTCCTTCCCAATGGCTGGCCCCAACCCCAATCAGGTTGGGGCACCCTGGCCAATCACCTGTGGCCCCTCCCCACAGTTGCCCAGCCCTGATGGAGACCAATCAGGGTGGGCTGGCTGGCCAACCTCCCGCCATGTCCTCCTCCCACACGCCCAGCCCTGATCTGCCCCAATTGGGGCCAGGCCAGCTGAACCCCACCCGTGCACAAATTCGTGCACTGGGCCTCTAGTTTAGATATAAACAGAAAAGTGATGTTCATATTGCTTTGGTTACAGTTGTGGCTGATGGCATGCTTTCAATAAATTCCATTTTCCTGCATCTTCTTTTATGCTGTATCCCAAGGTCTGTTTGCATCTGTACTCTGCTTGTTTGACAAGTTGGAGTGCCTTTCCCGCCCCCCGCATCTTATACGATGGTATTTGTTAGGCTCTAGCCATGTGCCTTTCTTTTAAACGTGCTGCAGATGTACTTGTGAAAATGTAAAGAAGGGCCCAGGGATTTCTGGAAGGGGCACTGACCTAAACAAACACTGTCAAATGAAACTGCACAGGACCCATTGTATCAGAATCTTAAGTCACAAACTTCACTGGTTTTCTCTTCCTGCCGAATCCCAGGCTGTTCTGTGGAGTCTTTCTTTTCCCCCTTGAATTTTCCTTGTGGAATGATGTCACCCCCAGGACGATGTCCCAATGTCCTGTCCTCCATCATAATCAGCTCTCCTGACTTCCCATCCATCCATCCTTTGTCTGTCTCACTGGGCCTGGCCTTCATAATACAGAACAGTGAGCCTTGTCATCCAGCCCTCACCAGGCAGTTCTTTCTGGTTCCCAGTTTTCTGTTTCCCTTTGATTGCCATTCAGAGGAGGCGTGGCAGAGCTTGGTGCTGGATCTCTTTTGTATTTGCTTGAAAGCATCTCTTTCAGGATTAATCTCTGTTCTGACTTCATAACCAAGCAGACACTTCCATGAACACCCTGTTTTCATACCCATGTTTTCCATTGATTCACAATTCTGTATTTCATTGATCTACTGGCGCAAAATCATGGTCAATTAATGTTGTATTGGTCTTTATAATCACTGAGCGTCCCATTCACAAACTGTCTGCATCTTCTGTTCTCTTCAGCTGAAAGGTGAGCTCTGGAGAGCAGAGGTCCGTGTACTTAATAGTTGCATGGTGTCAGTCAAACTGCCTGGCATATGACAGTCATTTCTGAATCCCATGCCTGCTTCTATATCCACTCTGTGCTTGCTTTAATAGGATCCCTGGGAGGGGTTCATTCGACACATATTTCAGAGGAAGAGAAAAGATAGAGCAAGTTATTGTTCACAGAGTCAGAGAACTAGGGAAGAGTAGAGCCAGGATTCAGACTTAGGCTCATGGCTCCTAGTTCAATGCTTCTTCCACTCCACAGTCCAGATCCTCATCAAAAGTCTTGGCTCAAACTTATGATGTTAGAATTCTTCCCTGTAGGAGAAATGCCTTTGTATGGAATCACTTCTGGATGGATTTTGAACCCTTTGGGCTGGGAAGGTGGGATAGGACTGAAACCAAGAGAAAACCTGGCTTTCCCGCATAAAACACTGAGCAGGATTTTGGTTTGCGTGTGATGCCCCTTGCCCCCAAAATATGACTATATTTTGCAAGAAGTGGGGAGGCATTAGACATAAATACAAGTGAAAAATTCCCAAAGGGAGGTTTGGCAGAAGGACTTTTATTTTTTATTAATCCTCTGCCAGGGTTCTTGTCCCAGCATTAAGAAGGGTTCAGGAAACTGGAGAAGGCTGTGTGTAGATTAAATAGGAGTCCGGAGACGAAGCATAATTTTGAAAGGCATTTGGGGGTCAGAGGAGCCTAATTAAAGGAGCTAAGATCTAAGTTTTCAGTTCTCAGGTCTCCCTGTCCCAGGACCCCATGCTTTTTATCAACACAACTTGTCCTCAGGTGAGGCAGAGATATACACTTCAAAGGGTATACACAACCATGGTCAGAATGGGGGAACTAGCCTACGGCTGTTCAGGTATTTGGCCAGTAGGAGACAAAAACATGTAAATTCAGATGCCCTTTAGCTGTCTGGCAGCCAAGAAATCAATTTAATGTATCCTATTCAGGTTTGGGGAAATGCCTTCAGCCATTCCCAGATGCTGCCCTGCTGTCATGCTGGAATTGGTCTCCGGCAATCCTCATCTGAGTATACTTTTTTTCCATTGATTTTCAAAGAGTAGAAGGGAGAGGAAGAGACACACAGAGAGAAACATCTATGTGAGAGAGATACATTGATAGGTTGCCTCCCACACACACCCCGACCAGGGCCAGGGAATGAGCCTGCAACTGAGTTATGTGTCCTGGACTGGAATCGAAACCATGACCCTTCAGTCTGTAGGCTGATGCTCTAACCACTGAGAAATGGGCTAGGGTGGCAGGAGGACTTGTACAAAATAGGAAGATTTAAACTTTTCTGTCCAGAGTTTCTCATCTGCGTTGTCTGTGATCTCCTAGTTTCGGTCCAGCTGTTTAATAAAATTTGACTACATATCATTGTCTCAAGTGCTCGATTTTGAAGGGATCAGTGAAAAATGGTGATACATTTTGAGTCAGTGGGGCAGAGAGAAGAGATGAGCTGCAGTGAAGAACAGCAGGGGATAGACAAGAAGTCAGTGGGGGGAGGTTCAGAAAGACAAGGAGACAGGAATAAGAGGTGGCTGAGAATGTCAGCCCTGGGGATGGATGCACCAGTGTCTTGGGGTGAACACTGCACCTCCCCAGGTTAAAACCAATTTTATGTAGATCCACAAGGTCAGGATGACTTCATTTAATGTTTGTGCATTAATAGAGTTACAGTAGCCCTCCCTACATTTTCAGAAGGAGGAACAGTAGGTGGATAATAAAGGGAGCATTGTGTTTTTGGAAAAATAAACAAATAAGCAAACCCCAAATATAGTCTATAATTTGGGGGAGGAAAATGTAGACAGCTGAAAGCTTTCCCAATGATGACAGTTGAACCATCTGCTGAAGAGCAAATTTGATGGCATTGAAAATGCACGGGCTTTCTCTGCATCGTAGGCATATGGAAGCTCTATATGCCTCTTAGCAAATTCTAGGCTTCAGTCTCTTATTAAGAAATGTGGTAATTTCTGAAACAAAACCCCATTATCTTCTAATTTGGCTGTTTATCTGAATAACAGAATGGAAAGGGGGCTGAAGGCAGGCAGAGCTGCAGAGCATCTGTGCATGACTGCTTGTGTTTTTCGGCCAATCAGGATCATGGGATTGAGATCCTGTGGGGGCTGACAAGGGCACTAGTGAGCTAAGAACTGCAGATCCATTCATTGTTGTGGGAGTGATTCATAGTGCCTTTCTGTGCCTTCATTCACAGAAGCTGAGGTTGTGGGTCCGGGTGATTTGCATAGCCCTTGAGGGACATTGCTGGAGAGACCAAATCACTGCTCTAAACCACAATGGCAACATGGCTCTTCCATCAGGGATTGATGTAACCAGACCAGTGAGTTCTCATTCCCTTTGAAATGAGTGATGCTGCTGGCTCCCCCACCGCCATCACTGTTGTCTTCACTTCCACTATGACCCGCTACTGCTGATTGTCAGAAGGCACTGAGGCTAGGGGCTTCCACACAACATCTCTCTTAATCCTTTCCAAAACACTATGGGTTTGGCACTGCCAATACCCCAATTTTACATGTGAGAAATGCAAGATTCAGAAATATAAAGTACTCATTTCTCATCTGAGTGGACTGGTGAGGGAAATAAAAGGAAATTAGCATAAAATTGGAGGGGAAGTATTGAATAATAGCTTAAAGTAAGGGCTTTCTCATCAGACAAATCTGAGTTGGAAGCCTGGCTCTGTAGCCTCTGTGAGGTTGGGCAAGTCACTGGTCTCTGACGCTCAGGTCCTCCATCTGAACAACAAGGATAATAATTTTCCCTATTCTAGGTCTTCTACATTGCAAGTGATCAAGAAATGCTCTCCAGTTTTCTTGCTATTATTAATGGCTATTATTTTTCTACTTACATATCAAAAAGACTTGCCATATTGCTCCCTACAGAGTAAAATGGTTTTTAAGGTAGTGCTTGCCTTTAAAGGTCCCCAAAATTTGAGGAGAAAGTTGCTTTGGAAGCACATTATTTTTCCAGATTGGGGGTGATGGCGGTAAATGGCCAAATGGTCAGGCCTCAGTCCCACTGAGTTTCGCTCTTTTGATCTCTGCTTTTATGACCAGTGTTGTTACTCCATAATACAGATGACACTGACTGGAGTTTATTACAAAAGGAACATTAACAACTACACTACCAGTTATCCATGGCTGTGTAACTAAATACCCCAAATTTAGGATTTAAAATCAAACTCTTTATTATTGTTGAGGATTTTGTGGTTTTTCTGCTGGTTCCTCCTGAGCTCACTCTTATGATTCGGTAGGTGGCCAATGGAATTGCTGGTGAAGTATGGTAGCAATCATCTCAGGTAGAAACTATAGTTTAACTTTAACCCTGCTGTTTGGCTTCTGTACTTATTTGCTTTGTTTAACAATAGAAAAGTTATTTTGATTTTCTGAATTATAGAAATCATCCCACTCAATTAAATACCCTATTGATTGTAATGTGAAATCCCATTTGTTGTGGTCATACTGGTCTTAAAAAGCACATTTTCCTTTACCTGGGAAGGACAGCACAATTATCCCAAGGTCAGAGGGCTCCAGTTAACGTGTCCCTGTTGACTCAGTGTTCCGGAGACCCCAAAACTGTGACTTAGATAACATACTTAAGTCTGACCAGGTTCCTCATTCCAAACCTGGAGATGTAATCAATACCTTTGTGAACTTTGCCTATATAAGTCTGGTTTTGCCACCATCTTATCACTATGAGATTTGGGGAATGGCCCCTCATAGTCCTGAATTGCAATAAATGCGACTCTTTAATTCGACTTCTTGAGGTGTCCTTCTGTGATTCACAGGGTACGTTACAACACTGGAAAGTCCAAGATGACCTGGCACAGATGTGTGGGAGCTGGTGCTGGCTGTCAGCCTGGGTACTTACTTGGTGACCCTCCACATGACTTTTCATCCTCCAGTAGGCCACTCCAGTTTCCTTTCAGCATGGCTGTTTCAAAGCCCAGTTCCAGAGGACAAGCCCCACTGTGTAGACACTCATCATGCCTCTGCTGGAGTCATGTTTGTTCATAGCCCATTGGACAAATCAAGTCACATGGCCAAACTCAGTGGAGTTGACTTAGACTCCGCCCCTTGATGGGAAAAGGATGAAAGAATTTGTGGTAATTTTTAATCCATTGCAATTACAAATATAACACATAAAAATACAGGGAAGGCACCTATAAGATGCCTTTAAAATCAGGCCAGTCCATCCAAGAGTATTTCTAGACAAAGACATTTCTGCAGGGATGGATTTGGGCTCAGTTCATGGAGTGTAGTCCCGGGCACCAAAAGGGGGCAGGACAGTTAACAAGAGTATGTGCTCCCTTGAGGTGGTTACACCTGAGAGGGGTCTGGAAAAGATTACTTTTGACATTTCAAAGGTATGTTCACGTAGATCAGTAATGGCGAACCCTTGGGCTCGGCGTGTCAGCATTTTGAAAAAACCTAACTTAACTCTGGTGCCGTGTCACATATAGAAATTTTTTGATATTTGCAACCATAGTAAAACAAAGACTTATATTTTTGATATTTAGTTTATATATTTAAATGCCATTTAACAAAGAAAAATAAAAAAAATGAGTTCGCGTGTCACCTCTGACACACGTGTCATAGGTTCACCATCACTGCCCTAGACCCTATTCAGGGGACCATTTTACCTCTGTAGTGCCTATCCCCCACTCCCAAGTTCCCCAGACTTATAACTTGCTTTCAGGACTAAGGAACATAACGTGATTGACTGAGCTATTAATGCTATGATAACATTTGCTAGTTGAAATTGCAATGCAATTATTGCTTTTTCTTGATCCTGTTAATATTTTGGAGACTACATTTAGCTTTATTTTAATTAATAGAGAAATGTAAGTATTCATTGTAGAAATGGTTTATTATTATACTTGCTCTTGCCTATTATGCCTTTTAAAATAACATTATAAAGTAGGCATTTTTCCAAATCTCTCTATATAAGTGGTTATATAAATGTTAACATATTTAACATAGTATATATAACAAATATTTCATATTTGAAATAATTGACTAATATTCCATTTGTGTAATGCTGCTAAAATGTATTTAACCAATTCCCTAATGGTGAATATTTAGGTTGTTGGCATTTTTTAAATGATAACAAACCATGTTGCAATGAATACCGTTTTACATATAACTTAACACACTTATTATGATTACTTCCTTAGGATACATTCCTAGAAGTGGGGCACTGGGCCAAAGGATATATACAATTTATAAAACTGCTTTTATCATCTTGTCCATCAAATAATGCTATGGACTTATACTCCCAAGAATTATGTAAAAGGACAAGAATACTCCTTTCCTCCCAGCTTTGATATGATTTTCTTGAAACCCAAATTATTTTTTGTCTTGTTTTCCAAGGGAAGAAGTGAAGAACTAAAAGTTAAGTATTTCCCACCCAGGGAAATATTTAAACC
>NW_006293779.1:11184811-11187167 GCF_000327345.1 Myotis davidii | reverse complement strand
AGTAACAATGAAATTGGGGGTCACCACAACATGAGGAACTGTATTAAAGGGTCGCGGCATTAGGAAGGTTGAGAACCACTGCAAATTAAACCACTTAGTTCTGACAGCCTGAGGGCCGCCCTGCTGAGAATACCACAGCCAGGACTCCCTGGAGATAGAGAGGCCAGTGAAGTGAGAAAGGCCTTAGAACATAAAGCCCAGGCCCCTTTGCTCTCCCAATAGCAGCCTATTCCCTGCAGTTCAGGCCTCATGGAGGGGCCTCCAAGGCCAGGCTCTGTTGACACCTGCCCTCTGCAGAAGGACCCTCTCCTGGCGGCTGGAAATTCTCCAAAGCTCACTCACCTCCCTCGTCATCCTGGGAAGACCATAGGCCCTTGCTTACCTGGCCTCCTGTGGGTTAGCCACCATGTCCACGGAGACTTGATCAGTGCTCAGGCTTTGGGACTGATAGAACCCGGCAAGGAAAAGTCCTTCTTTGTCCTCTGACAAATATTCCAGGAACCCAGCCTGGACTCGACTTTTCCTTCCACTTAAACCCCAAACTCCCTCATGTACTCATCGCTTTCCCCAATAACTTTCTTTTAGTTGCACGGAGAACTGCCACAGAACATAATTGAAGGTATCTTGGCATTTTGCAACTCTTTCCAAATAGTACTAGGAAAGGCCTCTTATCTCTGTTATGCTCTGAGTGTCCAATGAATGTCTGACGTAACTGCAGGGAGTATTTTATGAAGCGCTCCGCCTGGGATCTTAGTTCCAGGAGAATGCACGCGCTGGGGCTTCGGGTATATATTGTGGAGCCTCAACCGCTTTATTTCTATAATCCTTAGGAAATAGAGGACTAAGTTTGCTTCTCTAGACCAGGGGGAACTGTTGCGGGAGCATCGGTAACTCAGGCCATCCCCTTTGGTGACCCTTCGGTAAGGTGAGGGCCTTCTAATAGTCTGAATATAGAATTAAACCTTTGTAATAATAATAATGTCTGATTTCTTCACACTTGAATGCAACATGTTATGATTTTTTTGTTTCCATGATTCATCCATGTCAGAGCAGGAGGTGACCTTAGAAATGCATCTTCTCATTCAAATCCCTCACTTGGAGAAGCTTCAGCTCAGAGAAAGGACGTGAGTTGCCTAAGGTTGCATATTTCCTGTTGGTACCAGGCTCTGGCCCAAAGTGAGAGCCTTCTGACTTGGGGTGAGAGGTATTTCTCCGCCTCCTTTTTCAAGCTCTTTGGTGATTCATTTTGAGCCTACTTCTAGGTAATCCTCAGGCATCAGGCACGCACTCATCGCTTTACACATCAAATCCTTAAACAATCCTAACAGTACTTTCATCCTCATTTACAAGTAAGAACAGGTTTTGGAAAGGTTTTATAAGTTTCCCAATATGATGTCTTAGTTTTTCGTATGGCTTCCGTAACAAATTACCACACACTTAGTGTGTTTCAATCAACTGGTATGTCTTAAGACAAATCTATCATCTTACGGTTTAGTAGCTTATAAGTTGGAAATGGGCTAAAATCAGGATGCTGACAGCACCATGTTCCTTTCTGGAGGCCTCCTGTGAGAATCTGTTTTCTTGCTCTCACTAGCTGCTAGAGGCCGTCCACAGTCCTTGGCTTATGGGCCCCTTTGTCTATCTTCAGAGCCAGGAACAATGAGCTCTCCCATTGCATCTCTCTGAAGCTTCCTCTCTCATCTAACTCTCTCCGGCCACAGCCAGGCAAGGTTCTCTGCTTTTAAGGATTCATGCAGTTAGCCTGGGCTCACTCAGATAATTTAGGGTAATCTCCCATCCTCAAGGTTAGTAATCCAGTTGCAAAGCTGAATCCTTTTATCATGTAAGGTTAGAACACGAACAGATTTGGAGAAGGTGTCATTATTCTGCCTACCACTGTATACCCCCTGGTCCTCAATGATACCTATCTGTCCCGCATGCAAAATGCATCCTTTTTTTCCTCAAGGTCCCCAAAGTCTCAGCCCATTCCATGAAAGAGGCTGGTATGTGATGAGGCTAGGTCTCTGGTTCCCAAAACCTCTTGACTGCTCGTCAACAGCACAGGCTGCCAGGTTGCTCCAACATGGGGAGGTGATTCTATTACTGATTAGCATGAGCTCTTCAAATTGCAGAAAGTTCAACTGTAAGCTCAGTGAAGGCAGAAAGACCATCTATTTCAGTGGTTCTCAACCTTCTGGCCCTTTAAATACAGTTCCTCATGTTGTGACCCAACCATAAGATTATTTTCATTACTACTTTATAACTGTAATGTTGCTACTGTTATGAGTCGTCATGTAAATATCTGATATGCAGGATGTATGTAGGCAACCCCTGTGATAGGGTCGTTAGACCTCCA
>NW_006293779.1:11171936-11184217 GCF_000327345.1 Myotis davidii | reverse complement strand
TCAATCAAAATTATTAAAAATAAGTTGTCATTTACTCAAAAGCACTGTCCACATGTTTTGTACTAAATGCATTATTAAAAACAAATGCATTATTAAATACATCCCTTACAATAAGAAAACCTAAGCTTCTTCAATTGTATCTTGACTATTATAAACAGCGCTGAGCACGGCCACACTTAGTTGCTCCTGAAGTAAACATGTCAAGCTTGTTTGCCTTTCTCTTCCCAAACAATTTAAGAACAAGGAGACATTCATTCTTAATCTTTACAAAATCCTGGTATTCGGTTTAATTTATCAGCATCATTGTTTTGATGTTATTCAGAACCATGCATTTTAAACAAATTATCTTTATTGTTGAAAGTATTACAGATGTCCCCTTATTTTCCCCATTTACCCCTCCAACCATGTACCCACTCCAACCCCCCCTCCAAAGCCTTCACCGCACTATTGTCTGCATCCATGGGTTATGAAAAAAAGCATATAAATTCTTTGGTTAATCTTTTTCCACTCCTTCCTCCCCCCTTCCTTCCTTCTGAGAGTCATCAGTCTGTTCCATGCTTCCATGTCTCTGGATCTATTTTGTTCATCAGTTTATTTTGTTTATTAGATGCAGTTTTTTTATGTCCTACAAGTCATTTAGAAATAGTAATTTAACCCTCAATCCATCAGTGTACTCCTAAAGAGGCAAGTCAGTTTCCCATGACAAATAAAGCTTAATATGCTGCTCTATACACAGTGGGCTGGTAAACAAAGGGAGAAAAGGAATTTCTTATCAGCTTTTTAGCGTTTGTGGGCGGTTTAAAAATCAATGACAGAAATGCATTTCTGGATATATGTACACAACATGTGCACTGTTGCAAATATAAAGGGCTTAAACAATAAAACTTAATTTGGAAATTGTGTCAATAACTCACATGCTTGATGGAAGATTCCACGTTCCTTAGACAAAGGAATGTTGCATCATTAGAGAAAGCCTATCATTCAGTTTTAGTCACACGCTTGGTTTCTAGTGGGCCAGGGAGGGGAGCTCCGACCTCGGCTTCATTCTTGTCTCCTGTTCTCTAGCCCAATGTTTCTTCCCCGTAAGACTCATTGACCTACCTGTTGTGGTTTTAAAAGTGCAGATTCCAAACCTGAGTCAGAATCTCCAAGCTGGAGCTCCAGGAATCTGCATTTTTAAGAAGAATTACAGGTAATTATTATGCACGGTAGTATCTGAAATATTTGATCTGAGGATCTTGCCAATATTTGGAAGATTTATCATGGACCCCAGATTAGTTAACATCCCACAAAAAAGTGTTCCAAAGCAGTATTTCTTAAGCTTCAATGTGTATCCAAAGTCACGTGGGATCTCATTAAGATGCGGACTCTGGTTTTGGAGGTCTGGAGAGGAGCCTGCATTTCTGCTTTCTAACAAGCCCCTTGATGCTGCTGGTCCATGGACCGCACTTGGACTTATAGGGCTTCCAAGCATATCCCTGAGATGCTGGAGGATCAGAGCACCCCCAGAGGACAGCGCTACACCAAAGATCGTCCTCTGCAAATGCACTTGCAGTTGGAGTGGGGGAGCAAGGGTGCTTCTGGGACCTGGGCTAGGTGTAGGGGTCTACAGGGAGGTCCTCTTGGGACTTGGAGAATGGAGTCAAGGAAGGGCAAAAAGTCACCGTAGAGAGGGCAGAGTGGTAGAAACTGGGAATATAGCCATTTGGGAAGTCTGCTTGGTCACAAATATAGGGGTCATAGTACTGAAACATAGAAGCAGTGGAAATAGAAACTGAAGATGGAGAGCAAAGTCAACATGTCTCAGAAGAATAGGAGGCAGAATCTGGGGGTTCCCTGAGGGCTGAGGGGCAGCTGCTGAGAATGCTTGTAGATTGCCTGCACCTTGCTTCTGGTGGGGAGCAAGCCATGTGAATTTTATATTCTCAGTGTAATCCTGGATGTATAATGTTTATATTTTTATGGGGCTATACATTAATTTTTTAAATGATCTATTCTAATTACATGGAACAGTTCTCAAACTGAATATGGCCAGGAATCACCCAGGCAACTTGTTAGAATGAGGGTCCTAGACTCTAGCATCTGACATTCTGTCTCCAGTAGGTCTGGGATGGATCTGGGTATCTGGATTTTCATTAAACACTCCAGGGTTTTACGATGCTGGTGGTCTGTTGTCACATTGGCAAAAAGGGGATCTGCAACGATGAACTCATCAATGTGATGATTTGGCCTTTCACGGATTAAAATTCAAAGCATTATTTAAATGTAGTATTGGGTATCTGGAATGATGCAGAGTAGAAATGAGATGAAATGAAATAAACAGTATTGATTGTGTCATTACTAGCAGTGTTAATTGGTCAGTTCTTCCTCTTATACCTTAGTTTGTCTGTAAGAATTCTCCTATGTAATAATAACTACTGGATGTGTGTGTGTGTGTGTGTGTGTGTGTGTGCGCGTGTGTATGTGATTTTATCATTCTACAGTTAGCAAATGTTTTCTATACCCATTGTCTCACTCCTCAGAACAATCTCGTAGGGTAGGTAATGTTATTTGGCCTCATTTTACATATGAAGAATCAGACTCTGAGAATCTAAGAAATTTATACAAGATCACATAACAGATGGGCTCTGATCTCAGATCCTATACTCTGACCACCATATCGAGGTGCCCTATGGGTATTTTCTCTCCTAATAAGCATGGGGTAATGTGAGTTTTGTGTCCCTGGGGCTGGTTTTTCTATGCAAAGGGGATTATTTAGAAGTAACTCTGGTTTCAGATATTAATACCTAATTTTTTATAGTTACAATTTCCAAACCTAGTTTTTCCTTAACTTTTAAGTTTATTTACAAATATTATTATACTGTTTATATATTTAGTATATTTAACAATCAATTTGAGTTTTAACAACTTAATTACATTCCCTGATATTTCAAACTGTATTTATGGATTTAATATATCTGGTTTTATTTAGAAATACATCAGTTGTCTGACTGACAAATAAAACCTTCTTAAGTACTTAAATAACTTATAATTTAATAAATAAAACTATAATTATGGTGACCTTGAATTCTATTAAATATTCCAATGCTGTAATTTCCAAATTTGGAAATTTTTCAGTTTTAAAAGGTCTAAATTAATTATTTACTTATGCATTTTAAATGGAATTACAAACCTCATCTGCAAGGAAATGGGCCAAATTTTAAAATATTACAGAATGTCTCTTAAATATAAAAATGTTAAAAATGTAATTTTCTTATGAATTATCATAATTCATTCTGTTTTCTAGGTTAAAAGCTTTATATCCACTAATTAAACAATTACATCATCCTAAGCTCACTTGGGAGATACCTTTCGAAGTAGTAAAGTTGTACAATAAAAGATTTTGGCCCCAAAACCAATTGGATATTTTGTTAGTGACAATATCTAGTCCTGGCTCTATTTATATCTGTAATGAGGCCTCCATAATTTAGAGTTGGTCACACAGCTCTCATTCCTTATAAAGTATACTTGACTTAGTTCTACTGGCCACTCAAGTAAATCTTCACCACCACTTAGGTGAAATTTTGCATTTTGGGCTCTTAAGACATGAAAACATCTTCTAGTCTAATTCAAAAGATCTTTAAACATGACCCAATTTAATTATTCTTGTTTCTTCTTTCGAATATTTGGGGTCAAGTTTTTTTCTGGGTATTAAAATTATTTTTGACTACATTTTAGTTACCTTTCTTGACTGTGTCTGACTGGTAACTCCAAATTTTAAGATCATTGTCCAGGGTATTGGATACCAATCAATAAAATGATAGGAACTGGATATGTGGAGATGTTAATACCACCTCTGTTACTGGAGAAGCTGGATTGGAGAACCAAGCTTGGGGCTGCGACTCTGCTTCCTCCCAGTCGCCCTTCTCAGACTCTTCCCCGTCCAGACCTTGGGAAGCCCCATCAGGGAGAGTCAGAGAAGCAGAGTCTTGCTCAACTGCTCAACTGGCTGATTGAAATGGGGTTTCAGAGCCTCTGGAGCAGGAAAGAGAGGAAGATCACAAATGCATATTGCTTTTAAATACCAACTCCCCCAGGCTAGAAATGTGGCACTCACCAAAGAGACACACATTCCTCCAGAAAAGCCAAGCATTTTACTCTAGGGAAGAATTCCACTCATAGAAATAAAGGGACAAGGGCATTGCTAATCGCTCTAAAAGTTCTGAGTTCATCAAATAAAAAAAATAGTTATTAAACTGCTTTGAAAATTAGAAAGCTTTACTCAACTGCAAGTTAACATTGATTATTATGTCTACAGGGCTGTGTGTGTTGAAATTGTGTCATAAAAATTATTCAGATCGAATTCTTTACTGGCAAGAGCTATTTACTGTTTTGTATGCCTTGAGTGACAATTTTCATATATTGGCATAAACAAAATAGAACAGGAGAGATAAAGATATTGGACGGGTTGGGAAGCCTATTTATTGCAATGACAACAATATGAGGTATTTGGATTATCAATGACATTTCTGCTCCAATAGTGTGGCTAACTGAGAGTGACTGGAAGTTTTTAGTCAGTTATGCTTTTTAATATTCAGGATTGCCATAAATCAGTGGGATTGCCCTTCTTGTCTGACTCACTGTTAATTGTATGGGGTTGATGGGTCTTTGGGGAGTTGAGTGAAGGTGGTTTTCTTTAGGATTCCAGATCTCGAGTTCTTTGCAAAATGTCTGCATTTTAACTTTGTGCTGGATCTACAACAGGCCTCCCTGACTTGGCTTGGCTAGCATTGAAATGCCACTACCTCTTTGTAATCACTGGTCTGAGCCACAAGCCTCTTTCTTCTGGACAATCACAATAGCCTCCTGCCTGGCAGGCATAGCTCAGTGGTTGACCAGGAGGTCACGGTTCGATTACCTGTCAGGGCACATGCCCGGGTTGCAGGCTTGATCCCCAGTAGGGAGCATGCAGGAGGCAGCCAATCAATGATTCTCTCTCATCATTGATGTTTCTGTTTCTCTCTCCCTCTCCCTTTCTCTCTGAAATAATATATATATATTTTAAACAAACAAACAAATAAAACCAGAATAGCCTCCTAACTGGTCTCCCTGCTTCTACTCTATTTCTCACTCAGAAACCAGAATAATTACTTTAAAATAGAAATCAGAATGTCACTGATCTGCTAAAAAAAACAAAACAAAAAACAAAACAACCCTCCAAATCTTTGTCCTCAAATATCAAAATCCTTACTTAATGTGACTTATAAACCCTATGCACTCTGGTCTCTGGCTACCTCCCTATTCTCATCTCCCACTATTCTCTTTGCTTACTTTTTTCCAGTCACACCAGCTCACTTACACTTCCTACAACATGATGAATATGCTTTGTACTATTGTCCTCTCTTGCCCCAGAGATTATGGCATCTCAGTCT
This sequence comes from Myotis davidii, assembly GCF_000327345.1. Classification (NCBI taxonomy): domain Eukaryota; kingdom Metazoa; phylum Chordata; class Mammalia; order Chiroptera; family Vespertilionidae; genus Myotis; species Myotis davidii. The sequence continues at coordinate 11,178,806 of NW_006293779.1, read as the reverse complement.
CTATTCAAATGACCCTTCACCAGAAAGACCCGCTGCATGGGTGAATTGTGCCTGCCCCTGATTCATACGTTGAAGCTCTAATCCCCAGTACTTCTGACTGTAACTGTTTGGTGAAATAAGGCCTTTAAAACAGTAATTAAGTTAAAATGAGTCCTAATTTGATTGGACTGATGTCTTTATAAGAAGACATTTGGACAAAAAGACACCAGGGATACATGTACATGGAAACCGACCATGTGCAGACACTGTGAGAAGGTGGCCATCTATAAGCCAAGGAAGGAGGTGCTAGAGCAAACCAACCCTGAAGCACCTTGACCTTGGGCTTCTAGCCTCTAAAACGGAGAGACAATACATTTCTGTTGTTTAAGCCACCCAGTCTGTGGTATTTTTGTCATAGCAGCCTGAACATTATATCATGTATGTATTTCCCTTTTCATCGATTTTCTGTTCCCCTACTTATATGTAAGCTCCATGAAGACAGGAACGTTGTTCCTGTGGCTTTGTCTGGTTTATTGTTTTCCTCCAGTAAAGGAAAGTTTGCCTGAAAAGGCATCTTTCACTTGGTCCTAGGTACTGTGCATCTATCTCTATAGGTATGGTTGAAGTTTATATTTTCAGCTATTTTCCTGACACTTGAACTGCACAGTCTGCCTAATCCTTCTCCTGTGAGTGAGGCTGAAGGTTCTCAGACAAATGCAGCCAACGTTTGTCCAGCCAAGGAGACACAAGGCACAAAACAAAGCGCTAATCAATACCTTTGCCTAGCTCTGCTGAAAACTTGCCATTTTGATGTTCCAAAGGCTGTGTTCATTCGAATAGCTGAGTGGTGATGCCCCACACAGAATGGGATCCATCTGTAGGGCTTGCCAGATTTAGACGATATGGGTGATTGGGTTATTCCCTGTAATGGAAGCTTGGGCAAGGGCCAGGAATTTGTGCAAACTCTATAGAATGGCATCAGGGCCTTCCCCAAACTGCCTCCAAGCCTGGTCTCCCACAGTTCTATTTGAAGCTTCCGTTTCACAATCAACAGAGTGGCCTTACTGGGCTTCCTGCTTCCTGAGCACACCCTTGACTTTCCCATGTCTGGTTCCTTTTTAAGATCAGAAGTTGGGTGAGGACAGTATCATACCTTAAGAGCCACTGTGGAAATCTTCCATGCATTACAGACTGAGGCTTTAGAAACGCTCCGTAACCAGCTCACATCGCCCAACTAATAAATTGTAGCATCAAGATCTGAACTCAGGTCTTTTAAAACCACCTCACAGTTATTACACTTACACTTAATTGTTAAAAGATTATGGGACTGAGAACCAGCCCTGAGCTCATGGACAGGGGTAGAGTTGAGCTTTGCCAGAGCTCTCTTTTCTCTCCTTAATGGTTCTTTCCTCAGACTACATCTGCACCAGGTTCCCATTTTCTTTAGTCCTTGGCTTTGTCGATATGTAAAGCCATTTAACATTAATTAAATTGATTCTTATCTTCAAATAGGTCCTGGATAATGCATTTGCTGTTGCCAAAGGAGCTTCCCCAAAGGCATGTCAATGATATATTAGTTTTCCATTGTCCTTTTTCTTTTGGTCTCATATCCTAGGTCTTCCATTCTCAGGAACAATAATTGTGGCTTTTTATGATGACATAGAAAGAAGCAAAATATTCCATCCTTCCAGAGAGATGGAACCCCCATTAGGCTCTAGTGACAATGCTGTAGGCTTTGTCCTTTCTCTGAGAGCTTTTCTGAGACAAAGCTGGGACCTTGGTACTGAATTCACAGTCAGACATTATGACTGTTGAGACACTATCTTCCAGGGTGATGGATGGGAGCCCAGGTTACTGCCATTATGCAAAATGAAAAGGAAATTATAAATCCTGAACAGCTTGTGAACCCAATTTTATTTTATTTTGTGCTAAAGTGCCTTCGTATCATTATGTGAAACAATAAAACCTATTGTACGCCCTAATTTGAATCTCTTCTTTATTATGAACATCCTCGGGGGTATTACGGAACTGTTTTGGTGTTCCATGTGTCACCTTCTTGAATTCTTCCATCTGTAAAATGAGACTGGGCCTTTACGATCTGTGAATAAAAGATGTGATGAGATGTAACTATCAGATCATGAGGACTTGAGGACTTTTCTCTGCAAACTCAAAACACTAGCAAGTCCAGCTTTGAGAGCTTCCCTTTGTAGTGTGCTGGGAAAACAAACAGACCACAGTGTGGCTGGAGATGGTGAAATATTATTAGCACAGATGGTTTGGCTGATAGCACCCAGTAAAAAGATGGAGCACTGAAGAGAACTGGGACCCTCAGGCTAGTTAACAGCTACTTCTTCATCGTCGTGTTAAACCTGATGGGTTTCCTCGATTCTGCTAAATCATTGTAGGAACTTCTTGAACCCAACAGTGAGGCAGGGCATCTGCAGGCAGAAGCAGACGTGGTTCAATGAATGCCTGCTTGAATTCATGGGAAGCCCATCAGGAAGGTCCAACAGCTGAGTCTGGGCAGGGGTAGGCAGGTTCACTTTAACTGCTAATCCTTCCCTTTAGTTAGTGGCATGTTGGCCTGAAATGACTCCTCACTTTTGTGTGGCCTGGTTTGGGGCTCGTGCCCATTGTGTCTTGGGTATGGAGGATGTGGCATTATTGATTCTGGCTCTGCCATCAACATTAATGAGTCTTCTGCAATCTGGGCATGAATTTTCCTATGATAAGGATTTTGGACTAGGAAATCTCCAAGGCCCATCCTATTACTAAAATGTTGGGATATTCTGACAAAACTCTTCTTTGTGACATTTAATAATAAAATCATTTTATTGTCAGCATTTAATAATAAAATCCCCCATGGTGAACACTGATGAGTGTCCCATCTGGGACGTAAATATATCAGAGGAAATCCACACATTTATATTCTTTAGTCCTCTCTCATTCTTATTTTTTAAAAAATATATTTTTATTAATTTCAGTGAGGAAGAGAGAGGGAGAGAGAGAAAGAAACATCAATGATGAGAGAGAATCATTGATAGGCTGCCTCCTGCCTGTCCCCTACTGGGAATTGAGCCTGCAACCAGGCATGTGCCCTGACCAGGAATCAAACAGTGATCTCCTGGTTCATAGGTCGATGCTCAACCACTGAGCTACCCTGGCCAGGATACCTCATTCTTTAGCTCCCTCTCTCCTTTCTTCCTTTCTTCTTCTCCTCCTCCTCCTCCTCCTCCTCTTCTTCCTTCTCCTCCTCCTCTTCTACAAATACTCATTCATTTTTCTTTTTTAGCTAATCTGATCTATAAGATGCAGCTCGCAAACCTCCACTTTCCTTTCTCTCTTCTCACTTTAAATACATTTCCTTTTACCTCAAAAAAGAAATTGGAATCATTGTAAGAGGACATTTTACAACTTCTTTCCATCAAATTTAAAAACTCATCTGCATTTGTCCTGTCCTTTCTCCTTTATTTCAGTTGCAATACAAGTGTCCTTTCTACTAAGATCAAGGCCTCCATCACTGCTCTGCTGCAGCACCTGGGAAGCTTCCCCTCAGATTGTCCTCTTTTCTCTCCAGCATATCCGGCCTTTCCTTCCCATCAACACTTCACCGTGCCCAAGCTTTTCCCATCTTAACACAAAAGGATACTCTTTAAAAACAACCTTCCCATGAGCCTACTTTGCCAGCTTGTTAGCACACTCTCTCTTTTCATATCCTCAGACACCTTCTCTAAAGAATTACCTACACTCACAGCACCTATTTCCTTACTTCTGAAGTACTCCTCATCTCCTGCCAATCTGACTTCCACCCCCATCATTAACCGGAACCTTCTTTAGTTAAATTACTGTGGCCCTCCATGCCACTTATTTCTCGTTCTTCCTACCAGTCACATCCTCAGCAAAAGCACCACAAGCTCATCTGGGACTCTGTATGGTATTTTACTGGTCAGCTCACCTCTATTCTTTTCTCTGCTCCCCAATCCATTCTCCATCCTGCAGCCAGGGTTTTGGAGATGTCAGAGAAGGTGGGGTTGAAGATTGGGTGGCTGGGTTGGGTGAAAAGAAGCAGAGACGTGTTGTGTGGGTGGCATCTTGGAACTCACATGGTTATCCTGAGTGCTTGTTTGGCAAAGCGTTTTTTAATTAGTACAAAGAGCCGGGCAGGACCTTCTTACCCTGAGGTAGTAATCCTGTTCCAAGATGAAGAGAGAGCCAATGTGTGTGCCCAGAAAATGCCAGAACTATCAGTGTTAGGGCTGAAAGGCTCCTAGCAGTTTATCTGGTTCAAACAAAAGTAAAGAGGATTGTGTGGTTCTGGTTAGCATGAGATCAGTGGTCTCTTATATTTTTTGGTAAAAGTTTCTTGTGAGTGGCCCAGCCCACGCACTGGTACATGTGTCCGGGTTTCCCCCAGCTTTTCCCATCTGAACACAAAACAATACTCCTTACAAACAACCCTCCGGTGAGCCTACTCAGCCAGCTTGGCAGCACACTCTCTCTTTTCATGTCCTCAGACACCTTCTCTAAAGAATTACCTACACTCACAGCTGTGTGTGAGGAGCACACACATTTCAGTGTGCCCCAGAATCACACACAAACTTGGTAACTCAGCTCCTGTGTCCACCACCAGAAAATCGGATTTTGAGAATGCAGAATAGGTTGAAGGATCTGCATTTGTTTTTGCTTTTTAAAATTATTTTTTTAAAAATTGTAGTAAAATACACATACCATAAAATGTACCATCTTAACCATTTTTAAGTGTATAGTTCAATGGCACCAAGTACATTCACATTGTTGTGCAACCATCACTGCCATCCATCACCAGAGCTCTTTTTCTCTTGCATAACTAGTACTAAGTACCCATTACACACCGACTCTCCATTTTCTCCTCCTCCTAGTCTTTGGCTGCCACCACTCTACTTTTTGTTTCCATGAATATGACTTATAGGTACCTGATCTAAGTGAAATCATAAGTGGTAGCATGTGTCAGAATTTCCTTCTTTTTTAAGGTTGAATAATATTCCATTGTCCTATATATCTCATTTTGTTCATTCACTCACCTGTTGTAGGCCACTTGGGTTACTTCTGCCTTTTGGCTGTTGTGAGCCATGCTGCTATGAACGTGGGTATGTAGCTATCTCTTTGAGGCCTGCTTTCCATTCTTCTTTGAATCTGCATTGTTTACCAGTTTCCAAGGTGACTTTGGTGCAGATGGTCCTCGGCCCACACTGAGATATGAAGGTGGTGAGAAGCACCGGCTAAGTTTGGATGCAAACTTTGGCTCACACCTACTGCTGTGTGTCCCTAGGCAGTGACCTAGACAGGCGTTCCTCAAAATAAAGGAACCAGGGCACTTACTTAATGTTATGTCTCAAAATGAAAATGCCAGAACCTAAATTGTAATCTCGGGGCTAAGCTCTTGAAGGTAATATTTGTCAAAGAGTTATGAAAAGTACATTTACACCGAATCAAGGTTATATCCTCTACTAAACAAGGAGGAAGATATTATTTTACCAACCAAAGATGCTGTTAGTCTATGCCAGACATAGTTAGGCATTTTCATATATCTTTCATTGATCTGCTGTAGGTAGAACATTTATTATTAATTCTCTCATTTTCTAGTGTGGAAATTGCATCTCAGAAGATGTATGTGATTTGTGTAATGTCACACACCTAGACTTCTGACTCAGAGCCCTCTCCACTATATTAGAACTTAAATGGAATTGAAAACAATGCACCTTTGAACCTGACTGCTCAGAAATTCATAGCTAGAGAAAGTACATGAACTTGCTCCTTGGCGGGAGTTCTTACCAGCGAAGGCAGGGGTGAAACTGGGAAGACCTGGCAGAGGCAGGAATGAGAGCAGCTGGGATGGCCATACAGGCAGGCAGGAAGCATCTGGGACCGTCCAAGGCAGAAGCTGTGGACAGGACAGGGAAACAGATGCAGCAATTGGATCCTACCCATTGGAGAGGGAGTGAAGGCTTCCCCAGTGGGCAGGCTCCTCCCTGATCTGGCCGCCCAGGCTCTGCCATTGTAGCCATGTAGCGGGGCAGAGGTGCTGGTAGGAGGGCCCCAGGCAGGTTACAAGCCAGAGGACTCACTGCGTTTGCCTGTACTCTGTCCTGCCTTTTATTTTCCCGACTTCTTCCCTTCTGTCCTTCCTTGAGGAACAGGCTAGAGCAGTGATGGCGAACCTTTGGAGCTGGGCGCGTCAGCATTTTGAAAAACCCTAACTTAACTCTGGTGCCGTGTCACATATAGAAATTTTTTGATATTTGCAACCATAGTAAAACAGACTTACATTTTTGATATTTATTTTATATATTTCAATGCCATTTAACAAAGAAAAATCAACCAAAACAATGAGTTCATGTGTCTAGGCTGCAAACGTCAGGAAGGTGCTGGCTACTTCCCTCGACACGTTAGCGTATTGGTTATTTGACAGGTGAAGAGGAACCAGTCTGTCCCTGCAAGAAACGGCTCTCCCACCCCCAGGTCGGAAGGTGCTGGCTACTTCCCTCGACACGTTAGCATATTGGTTATTTGACAGGTGAAGAGGAACCAGGCTGTCCCTGCAAGAAACGTCTCTCCCACCCCCGGGTGACAAAGGGGTAGAATGGGGCAGGCCAACTCCTAGAGAGAAGGCCCGTGTTGGTGTGTAGAAAGTGTCCTGTCTGCCCTGTCCCTCAAAATGTATGCTTCACTTGTTTGTTTGAAAAATTTTCAAACTCACAGAAAAGTTGCAAGAATAGTACAGTGAATACTCATATACTCTTCACGTATATTTACCAATTGTTCACACTTTGCCATATTTGCTTTACCCCTACACACACACACACACACACACACACACACACACACACACAGATACATAGTTATTTTTTTGAT
>NW_006293779.1:11171087-11171538 GCF_000327345.1 Myotis davidii | reverse complement strand
CTCTCTGATCTCCCATGTCTTCATTCTCAAGGCACAGAGAATGTTCTAGCCCTTCTGCCCTTTCACTCAGCTGTTGTCAGTCATAATTACTATCTCAGTGAATAATTCCACCTTTCACGTGAGACCCCAGCCCCATCTAAGGTGTTGCCTGGTCCTTAATATGGAGTGACATTATCTTAACCCCACAATGATCATAAGAATCTCTATCTAGCATCACTGCACCTGCACCGTGACCATAGGGTCCTTCCGACACAATGACACCACAGAACATTGTCAGAACATTGTCAGTTCAGACCGACAACAGACAAGGTTGACTTTACCTCCAAGTGTTTCTTGTTACCTTTAATACTTTAGCTGGCTAACACCGTAGCGAATTACATCAAGTGACCTATTTAGATCTGTTTAAATAGACTTTGAGTGAGTTTTTGTCACAATAATTCTTTTGTTTTTA
>NW_006293779.1:11166831-11168167 GCF_000327345.1 Myotis davidii | reverse complement strand
GGGCAGAAGCCCTTCTGTTCCTGGCACAGCATGGAGACCTCAAACCTCTCCTGATCTTGGGACGTGATCAAGGTCCATAGGCTGCAAACGTCAGGAAGGTGCTGGCTACTTCCCTCGACACGTTAGCGTATTGGTTATTTGACAGGTGAAGAGGAACCAGTCTGTCCCTGCAAGAAACGGCTCTCCCACCCCCAGGTCACAAAGGGGTAGAATGGGGCAGGCCAACTCCTAGAGAGAAGACCCGTGTTGGTGTGTAGAAAGTGTCCTGTCTGCCCTGTCCCTCAAAATGTATGCTTCCTGGGGTGCTACAGGGAAGGTGCCAGGGAAGATGACTCCCCGATCTGTCACCTTGGGACAGTATATAAACAAATGGCTGGCTATATTTTTAAAAATTTGATCACACTTTTTAAAAGTGAAGAATTGGAATCCAGATACTAGGATTCATCCTACTCACCAGATTAGAGATTTAGCTGTTGTAGGAGCCCACCTCCCTAAATGAAACGCCACTCAAACCTTCAAAGTTAAGGTGCTTTCTTCCTGAGGTTCCTTCACCCCTAAGTCCTGCTCGGACCCCTGGGGCCCCTTCAGGTGCCTCTAGACTGAGGAGGCCCCAGGGTAGAAATAAGCGGCGCTCCAGGCTCCCAGCAGCACTCCTGTGGCGCACTGGGACTCAAAAGGCTGCGCTGAACCAGGGGAAAGCTTTAGGGAGGCGGACACACATGGCAAGGTACAAATAGCGGTATGAATCTTACAACATGGGGTCTTGAACCTGTCCATGGCTGGCTGGTGGATGCAGCCCCTGAACTTGCAAATCCCACCCTCTGTCTGGGCCAGATGCCAGGCTCTTCTTGCTCGGAATGGCTGGCCCACTCTTGGGCCTCAGAAGGCCAGCTGACACAGTCCTCTCTGATCTCCCATGTCTTCATGGTCAAGGCCCAGAGAATGTTCTAGCCCTTCTGCCCTTTCACTCAGCTGTTGTCAGTCATAATTACTATCTCAGTGAATAATTCCACCTTTCATGTGAGACCCCAGCCCCATCTAAGGTGTTGCCTGGTCCTTAATATGGAGTGACATTATCTTAACCCCACAATGATCATAAGAATCTCTATCTAGCATCACTGCACCTGCACCGTGACCATAGGGTCCTTCCAACACAATGACACCACACCAGAACATTGTCAGTTCAGACCGACAACAGACAAGGTTGACTTTACCTCCAAGTGTTTCTTGTTACCTTTAATACTTTAGCTGGCTAACACCGTAGCGAATTACATCAAGTGACCTATTTAGATCTGTTTAAATAGACTTTGAGTGAGTTTTTGTCACAATAATTCTT
>NW_006293779.1:11161760-11166809 GCF_000327345.1 Myotis davidii | reverse complement strand
CAGGAATGAGAGATGTGTCTTCTTGCAGATCAGGGTTACGTTTTCTCCTCTTCAGCAGCATGTAGGGCAGACATGAGAACAGCGAGTGGGTTCCCCCAGGCCCATGCCCAGGCTAGCTCGGGCAGGTGGCCTTGATAAGCTCTTGATTAAGTCTGTTCCCCTTAGGATCCTGGTACTTAATGCTAAACAGGAGGGTTGGGGCAGGAAAATGAACCAAGCGCAGAGTCAATAGTCTGGATTCTATTTCTGGATTTCTCTTCAGGTAAACTTGGGAAAATGTTCATATCTTTTAGCCCCAGTACTGCCATTTTTTTTTAATGAGAAAAAAATGCCAGTTTACTAAATCACACTATAAATACTTCCTATAAAATAGCTTAAACTAGTTCACACTAAAGTGTTAGTGACTCATCAGTTTATTGCTCCTCCTGTTTTTAAAGGAATCAGAAGTATCCTGACCTCTCTGAGTGTCTGAATTGGGTGTCAGGCTTAGTGCTTTATAGATATAATCTCATTCAGGGCTCTGAATCTAAGGCGAGACTCTCAGTCTTCCTGTGAGGACCTGTGAGGGCGGAAGTCTGGGTCCCACCTCCAGAGTATCTGACTCAGAAGCTCCAGGGAGGGGCCTGAGAATCTGCATTGCTAACAAGGTCCCAGGTGATGCTGACGCTGCTGGTGGAGGACACAGTCAGGGAGTCACTGCTGTGAGGCATGTACAGTATTACCTCCTGGGTGAGGTCGCTGGGACATAGACAGTCCCTAGGTGACAGGACAGGCATTCGCAGCCATTTGCCAGGACCTCAGTGAGATGCAAGGGCTCCATGGGCCCAGGTGGAAATAGAATGAATTTTTATGCTGACTTTGTACATGGCAAATTTGCTTAGTTCTCGAAATAATTCTAATAAGGAACCTGTAGATTATCTTACACTTCAACATAAAAGAATCACACTACCTACAAATGTGTTTTAGCTTTTTGCTCCCAGTTTTTCTACCTTTCATTTCTTTTTGTTTCTCACCTTTTGTTAAGGCGCCCATAGGACCTCTATGAGTAGAGGAGCTCACGGACGTTTGTCCTTGTCCTGCTCCTTTCTCCCTCTCAGAGTTCTTTCCCTTGCGACCCCTGCAGTGCAATCTCTCCCTCTCACAACCCCAGGAGAGAAAGGTGACACCTGGGTTTGTGAAGTAAAGGGGAGGCCCCACCTGCCGATGTGTGCTTTTCCTTCTGAAGTGAGGGCAGGTCTATTTCATTTAACTTAAATGCAGGTTTGAATTTGAATGATTGGAAAATGTCTTTCATTGCCGACAATAATTATGTTGGAAATAGTAATTCTGCTGTACGTATGCATAACACTTATGTAGTAAAACGCCTTCTGTGAGGTCATGAGGTTCCCACCCTAGAAGCATCGCAGATCCCTCCCTCACAGGACTTCTGCAATTCAGGCAGGGGTCAAAGCTCAATACTTCCTCTAGTTTCTTAAAAAAACATATCAGGAAAAGACTGAATTAATAAAAGACCGAATTAATAAGAGGTACAGGTGTCACATTGTTCCTAGTTCTATGGCAGCTCTACCTTCTCCATAGAATTCACTGGCACTGAAGGTAAAAACTAGAGGAGTAACAAAATAAACAAACCAAATGGAAACAGATTCATGGATAGAGAACAGCTGTCGGAGGGGAGGAGCTTGGGGGCTGGGTGAAAAGGTGAAGGGATTAAGCAGTAAGACTTGGTAGTTGCAGAATAAGCACAGAGATGCGGATTGTGGCGTGGAGAATAGTCAATAATGTCAGAGATAACGGGTAAGGAGCCAGGAGGGTGGGCACTTGGGGCAGCCAGGGGTCTAGAATGCATGGTTTTCCAGCCACTTCGCTGTGCATCTGAACCTGGTGCAGAATGGTGTTGAATGTAAATTGTGATTAGAAAAACCAACAACAAAAGGAGTAACAGTGCAGGGCTGCTCTTCACAGCGTGACACCTGGGGCCTGCCTTGGCTGAGCCCGCCCCGCCCTGTGCTTGCCTCTGGAATCTGGAAAATGTTTGCTGCCTTCCAACTTACACAGTCATGCTGCCCAACCTTTTCTTGGATACTGTCAACTTGCTCCTTGGCCAGTGCCTATTGTCGATGAGATAAGTACAGCAGACGAGAGGGAGCATTCAGGCTTTTTACACAAGGTGACATTGTTTTGGCATTTCTACTGTATTTATCAAAAGTATCCTCCTCCCACAATGGATTAGACATTTTCTAAAAAAATGGTCCTTTATTGGAGAGAGTGTCCCTGACATTTAGCCAGTGGCTTTGGAGGAAGAGGCAAGGAGATACTGGTAGTTTATCCCTATTTTTTTTTTATTCCCTCTGCCTGGAGCACTGATGGAAGAATTTGTTTTTGAACTTGAAGGCTCTGCTCCAGCCCGTACTTTCAGACACATTCTTTGACCACCTCTCCCCTGTCAGGCTCAATTGTTTCTTCCCGGTGCTGCTGCATGCCTTTAACTTTATTTGCTAGTATTTCACTCTCTTTTGTTTCAGTGCTCGTCTGCATGTCCATCTTCACTCCACATCAGACTGAGCATCCTCAGTGGAAGGCTGGTGTTTTGTTTCTACTCATGAGGGAGCCAGTTTCATTGGCCTCTCCAACTGGAACACTGTGATTCTGTCTTTTTTGTCTCTGTCTGTGCATGACACCTGGGCGGTACTAAGCAAATCTTAGCAGAATAAATGCATAAGTTTTGCATATTCATTTACTCACCCGCCAGTTAATTTTGGGCGTGGGACTCTGGGTCAGGAACCACACTGGGACCTGGTGACCCAATGACCAAGACCCCTTACATTCTGTCTTCATGCAGCGTGCATTCTAGTAGGTAGGAGTGAATGAATTATCGGGTCAGTGTGCAAGGAATATTTAAGAAACACAGCGAGGCTCCATGGGTAGCTCATGTGCCTCTCTAGCTTCATCATCTTGAGGCAGCTTTCCCTTGGCCTGGCAGGAAAAATCAATCAAGGACAGTCGGTCACCTACTAGGCTTCAGGAGTAGGCTCCAGCCCCGGGCTCGTGCACGCAGGCCCTCATTTCATGGGCCCAGTTATGATGCAGGAAATACTGCCTGGTAATCTTGTCACGTTGACAGTGCTGCTTGGGGACGCCCTTTTCGTTGTGTCTCGGCCTCGCGGTGGGAACTCACAGTTGCTGCTGAAAAGAATCGTTTAAAAACTGAAATGGGGGAAGGAATAGAAACAATTGCTTACTCCTGACACCAGGGCCTCTGTTTGGGATTTAATCCTGTTGCTGTCAAGTTTAGAGTCCAGGACACCCTAAAATAGAGCTATTATTTCAAAATGTTTCAAAGCGATGAACTAAATTGTCCAGGTAATAGCTTCTGCAATCATGGGCAGTGGTGTTCAGACTGCACTTTTTTTTTTTTAAGAAGCAGCACCCTTTATTGGAACAAAATCTCATGTGAAAGCTAAAGTTGTAATTCAGGTTTATTTATTTATAAGATATGATTGGAGTCTACAAGTGCCAGATGCTGTCTGAGACACCCTTTTCAATAGTATTGAACAACAGAGTCAAAAGTCTGGCTTTCAAAGAGTTTACATCCAGGTGTGAGGAGGAGACACTAATAGTAACAACAACAAAAGCCATGTGCCATGGAGAACACTGAGGTGGGAAATAGAGTTAGGGAGTACAAGGTTGATGTGATAAACATGGGGATGACTAGGAAAGGCCTCTTTGCTAAGTTAACACTTAAAGAGACCTGGAGCAGGTGAGGAAGGGAGCCATTGGGATGTCAGGGGAAGAGCAGTTCAAGCAAGGAAGCAAGTGCAAAGGTCCTGGGGTCGGTGTTTGCAGGCAGAGTTCCAGGAAGACCAGGAGGCTAATGGGGCCCACAGGGAGAGCGAGTAAGGGACAAATGAACCTGGCGAAGAAGTACGTAGTATGAAAAGTGGGCATATTATCATTTAAAGCTCTTGCTTTTTTTTCTTCCAAATTTTGAGCAACCGGTAAAGCTGTTGAAGAATTTTGAGCAGAGGAGTGCCATCATTTGGCTTACATTTTAAATTGTGCCTCAAGAAGCAGCACAACGATGTATGTGTCGTAACTGAAGGAAGGCAGGGTCTATGGGTATGAGGGCAGGTAGCTTGGAAGGTGATGTTGGGAGGAGCTTAGGAAATATGTTTTCTGATTGCTCCTCCTTCCTCAGTGAATGAAGCAGCAGAGTCAGCAGCCAAGAGCAAGTGGGGGAGAGAAGTTGTTGAAGGTGTCAGAGGAGAGGGGAAGACACAAAATAGCTTTGTAGCAGAGGGGGAGTGAGAGGCCTAGGGGAGTGGAGAGGTTTGCCAGGCAGCACAATTAAGTATCTGTAGTCCTGAGTCCCAGGGTTGTGTATTCTCTTTCTGCAGCCTGAGTTTGGTTGAAGCCTTCTTCACCTGTCAGCCATAGCCTGGTGCCGGAGGGAGGAAGGGGAGGGCTTCCCTCAGTCCCGGCAGGAGTAGTAGAATTGAACAAGGAGCAGGGGGCACGGGAGAGATTATAATGAGGAACCATAGTATCCAGTTCTGGGTGAAAAGGAAAACTGAGCAAGAAAAAGATCAAAATAGTTTAGGTCCTTATGGGGGTCACAGAATCGTGGAGATAGAGATTAGAGAGTGTTAGAGGAAGTGAAGAAGAAAGGTATGCAGAAGAACCAGACAGGGAGAGAGAGAAAGGGAGAGAGAGAAGAGAGAGACTGATATTAAAATTGGGGAGAGGCCGGTGCCTTTAGTGGGAGGAGGCTAAGGTAGAGTAGAGGTCAAGATCATTGGATGTGACAATATCATGTCACTGGAAGGCCCATGTATAGGAAGGATTGTCTATGTGGACATTGAAATAAGCAATAACCAGGACAGGGGTAGTGTTGAAGATACAAGCGAGAGGAAGAGAGCTATATGATGATTGAGGTGGGGGGTGGGGGTGGTGGATAGTTTTAGTACGGGAGTTTTAAGCCAGGTGAAGGCAGTTTAGAGAGAGATGGGGCAACGGTCAGCACAGAAAACCAATCAATCCACACCTCTTTCC